>NC_051431.1:19443672-19512397 GCF_001649575.2 Kryptolebias marmoratus
GGAGGGTTTGGTGTTGGGGGGGGGCACACTATGTTTTTTTTTCCCCCTCCTCTCGTTCTGAAACTGATCAACTTTAAAATGCATGACACACATCCTCCTGGATGGAAAAAAAAAAATCCCACAGGATATGCCTTGTGATGTCTGATATGTTCAAGGTAGAGAAATTAAAGTAACTCCCCTGCAGCTTTTTTTTTTTTAAAGTCTGGTCAATTTCCTTCTCCTCATGTCCACTGAACATCAACCATAACCTCCCCCCACCACCCCCACCCCCAGCGGCGTGAGGTGCCCTTTGTCTGAGAGGTCTCAGGCTGAGATCACTGGCTCCAACCACCAAGAGATGGATATATTAAATTAGTTAAAGATAGTCGGCGAGTCACCCACATACAGACGGACCCTCACCGTCTGGGCTTATATTAGTCACCGGGGTGGCAGACTCAACACTACCCTCCGTAATTAACAACAATTCCTTTTTTTTTTTTTTTGATCTGGTGACATTTTATTCAAACTGTTTGTTAAATGCTTCCTCAAAGTGTGCCTCCTTTCATCCACAGCTGTGGAAACCAACCAAAGCTAAAACAAGGAGGAGAAAAAAAACCCATCTGTAAAGAGCTCAATTAGGAGTTTCACAGAGAACCGACTCACGATCTCAACCCAGGGTTTGATCTTTCCCACACGTTTGGTTAAAGTATATCACTCAGCATATCCACCCCCCTCCCCCCTAATGTGTATTTTTCAAACACAATAATGCACTGTGGCCACAGATCTGTGATGACATGAAACAAAGAGTGAATCATACCACAAGTCAAGATGTTCCGAGTACGTCTGTAAGGTTTGTTTAAAAAAAAAAATGGAAAAAAATACTTTTTTTTTTTTTTTTGAAACATTGCAGACCTGTATGTGCATTTTGATGATGGCTTTCCCAATCAGAGTCGCTCCAAAAAAGGTCCAGAAGGGGACCAGGAAATGGCCGCAGGTTATTCCAGCCAAGTCGAAGAGAGGATTGGGAATCTGAAAAAACAAAACAAAAAAAAAAAAACACAGACGAGTTCAGATTTTATTTTATTTTTTTTTTTTAAAAAGGGGCGTCGGTAATTAACTCCATAAATGAGAAAAATAAAAAACACAAATTCAACTTCATCCCTTGTTTCTTTCTATTCTGCTTTTATGAAGCCAGACTTTCTTCTGGTCCTTTAAAGTCTTCTTAATCGATAACTTTTCAGGCTTTTTGAAGACACTTCTAGTTTTCCTTTGGACTTTGGCTTCCTTTTTTTAATTTTTTTACTCATTTTTCAGAGGAATGTTTTTAATTTAAGCAGCTTAACTTTAACCTATGAATCACTCAGACACTGAAAGCCTCCTAAACTCTGACTGAAGCAGCGATGTGTCGACACGTAATGGACAACTTCACAAAGAACCAGTTTCAGGGGGATCTTCAGGCTTTTTACCAGCAGCCACTTACCAAGAGGCAATTTGTTCCCAGTTATTTAGTTAAATCTATAAAAATATCAATTATAACACAGTCTGACACACAAAATAATATTCTTAGCACCATCGGAGTACATCTCCTGTCAGGTCTTTGCTTGATTTCTTCTTATTAAATCCATGACTTTCAGCTACTGTTCATCTGCTACAGACATTTTTTAGACCTGACTCTTCTTTTTACCTCCATTTGTCCAGTTTTCTCATTTTCCAGCACACACTGCACAACAAGCTTATATGGTCAAGAACAGGGGTCTCCAATCCTGGTTCTCGAGGACCAGGATTGGAGACCACTGGTCAAGAACAAGAACTGACTTGAAAATGACTGTAAAAAACTGAAAAGTCAAAAAATAAGAGCTCCAGAAAGCCTGAAAACCCACTGATCAAGACCACTTTCAAAGAAAGTTTGGAAGTGAAAAATTAGCAGAGGCTTGAAGTGTCTGCAGAGTACTGTATGTAAAAACAAAAAGCTAAGAAAGGTTTTGAACTCTTGAGTGAAAGTTTTACCCACCGAGGCACAAGCCAGGATCCCAAAGAACCCCACTTTCTGCACCATGTGCTGGACTCCCAGTTTTGCTCTCGTGACAAAGTCCTGTGAAAAGAATTGAAAAAGAAAAACTGCATTAATTTTTCCTGCAGTCACACAAGACAGGTTGCATTTGTCAGAAATTTCACTTTAAAATGTAGATTTTCTTTACTTGTAATCACTTTTTTATCCCCCCCTCTCCCCTTTAAAACGACTACAGCACTTTATTTTTCCCCCCAAAGTAGTCCTTGTCTGTGATGTTATAAGAAGAAATCAGCTCCCTGGTAAGAACACTGTGGTGAAGAACCTGCTATTCTTGAGCACGGCAGCTTTTTTATATTTGGTCAATTTCGTGGCATCCTGCTAAAAATTGTGTGGTTAAAAAAAAAGAAGAAGAGAAGGAGAAGAAGAAAAGAAGAAGAAAAAAAAAAAGAAAACGATGGCCATGGCTTTTCTGATTGGGGGTGAAAGGTCTGCGGTTTCTTGGAAAAGGTCCCAGCTGATGCAGGAAGGGGATTAGGAGGCTGTTTTTAAAAACCTGGCACCTTGTAAAGGTTAATTAAAAACAACTAACAACGTCTCTGTTTAGGGGAAGCGCGGTGACGAAGCGTTTAGCATCGTTGCCTCACAGCAGGAGGGTCGCAGGTTTGAAGCTCGGCGGAGGCGTGCCTTTGAAGAGTTTGCGTGTTGTCCCGGCGCACGTGCGGGTTTCTCTCTGGGCCAAACGTTCATCAGCATAACTTGCGAATGCTAAACAAATACAGCAGAAAACATTTATCCATTTTGGTGCGTCCTCTCAACTGCTTCCTTGTTACAGGAATGATTCTGCTGTTCGTACGGCGAGCATAAAAATAAGTGACATTTATTTTGTAATTCCATCTTGTGCGCCATTTACTCCCACAAATTGTTCTTCTGATTCTTCCAAGTTGTTGTTGCTTTAAATAAGTCCTCGGGGCCGGAACGCAAGTGTAGACATCCTGAAAATAACTCCAGGATGAACCATCTGAAGTGAGCCCGACAGCCCCGGCTTATTCAGAAAATGCCGAACAAGGGTGAGGTTAGGTGATGGAGACAATGCCCCGCGATTTCTTTAATGTCGGTTCTGCTGACTCAGCGTGTGATCTAAGCGGCCTCCCGTTCTGTGAACTTTGTTCCTGACAGCGCTGTCTGTCATTCAAATTAGAGGCCGGTGAGAAGAGAGACGGAGGGCGGATGGAGGGAGGCGAAAAGAGAGCGAGGCCCCGGGGGATGATTAAAGAGGGAGCTGTGCTCAGGGTGACTCACCCACACACAGACACATTTACTGGAAGCGCACGGAGGGAGGGGCTTCGCTGAAGTCACATGCTGCGCCGAGGGCCAATCAGCCGCCCCGCGCCCAGACAGGCATTATGAAAATTAGACCAAATTAAAAAGGATCGTATCACATCGGGCGGATAAGCAACATGAAAACGACTATGAAACCACAAAGATGAAATCCAACCATCTGTGTGCTTACTGTGCTTTTTCAGCTCGGACTGCCGGTCGCACAAGGAAAAAAAATGTGTGAACGACCGGGCTGGTTTTTTTTTTGTTTTTTTAGGTCACTGATTCGTTGGGGAATTTTTTTTAAAACAAGTAAAAACTGTCAAACTCCTTAAACATGAATGTTGGACCTTTATGAGCTAAAGAGAACAGCACAGAGTGAATGGCATCTGTAGTCATTAGTGATGCTTAATATGAAAAATATTATATATAATTAAACACCTACATAGGTAACGTTTAACGCTGAAAGAGATATTACACCCACTGACAAAAAACAAAACAAAAAAACAAGTCAGCACCCAGAAGGAATGGTCCGATTTGGACCTAACTTACATGCAAACCGGTGATGTGGATGGAAGTGATTTAATTTGCTTAGCGTTCAGAGGCACCAGGAGGTATGGGTAGTGGCATCACGAGTGGAGCGGTACTGTTATCAGGCAGTTGCTGGAATGTCTGACAGTCAGTGCAAACAGCGAGCGGAGATCACCAGATACAAGTAATGCCTCGTGGACGCATTTAGACAGCATTACCAGCACCTGATGCTGTTGGATAGACGTCACACTGCGGGTTTGCACGAGGCCAGGTCGTTGTATGGCGCAGTCGCCCGGTATGTGGGGTAGTTCAGACGCCACAGTGGACGGATGTTTGAACACATTATGAAGGTTCTGGTCCCGTGAGACGGACCACACCAAGAAAGGACCGTTGTATAGTGCACAGTGACATTTGGATCTACCATCTGGACACAAGTATGTCTCTTTACAGCACCCCATGCATTGGTGCTCCATGTCTTAACGACTGGGATCAGTTGGTCTTACGGTTCACCGTCCAGTGTTTTGGCTGTCATTAACACTAGATCAGAGAGGAGTGGAGAGGTGAATGGTGTCAAATCATGTTCAGATTTAAATCTCCATTCTACATTACAAGCAATGACTATAACGTGGGCATAACGTGTCAATGAGACACCTGTCCACACATAGGAGGACTTTATGGTGAGGTCCTCCGAGTTCAGCTAGGTCTTCTGATTTTTTTCCCCTCAGTCGATCATGTGTGGGATTAGCTAGAAGATGAACTCCAACCCAGTGTTGATCGGCTGCATCTCAAGGCCCAGTTACAGCAGCTGTGAGCCATCTTGCCACAAAGGAGGACACATCTGTATGACACTGAATCACCACTCGTACCCAGGCCCGGCGGGGTGTCAGACCCTACTGACATGGGACCAGCAGTGTGACCGTCCTGCCAACTCTGTTATTCTTTTCATCACACAACCCTTTAACACATGTAGTTTCATTTTGTTTCCACCACTTTTATCAGGATTTAAATTTTTTTTTGTTTTTTTTGTCACTGAGTGTATTTAAAAAACTGACCAAACCAGCTGCTCTCTTTGTGATTTCTCGTGAGCGTACAACTCTGACCTGTGCGCCCTCGGCCTGCTCCAGCATCTCCTCAAACTCCTCGTACTCCTCATCGTCTGGATCGGCTCCTGACTGACGAGCTGCTCTCGCCATGAAGTACGGCGGCAGCTCCCCGATGGCAGTGCCCGCGCCCTAAACACGCACGGCTCCGGTCATTACAGGTTCACAAAGACAGGAACAGGAGTTCTGACATGTGCAACTATGGATTGATGAATAATAATAATAATAAAAATAAAAAAAAGATTAACAGTATTTCCTGTCAGGCAGCCACACAGTCACAGTCATTAGTCCCACTCACCCACATGCAGGCCTCCAGGCGGACCTTCGACATGATGGAGAAGATGGAGATGCTGCCCTCCAACCCTCCATCATCGGGACAGACGATCTGGTCCGGGTAAGGGGGCTCTGGGAAGTCTGTGGAGCCACACTCATACGCTGCCAGGGTCACTGAAGCTATGTGAGGACCCTGAGAGAGAGTTTGGTCATATGGAGACAGTGAGACGCTTTGGGTGGACTAGAAAACACAAAAAACATAAATAATGTCTAGTTTTTAACCACGGAATAAAAAGAGGAATGACAGATTTTAAAAATATTGCTGCTTGGGTCAGTTGAGTACAAAAAATAAATAAAATATATAAATCAAAGAGTAAGGATTTAGGATTTTCCTGTATATTACAAATATTAAACTTTAGTTCCCTCAATGAACCCATTATTACTGATATTTAAATATTTCCTCATTAAAGCCGTCTAATCCACTGTCCTGCTATGACTCCTTTTTAAATATTCACTTTTTATGTCAGATTGTTCAAATGAAAGGACGTGAATCTGACTTTATGATCACTTTTTGGGGGCTGCAATTTGCGGCATCCTCCAATTCGATTGAAATGAGGTTTCTAATTTGCAACATGCCATCATTAAATGTAATTACATATAATCTGGCTTCGAATGGTGGAACCCAGACAATATGTACACTGTTGCAGATACACACACAGACTGTAGCTGAGTCACACACACACACACACACACTCTCTCTCTTTCTCTGACAGGTAAGGCATCATTTATCACTGGAGAGCCACCTGGCCCACCTGTAACTAAAAACAGCTAATCCCTTGTGGGTTTTTTTTTTTTTTAAGTCATATCAGCAGCACTGAGAGCAAACAGATTAAACACAATAAGTCTGTGTTCAGCTCCTCCATCGGAGTACGAGAACAGAAGGTGCTTCTTCGGTTCGCACAAAAACGTTCTTTTTCAAAAACCAGGACATTCATTGAACACCGGCCCTGCAGTCTTAACAAGCACACACACACACACACTCGCACACACACCCACAAAAAAGAAAATAAAGCCTTGAATTTTAAATACGGCCATATGACTCAAGGTAAAATTGCTCCGTATTATAACCCTTTAGTCACTAAAAGAAGCGGAGTGTTAATTATTTTTAGGTTCTGTTACTTGTTAAAAAAGAAACTTTTACTGCATTTTAATAATTTCTAACTTCTGATTGTTTTATTCTTTGTCCACTTTTATTGTACGTTTTATTTTTCATTTAACATACACTTTGTTGTATGTTAACCTATAAACAGATCATTTGTTTAAAGCCATAATAGCTGGTAAAATATGAGGTTTTTCAGTGCTTTTGATTTGAATTTTTATGCTTCTAACACAGTTTCTGCATCATTAAATAAAAGTTTAGGGGGTTTTTGTAACTCAAACCTATCGGGGTTTGAGTTGTTTATGACTCGTAAATGTTGGCAACAAAACCAAACTCTGCCGACTTTACTCATTTATTACAAATTACTCCTTAACACAATTTCTCTTCCTGGCAAATGTTATTTCCCCAACAAACACCAGAAAATGTTCATTATTCCCTTGAAACTTTGCTTCTGTGGATAACAAGATGAATTTTTGACAGAATTTTTTTAATTACAATTTTATTATCTTTTATATAATGTTAACACTTATTTGCCATGTCTTAAAAACTAAATTTTTAAGACAACATTGGCTTAACTTGAGAATTAATAGTAACTGATATTAAATTGAAAAAAAAAGCAACACAAATTTGGAAATTCATCGTAAAACCGCAAAAGCAAAGTTTTGGGAATAAATTGTTTTATTTTGTCCTCATTACATTTGGTTATAAAAAAACTGGGAAATTGTAGTTTTAACCCAGGAACAAGACAAAAGTGAAATTTTGTTATCTAGTGTCATGCAGCAGACTTTTAGTAGTGAAGGTGTATTTAGTGGTTATTTTCTATCACAGCTGATACACATACAGAAATTCAAACCAGAAACTTTGAAAGATTGCGTATTTTGGCAGCTATTACGGCTTTAAGTGAAGATAAATGTTACTTGATGTTTGTGGAACATCATTTAAATAATAAGATGGAGGTGCTGGATAATACAAATGACAGAAAACAGGAACTAAAAGTTGTCAGGAATGTAAAACACAAAGAGTTATGAGGTTTTTTTTATCCACTTTACTGCATGAATGAGTTGAACTTGGAAATTTGGGATGACTGTGGCGTTTTTAATTTAAGGATTAATCCTGCATGAAGAATTAACATCTGCAAAATCCAGCTTTTATCTTTACAGGTGGAAGGGTTAACGGTCAGAAAAGCATCTAAATGTGAAACTCCACCGACTCACAGCCTCAAATATGAAACTGTCAGGCGTGGATCACGGTTGCCAGATCTTGTGTCAGAAATAAGCAAAAAAAAAAAGTCCTGAAAAACCAGCAAGAAGTCACTGGGATCTAAAAATGTCCATCTGAAGCTGGTTTTATTCGCCCCGCTTGTATTTTGAGGCGGAATTAAAACAAACAAACTCATAAATCTCGCGCTTGTTTAGGGAGGCGGAGTGCTCCTTTAAAGCTCAGATATCAACAAGATCTGTCAACATTCCCACCGATTCCTCCGCATTTTGTTTTATTCCTTTAGCTTTTTATAAACACTCGTCTTCAAATTGCTTCTTATGGCAGCGATATGCCCATTCTTCCACGCAAAAATAAAGACAAATGCTTCACTCTAAGGGAGATAAAGACAAAATCGATTTGAGATGATTTTGATTTTTAATTGTTTGTTATGTTTACGAACCATAAAGTGAAAATCAAGTTGTGTTAGGTTAAACTATATTTAATGAAGGGGGAATGAAGTAATAAAATATAAATCTCACTGAGGCTGGAGGGACGGGCGACAGAATGTGATTTATTTAGGTGAAATAACCTTTAATTGTCTGATGATCTGGTCAAATTAGCTGTCAGATTAATGTACAAACTGAACCTAAACGGCTTCAGCGTGCTCGGTTTTCCCACAACATTAAAACCAGGAGAGCGCCTTTAGAAAACATCATTATGACCGATGAGCTCATGGCAGGGAGTAAATCCCTCGCCTATGAGCGGCGCGGTGATCTAATCCTCTCCGCGGAGCACTGATAATTCTCCAGGATTGAAGGAAATTCACACTAATTTAACAACACAAACGGTTCTGTATTTTAAATCCAGGAAAGCAGTTCACTCATATTTTCTGTAACTTGTGTCCCCCACTAGGGACATTTTGTAACTACGAAAAACTAACATACGTTTCTGCTCTGAGCAAAAGTTTAAGACAAACTGCTTTAAATCTTCTTTGCAAATCAAATGAAAAGCATTCTGAAATATTCAATGTCTCCACATTTACTGTAATAAAAACTGAACCCAGCTTCAACCAAAGACTGCCGCACTGACCAGTGTCCCGTGCCAAACTGCTTCATTCTTTCAGTTTTTAACATAAAAACATGACATGTCCTGGTTTAAATCGTATAAACGCTGAATTATAATATATAAACATATGGTATTTCTGGAGTGAATACAAAGTTAATAAAAAAAATAAAAAGATGACCCAGAAAATTGAACCAAACGGTGGATTTTGTGAACCTTTTCATCTCTAATAAATATCAAAAAATGTGTTTTTTAATCTACTAAACAG
This sequence comes from Kryptolebias marmoratus, assembly GCF_001649575.2. NCBI lineage: Eukaryota > Metazoa > Chordata > Actinopteri > Cyprinodontiformes > Rivulidae > Kryptolebias > Kryptolebias marmoratus. The sequence continues at coordinate 19,452,573 of NC_051431.1, forward strand.
TGGAAATTTGATTTAAAAGGAAACTGGAAACAAACTATCCTGAAGCTATTTTTGTCTTTTATTCATTTGAAATATTTCTGACGAATCTAAACGCCTCTCCAGCTCAGTGAAGCCACCTCAACGTGTGTGCTGCACATCGAGGCTTTAATAAAAAATGCTGCACATCTGTTCGCAAAAAAACAGGAAGGCCCATATCTTTCCCCATTATTTCATTACAGTGGAAATGGCTGACTCGACAAAGCCACAGGCGAACAAGTTTAGAACAGGAGTCACATCATCACTCGAAAGTGGAGACTTGGTTCCTCTCTCTCATTTAGCTGAAATCTCCCTTTAACCACAGCCGACGACAGACGACAGATTTAGGTGACTCAGTCATCCAGTCACGCCGTGACAAATGTCAGGGGGAGAGCTGCACATCGCACCCTGGGTCAGCCCGAGACAGAAGGTAACCTCAGTTTGAAAAGGTTCTGGAGCCAGAGCTGGAGTATGGCGCCACCTTCTGGCAGGTCGTGACTTAAACGGGACTTTGATTGCCGAGATGCGGGTCGGTCTGAAGGATTTCCGCGTGATTTAGGTCTAAAAACAAAAGGCTCGTGTGTAGGAAGGACGCACAGAAGGCCGGTATTTATGCTAAACAAAGCCGAGCGGACGATGTCGTCAGTTCTCCTTTACACCATAAACAAGAGTTACTTTCAGAAATATGTAAAAAAGGACGAAGAGCAGAAAGATCTGACGATTACATTTAACTGAAGCTCTGAGATGAAAATTTACACATCATTCCTGACATTTCCATCCATTTTGCCTACGATGACACTTTGATGCGTTTGTTCACATTCTGGTTATAGAAACATTTGTAAAAATGAGACATTTTTAGTGAAATTGAGGAAAGCTTTTGTTGTCAGAGGCATCACAGCTGTTAGGTTGGACTTTTATTCTGCTGTAACACTTATTTCATGTTTTTTTTCTCTGTAACAAGTTACTCATTTTACAGTTTTCACAGCCTTGACTACCTGCAGGGAGACGTGTCCTTTATCCCACCACAATATTTTTTTAATCAAGTAACCCTTCCCTTTTATTCAGATCTATAAATACCATATTTTCACAAATAAAACCCTAAATTATTTGTGATTTTAAACGTTTATGATTCCGACTGTAAATAAAAGCCACGCTTTTTTTTTCCTGAACCAACTTATTTCATAAAAAAATTTACAAAGTTTGTTTTTTTTTCCTACCAGATAGAGCAGGAAGGTGTGCAGACCAGTTCCAAGTCCTACTGAGGACAAGATCCCGAGGCCTACCCAGTAGGCACACCATAGAAACTTCTTCTCCAGGTACTGGACATACTGCAGAGAAACAGAGGAGGAGACAGCCAGGAAACATCAGAAACAGGCACGAGGACATTTGACTCAATCAGGCTTTATTTACGGAGCCTGACAGCAAGTAAAACAAAAAAAACCAAACAAACCTACAACAACAATGCCTGTAAAAGACCTATAACAAAAGATAATCATAAAATGAAGGGACTCAAGAAACTGAGGAAACAGTTTTATTCATGGAGAAACACCAGAGGCAGTTGTTGGGGTCATAAAAAAACAAATTTATTGCTAAAATCCTACAGTACTAAAACCAAAACGATGATAAAAAATATAAAATAAAAAGGAAACAAACAGAAATAAAAGCAAACTAAAAACTGCATTTGCTTTCAAAAATTAAACATAAAGAACACAGAGGTAAAATAATTACTGTATTTTCTGCATTATAGGGCGCACTGGATTATAAGACACACTGTCAATGAATGGTCCATTTTCAAACTTTTGTCATTTATAAGGCACACCAGACTATAAGGCTCATCGTCGTGCACCTCCCAATTTTTGTAACTTTGTGCGGATCGCGTGCACAACACTCCATTCAAAATGGATGATTTTGCTGCTCTAGCGGAGCTGGTTTGCCTGTATCAGCATTTCTATGATCCCTCTATGAGAGACCACAAAGATAATCAAACTGTTCAAAACTCACGTATGGATACTGCACCAACGTAAGCGTCAAGTACAAACGCCTCCACCACTCGCTCAGGTCCACGCACCGTGCAGGGAGCCCTGCCCGACTATAACTGAGCCTTAATGCTGCAAGCGGTGCAGCTTTGTAGTTTAACCAAAGTCGTACTAAAACATTACGACTTCTTACATATATAAGGTGCTCCGGATTATAAGGCGCACTGTCGTTTTTTGAGAAAATTGAAGGCTTTTAAGTGCGCCTAGAAAATATGGTAAGTAAACAAAATCTGAATAAAATTAAAAAGACTAAACTTAAAGAGCTGAAACAAACACAGGGTTTTCCTAAAAGGTGAGAATATTCAACATAATCATCAATAATCACTCAACTAATAGCCAGAGGATACGGGTCATTTTAGTTTGTTTTAAAAGTTAATCTGAAAACAAAAAAAAAAAAATTGATGTTTCAGTGTAACAAAACAAAACAGGCTGTTTTTATTGCGAGTTCCTTAATCGTATCGTTTTATCATTGCTCCAATCAAAAACCAAGACTTTACCATTAGTTTATAATCAAATGCTAAAGCTTGGCAGGATAAAATTTTAAAAGTCAATTTCCTGACGTCTCATTTGTTCGCAGGTTGTTTTTGATTAAGTTTTGGCTCATCAGAGCCGAGGTTAGAGGAGTTAATTCTCCACCGGGTCTTTCTGCTTCGCTGAACCCCGACAGAGTCCGGCACAGACGCAAACAGGACTTTCAGCTGAACGTGGGGGGTCAAGGGTTACCCGACAACAGCGCGGGCTGCATTATCTCCCAGCGCAAGTTTTCTGTTCGTGAAGGCGATAAAAGCGGACTTATCAGTGGCCTTTACACGCTCACTGATGAGGTGGTGGTGCTGTTGATTTGTTTGTGCTGCTAATAGTAAAAACAAAAAGTCACAGTGGAGCCTTACCTGCTGGTGAGCTCCCTCGGTGGAGTATGTGACAGAGAAGACAGAACACAACACCAAAAATAAGAACACTGTTCCTCGTCGATGCCAAAGCCTGAGTGTGAGAGCGAGAGGGCAGAGTGAAACAGCGCCAAACACACACACTTAAAAAAAGAAACAAAAATACGTCTACAGTCGTACTCAATTCCTCTTACAAACGCACATGAATGGGTTTAACTCACCGTTTCTCACACAAACACAAACGTGTCTGATTCGTCTACGGGCTGAGACTGTGCTTACAAGGAAACTTCACAACGTCCTCAAGGAGAGAACACGTTTCAACAACAATTCGATCGCACAGATAAACCAAACGGGACAAAAGGTCACCGCTGCGGGCGAGCAGAAAACAACCTCGGCCCGTTTAAAGCCAAAACAGACGCGCTGAACACACGAACCCGTTTGACAACTTACTCGTAGGTCCACTCCTTTAGCTTGATGAGAGTCTCCAGGAGGAAATAATGTAGCGTGGTGAGGGGCCTCCTCCATAAGACCAGCGAGAGACGCTCTTCCTTGTCTTTCTGTCTCCTTTCTCTCACAGATGCATCTGAGGGACACAAAGAGCTGGAATCATGCTCGGCATTCGTGCTCCTGATGGGCTCGATGGTTGTTACATCCTGTGGAATCGACAAAGCTAAATACATGTCAAATAATGGGTTAATTTCGGCAAGCTGCATTCAGTTTCCACCTGTCAGCACAGGTGAGAACTGAAAGTTTCGACAGCTTTATGACGTCTGAATGCCACGAGGCGGTGGTTAAAACTTTAACCCACAGCGTTTGCTCAACTTTAAAGGGGTATTTCAGAGAAGTGTGCTGCTTTCTGCGCTTCATGCTCAGAAGTTTAACAACAACAAACCTGTGGACTTGCCGTTCAGCTTGTCTTTGGCCCCCGCGCGTCTCTGAGATTGTTCACAGCTCGATCCATTGGCTGCCATGTCAGCTCAGACTGTCTACAGCGAGAAAAAAAACAACAGAAGCAAAAGTTAAATGTTTATCCTTCAGCGGTGTCCTCCCTCCTCCGGGTTTCCTGGCTGCCTACACATCGAGGAAGTAGGACAGACGCCGCGGTGAAACCCGGCGGAGCTGTCAAAAGAGACCAAACACGCCGTGTAGCTAGCTGACATTCACGTCAGAGAGGGGAAAACACAGCCAGCTAAAATTACAAAGAATATCAGCAGCCGTCTTACAAAAATAACGTAGACCTCTGAGTGAAAACCTGCCTGTCCGTGGGGGAGTCTTGTAACTAGATATCACATGAAGTCAAGTGCGTGTTCATGATAACCTCCACATGCTAACCGGTTAGCTAGAGACACCGGGTGCCTTTGTATCACATTAACCGAGTTTGAATCGTTTTGCCAGGCACATCACTGGCGGAGACTCGCGTAAAACCCCGTGCTGCCGCTATGCTGTTGTTGTAATAAAGCCGCGAAAAGCTCTATAAAGATAAAACAACTGGATGTTTATTGGAATTAAATGACATCGTCGTACCTCTTTCCTGTTCACTTCATCCGAAGGCGAATTCCGGTCCATGTCACAATAAAGGTCAACCATTTCCAGACTTTCATCATATAGTTTCTAGAAAGGGATTTTTGCGATAAACTTCGAGTAAATCAATACAGATTAAAATTATGACACTTACCAATCGTGCGACTTTGGCGGTATGTTGCCTTATATTACAATATATCTGCATTAGTCATCGACGATTTGCTTTTGTTTTGAAACTCACTGAACAGCATAATTACGTCAGTTCCGCTTTTTGGTCCAATCGGAGGTTGCCAGATTTGCCAACAAAATGTGACAACTAGCCTTCTAATATGGACGCTAGTGTAGTACTGTTATTTTACAGACAAGCATATATATTTAGTTTAAGTAGTGTTTGCCTCTTGTTATTTAAATTTTTATCATATAGACATTAACCTCATTACCTCAGAGTTATTTCACTTGAAACAGGCACTTTATAGAAATGGTATTAAACCTCAATAAATTTCTAAAACTGTTGCTTAGCGTCAAATAGATTTAAAAATAATTGTTTAATAAATGTGTTTTTCACAAGTTGAACCCTTAAAGGACAGTCCCACAGACTGAGTTTGACATTTGGTTCAGTGATAAATACATAAATTCAGTGGAAGAAAAAAAAGTGTCTAGACCTAGACCTGATAACACATTTGATGTCAAAGCAGCTATCTCAGAAAATCCAGGATAACAAAATAAATCTGGACTTGAACCAGCCTTGTCAGAAGATCCTGGCTAAATAGGTTTTATAAACACCAGGCTGAGAAGGACTTAAGTGTATAATGTTAACTGCAATGATACAGACTGGTAACTTTTGTTATGAAAAGAATGATCATCATGGATAAATGGCTAATTGAATTTTCCTTTTTTAATCTAGTTATAATACATTAATGCTAGATTATTCATAAAAAAAAGCAAAGTACATAAGACTGAAAGAAACACTGTTTTAGATAAGTGGACAAAAAATGCATTTCTGATCAGACTGATTCCTTTTTGGGCAATAAAAATACACTCCAGGATTAATTTAGCCTAATCTGACCACAGAATCAGTCTCCATGGTAACTCACGTGTCACGGCTGAATCCAGGACAAGTTAAACCAGAAAAATCCCACCTCAGCTCCATTTAAATTGTTTTAATCAAGGTTGTATATCACTTGTAATGTTCTGATGTTGCCCTTACTGGTTCATCGGTGAAAAAAAAAAAAAAAAAAGTTACCGACCATTATCAACGGCAGGTCTGCCTATAATTATGATCTGACAAGTAAAAAGGTCTTTTTAAGTAATAAAATGTAAGCCTTCAAGTTTCAGAGACGTTGGTGTCTATAAACCCTCAGAGAGGCAGCAGAAGTATAATGTAACGTTAAAGTGTGCATAGATAAAATAAAATTATTTTTATTACAGCATTTAAATAATTCTGAATATTGAAATTTGAACAGAAACATCTGATTCCGAGGACAAAATGAAATGCTACAAAATGTATATTTACATTGCTTTTGTTTTTGTTTTCAACCAAACTTGACTAACAGCAAAAATAAAACTTCAAAGACCTTAACTGTACGTTATTAAAATTACAGGAGGACACATTTTCAACCCGTCGCTCGGTGGTAACCGGATTAGTGAAGCGAAGGTCAATTATTGACCAAAAACAAAATGTTCTGTCAAAGTGCCCTCCAGATTTGTTTGGTTGTACAAATTGTTTAAAACAGAATACTAATTAAAAAAAGGTTAAACCATAAAAAGTGCATCAGCTGCCCTACTGCTGCAGAAACTAATGTTTTATTTTTATTGTTTAATCACACACACACAGCGGAAAAGAAGCCAAATGAAGTTTCATTAAAGATGAAGGCGTCGTTGCAGCTTTAAACTTATAAAGGCGTAGTTACTAATAGCAACCATTAGCACTGGTTCAGCAGATGGCTTGTTCTATTCCTGGACAGAGATTAAATGCTAGTTCTCTCCTGCTTGTGAGTTCAGCTTCATTGGTCGTAGTGAAGAGAAGACAGGAACTTGTCCACATCCAGGTCACGGGGGAAACAATCGACGAGTTTCTTCCTTTCCTGCGGAAACAAAACCACCGGAGTTCATTAAAACGGGCTGCAAAGATTTACCTGGAAACTACAGCTGCATTCAGGGAAAATGCAGCTGCCTTTAATTTTACTTAAGAAGTTTATATTTTTTAAGTGGTGCTAAAAACAGTTTTTAAAAAGGGGATCAAAAAACTTATATTCTTCTGTCTCTATGAGATTTCCAAGATATCAAAATGCAAAAATGGACTGAGTGAAAAAACAAACAAACAGTTTGGATCATATCTGGCCTGATGGGAACACCAGAACAACAGATGTGATGTCGTGTCAATCAGTGCATTAGTTACTAAACTGTTGTTCCTGTTGAGGGCCTTCAGGGGGCGCTGTGGGAGGTCTCGGATCAGACTCAACACAAGCATACTGCTAAATAAATTCACACCTATTCGCCTCAAGACACCCTACCAAACATGAGATCTAAACCCTGAAACCTGAACATTTCGAACACTCACCCGCTCCTTCTTTCTGCTGGGAGACCTTCTGGACTCTCTCTTCGCAGGCGGGCTGCCCGAGGGAGAAGACTGCTTGCGCTTCTTCGAGTTCTTGGAGCTCACGGGCAACTTCTCGCCCGCTCCCTCCTGGCGCATGCTGTCCTTCAGAGGCGTGCCGGTCCTGGCGATGGCGGCGCGGGACAGGATCATGAGCGTGTGCGCGGCCATGTTGATGCTGTTCTCGCTGCCGGCCTCGCTGGCGGGGCTGCAGGTGGGCACGTCCGGGGTGTTGGGAGGGATTAGGTGCTTGGACGTCCCCTCGCCGTCTTTACCCCTTTTCTGTCTGGAGGGAGTCCTGGGACACTCGGCAGGAGCCTCGTGGGTCTGACCCGTCCCGGGAGGACCGGGGTCTGAACCGCTGGCTCCAGCCTTGTTGACAGGAGCGTTGAGTCCCAGAATGTCTTGTAGCATCTCCACCGCCTGCTTAGCGAGAGGGCTCGCCTTCGATGGAGCCTTTGTGGTCTTGGTTGGTGTGTGGGATGGCAGCTGGGGGACAGCTGGGGGGCTGAAGTCTCCTGCTGCTGAGGACGAAGGTGCTGACTGCTGCTCCGGCCTGCTCCCCTTCAGTTCGTTCTCCTTGTTAGCTGTAACACTTGGCACCTCCTGGGAGGGAGGCCTTTTCTCCGCTCGTCCCTCACGCGACTTCAAAAGAGCTTTGTCCGCAGCTTCCTTCCCGCTGCTCTCCTCTTTGTCCTTCCTGCTTCCTGTTTCCGGTGCGGAATCAGATGAGCTGCTGCTGTGAGCATCCTTCGCTTTGGTTTCATCATTACTCGTTTCAGACGTGCTCAATCTGTCAGCGGGTTCAGAGTTCTTCTCACATTCGGGCCGTGAAACGCGGTCCGAACCTGCGTTTTGAGGCTCTTTGTCATGAATGTTATAAACCTGCTTGCGAGAGTTCTTTTTAACGAGGTCTTTCTCCAGCACCTGAAAAGGAACAGGTGGTTCCAGTGAACCAACTCCAGCCTGAGGATCCGCTGAACATCGGACGGTCTCTATCCTCCTCTTGGGCTTGTTTCCACCCAAAATATTAGGTTTTGTTCTCTTATCTCGCTCAGACTGTCGGACAGGTTGCAATGCAGACGCTTTTGTGGCAACGGGCGTGGCGTCTTCGGTCGTTTTGGCAGTGTGGGACTGAACTTCAGAGGACGAAGAGTCAAAACGTAAAATCCTCTTGTGGCTGGAACCTTTGGCTGCATCCTGCCGGCCTCCGTCTTCAGGTCGAGCCACCTGAGGAGCCACGTTCTTCTCCGTTCCTGCAACCCGTTCGGGTTAATTACTTCAGGAGTCAGACATGAAAATGGAATGCCAAGATCGCCAAGGTGAATCGACTGCATTTAACAGGTAACTTACCCGAAGCTGGAGAACGTCTGGGTGCTACAGTGACGGGCCTGGGTTTGATCGTTTTTATCTGCTGTAGTGATGCAGGGGTGGATGTGTCATTAAGCTGCAGATATAACAATACGAGCACTTATTGCGGACTACACCAGCAACAGAATGAGCGATTTTATATGTATGATAAAAACAATGGAATATTACCACTACAATAATGTATTTACCTGGTTGGGCCTCGTTGGGACCTTTCCCACTGGGTTTGGACCCAGAACCGACACAGGAAGCACCACAGGCTTCACAGGCGATGGTAAGATGAGTGCAGAGCCTGCAGGAAAACATTACAGATTACAGAAAGGGGGCCAAATACAGAAAACATTCTAATTCATTTTCTAAAAGAGACAACGCAGACTAGATAATCTGGGTTTAACTAAACTTTAAAACCTGTGAGCATTTTGTCAAATAAATCCTAGCTTAATGCTAAGAAATCACGTGTCAGGTGGTCAGAAGTTATCAAATCTGTTAAAAAAATTTAAGATAATTCATCTGCGTACATGTCAATAAATTCTGCATTTCTCTTTCCCGTAGTGGTAGATGATTTTGTTTATTGCCATGTTGGCAACAAGGTGAGACACAGATAATTTAAAGCAAGAAAAGAATAATGTTCATATCATTTAAATACAGTTTTTTAAAATCAAAACGTAGCCTTGTGCTCTCACTCCTGTAAAACCATTCTGACCTAGGTACAGGACTGTGCAAAAGTTATAAATCCCTTTTTTTTTGGCTTCACAAATAAATATTTTGCTTCCACGGAGCTGGACTTTCTTACAATCTTCAAAGTGGTTCTGAGCAGACTTTTATTGGACTTTGGCGGCTTTTAAACTAATTTCTGTCCAGTCTGTGTACCTGACCATGATAGTGTAATGTGTGCTTAAAAAGAAAAAAAAAGAAAAAAGTGAACAAGTGGATGATAAAAGAAATGTCAGGTCTAAAGAAAAACCCAAAACAACCATCTCCAGCAGATAAACAGTATCTTAAAGTCACCTCTTTACAAAACAAGAAAGAAATCCAGCAAATATCTGACACAGGACCTGAGAGGGCTTAAAGATACGACACCAGTTCATCTGTTGAGATTAGGAGCTTATTAATGCCTGACTGACTTAACTGTAGGTCTACTTTAAGTGGCACAACCAACCCTCAAAAATAAAAGCCCAACAACATTCCTCTGAAATGGTCAGGTACTGGAATTAAAAAGTCATGAGAAAACAGTCCAAAAGCAACAACAACAACAACAAATCCCTTTAAGACCTTCAGAAAGTCTGAAACCCCTTTTAAAAGATTACTGAGAAGTCTGATCAAAATATAAAGAAATGAGGCATGACTCAAAACCTTTATGCAGCGCTACAGTAAATAAATTCACCCTACATTGCACCTCTGTGTTTTACATGTCAGTCCAGGATAAAATTATTTATGATCAACCAAAAAGTAATTAGGTAGAACTTTGTTCAAAGAAAGCATTTTCTTTGTCCATGTTGGTGTACTCTAATACTACAATCTTTTTACTTTTCACGTCTCTGTAAATAGACAGCATGTGTGCAGTGCTTCATGGCATGCTCACAGATGTGACAGAAGCCAGATTTTTTCCCCCAGTGTTTGTAAAGCTCATTATCCTGTCAGTCAGAATAAAATAACATCCAATTCAGATTCATCTGTATCCACTAAAACCCAGTTAGTCTTTTCCATCTTACCTGTGGGGTAGTTCGGGGTGGGTGTGGTCACCCCAGGCTGACTGGGGGGTAAAGGCTGTCCGCCGGAGACACCAGCAGGAAGCAACATCTGTCTGCCCTGAACGTCTGCGGTTGGGCTCACGAGGAAATAGCTGGCGGCAGATGCTTGGAGTACGGGACTGGTGCCGTCGCCCGGGAGCTGAATTATGTACCTTTGTGGGGTCTGTGCTGTCCCGGTTAACGGAGTGGTGCACACAGCTGCAGCTTTACAGCCGAGAGGGCTGCCGTACACCTCGGAGCTTTGCAGGCCGCTCACCGCCTGCGCCACCTCGTCGAAGTTGGCTTTCGGGGTGGCAGGACATCCGGGGGACTTGGCTGGCGAGGACAGGTAGATGGTGGGGATCTTGTCGCCAGAGATGCTGGAAATCGCCTGATTCAAGGCCGCGTCGCCGGGGGAGTCCTCGTCCTGGTTGTCGCTTACAATGATCTTCAGAGACACCATGTTGCTGGGGCCCGCAGCCTTGTTCGGAGCGGAGGGGTCGGGGGATGACGGGTCGCGCGCTGCTGGAACAGGAGCACAGGAGGAGAACAACGCAGGTAAGGAAAGCGCGGACGAGGCAGCTGTAGCTGTAAGAGCTTCGGAGCTGGAGGCAGGTGTGGACGCCGATGACGATGGGGCCGCTGTGAGGGCAGTAGCTGCAGAGACAGACGTGGGGACAGATGGTGCTGAGAAAGCGTCTCCATCAGGGGTCGAAAGTGACGGATGAGGTTTGTTAGCAGTCACCGCTGGATTGTTGTCCCCCTGAATGTCCACTGAAGACAGCACCTGAGGCTGATCACTGATGGATGGCAGAGCTGGAACAGGCTGCTCATTTGATCTGGGGGCTGGATTTTTGTCCACGTTTAAGGCCAACGTCACGTCGGCAAACGGAGCAGAATCTTTTTCGAAAGCAACAGGGGCTGAGTCACTGGCGAAGGTGGCGGTGGGCTCCATTGTGACCAAACTGTCTAAGGGAGGAGGAGGTGTATGAAGTGGTTCGTCGATATCTATTCGTGCCACACGCCCACTGTTACTCAAAAGCGAGGGCGCTTCTTTTCTACTGGAGTCCACTGCAGCAGATGAGGCACTTCTGGGCTCGCCGTGACTCACTAAGAGTCTGGCCGAGCTATTCTCGATTCTGGACGCCCTGCCGCTGGAGTCCAGAAGGGTCTTCTTGATCAAAGTTGGCCCCGTAGACTTTTTGGTCTTACGCTCTTGTCCGGCTCTCGTTTTCAGTGTGGCCAGAGGAGTGGCCAGAGGCGCATCAGAAACATTTGCGTCTTGTTGTGGAGGATCTGAGGAACAAAACAAAGCAGGAATTAAGACAGATTTTTATGCTTCTCTTCTTTAGACGGGTCTGTTTCCAGCAGCGTCCAACATCTGCAACAACATGATGCCAGATAATTTTAAAAAAAGATGCCGGCCTCATCCATTTCAACTTTGTGAACATCTGAGCTGCTAGTCTGGATACTCTTAGTTCTTGTTTTCTTCACAATTTGGACACAACTATCTTAGGTATAACCTATTCTCTGCAGCTTATCTGTGGTCAGGTTGCCAAGGCAACAGGTCCAAGAGGGAAACCCAGACCTCCCTCTCCACAGAGACAGCCTCCAGCTCCTCCTGGAGATTCCTAAGGCGTTTAAAGACCAGACAGGATACATAATCCCTCTTGTAAGTTCTTGGTCTGCCTCGGGAGTCTCCTCCCAGTGGGACGTGCCCCGGGAGGCATCCTTATTGGACGCCAGAACCACCTCAACAAACTCCTTTAACGTGGAGGAGCCGCGGCTCTATTCCGAGTCCCGGCCCACCTTCACTTCAGCATGTCCTTCAGAGTTTGAACCTAAAGGATAAATTCTGTATCTGACGGAAACGATCTGTGTCAGATGTCGACAAATGTCCATCAGAATACCTGGATTGTTACTCTGAAGGGCCTGGACTGCAGACGAAGGTCCAGCGGTCTCGTTCTCTTCTGGACTCCGGCTTGCATCTCCATCCACCGCTTCCCCATCAGCAGATTTAGTTTTATCTGCAAATACGGATTCATCCGAGTTCAGCTACGACAGATCTTTCGATTGGACTGATCAACACAGTTAAAACTTTAACATCCTAGTACTACGTATGAAAACAATAAAAGCAAAAAAGTAGGTCATAGTTACGGTATTCAAAGAGGTCAAAGAGGGCCTGAAAAGCGGGATCCGACTCTGTTTGCTCCAAAATGTCATGGATGGCATCATCACTCATATGGATTTCCCCCTGATAAAACATTAGTTACAGAAAAAAGGAGCAAGGCTTGATTAACCACTTTAAAAGATTTTAGGAAAACTATAGATCTTATCAGCACCTGTAATCCAAGAATCTCATCTATGGACTGCTCTGCCTCCACTGTGACCTTTGATGCTTGAGGCGTCGGCTCACTGACGGCGGAAACGAAGCAAAAATAAAAGACGGAACAGCACTTTAACGTCAACGTAGCTTTTGTTCCGGCATCACGTTGAGTTGTAACCTACCTGGCAAGGATTTTGTTGATGTTTTCAGCCAGCTTCTCTTGCAGCAGCCTGTCTCCTAAAATCTTGTCCCGTGCGTTTTGTATCACGAGTTGCTGTGAGGATTGAGACGGTCGACGAAGTCAGAAAGTGTACGAGACCTCAAGACATTTTCAAACAGGGGATGTAGTTTCTAACACAAAATGGTGTTATTACACTGGACTCCGACTACTCTACAGTCTTACGGACGTTAAAAGCATTTTCTTTAACACGCCAAAGTCTGCACAAGTTAAAAACGCTGCTTCGCAGTTAAACATCCTTTCGTGAGGAATAAAACAACACGACGGACTCACAGGAAAGTTCTCGTCGACGACCTCTTCAGGTTCGGCTTCTGCACTGAGGCTGACAGTCGTGGTGGACCTGCTGGGACCACTAGACCCACTCAGACCACTTCTCTTCCTGGGGGTGTCCCTGAAGGCAGGAGAAAGATTGCAGAGGAGGTGACTTCTTGCACTAAAAGATTTTTCTGCCATCATCTTACTGATATAAAACAGACTCTTTATGTGGCATGCCGATCAACACGTTATCCAGCAGTTAGTTTAAAATCTGACATAAACAGTGACCCATCTTCAATAATGTTTTGTAGTTTAAAAATCATCGGTTAATAATACAACCACGTGTCTTCGGTAGTCGTTCAGTTATGTTCCAGCAACAACAACGGTCATATGATAAAAACTCTTACCATTTCCGTCGACCAGGAGAAACTGGGCCTGAGTTCAGCCGGTGCTCTGACACAATGACCTGTACAGGCGAATCCCCTGGAACAGGAAAAAAATAATAAAATCGTGTTGTCCATTATTCAGAAACTACTGCTGTAACTCTTGCAAGCTTTTCTTTGCATGCTGAATTTCTCAATTTGCTGAATCATGCAGGAGCGTGATTGCAAACGAAGAAAGCTTTAAGTTTCAGAACTGGCAAAACTAGCATTCCTGTCAAATCAAAAGCAAATAAAATAAAATAACATGCGTTCTGTGATACGGACTGGGTGGATTTAGTAATCGGCCGCCGTCCTGGATTAGCTGCGGTGCACCCCCAGCAGCGGCGGCTCTGATCTGCGGGACAGCGTAGCTGACGGGAGCGGAGTGGCCCAGCAGGCTGTGGGTGGTGTGCACGGGGCTGATGATGGAGCTCGTTTCAGAGACGGATGAGCAGACGACACCGCCTGCAGACGTTACGGCCAGGACCCGCTGCCTCGCCATGTTCGCCACCCCAATCCGTGAACGCGCTGCAATGGACACAGGGCGCTAAACACTCATGACTCATCCACAAACTTTGAATAAACAAAAAAAGCTCTGATATGCAGTACGGTCACTGTGTTGACTTTGGTTTACTTGGTAACCCTTAATGTACCAGCCTAACAGATCACACTTGATAATTACAGAATTATTCTTTCCACTGAAACGAAAAGCAAAAAGTCTCAGAGACTCGTCATAATCACATGTATTAATGCTGAGGTAGACAGCCAATAAAACCAAATCGTATTTACATTGTTTCTCCTCACAAATATATGACTTTATAACCTCAGAGAATAGTCAAGTTTCTGCATAAATCTATGAGATGAATCTAGAAAACTCAGTCTTTAAAGCCTTTAAGGTCAAAAAGGTTTAACATCACATAAAACTTACTCCTCTGACTTGCTGATATAGCAGGAGAATTCTGCAGCGATCTGAAAAACAACCGGCAGAGACGTGACAGGACCACAGATGAAGATTGGGGTCAAGTTGAACACAAAATATGAACTGATCTGTGGGATTAAAGTCAACGCTCGTTACTTGATTTGGTTGAGAGTAAAGTCAAGTTTTTTCCACAAAGAGGTCATCACAAGGGGGACTTCGTGACCAGATTCTGTTTGTAAAAAACATAAGAGTCATTACTATCAACACTAACAGCACTGTAGGTACAGGTGAATTAAAGATTTTTACCTTTAGCTTTGGCAGCCACATACTCATTTAAAATTGATGTCAGGTTTTTCCCAAAAATAGCCTGTGCAGGTGTGAAGAGGACAATAGGTTGCTTAGTACTGATGTGCACAGAAATCAGGTAGCATTTTGAGAGGTAATTAAAGTATTTAAACCAAAATTCACTCACAAACACGCAGGCAGGGATCGTCCCGTCGCCTGTACTGTGCTCGGCGTACTCCTTCAGGTTGGGACTCTCGTGAATGAAAGCCTGGCTGGTGGCTGACAGCCCCTCTTCCTGGAGGTACCCTGAGAAAACACATGAAACATCGCTTTTTTTTATTCATTCGGTCCTCGGGACAGTGATATCCTAATGCGAGCTTTAATCCGCTCTGCTTTCGCTTCATTGCCGCTGCTGGGGAAAGCCTCGAACAGCTACAGCTACGTCCAACTTACCCAAAACAAGCCGAGCTACGTCGGATGGGAGCAACATGATGCCCTTCAGGGTTAATAAAGTAGACCAAAGAGGCAAATGTTAGCTACATGTTCGGTAAAATCCTGGGGGGAAAATTATATTTGCAGAAAACCGGGGTGTTATTGTCAATTCGACGTCCTGAGACTGATTTTTGTAAAGGCGGGGAACTCAAGTACCTATAACCCGGAAGTACTGAACTCATCGGCTACTTTGACTTATGGTAATTGTAGTCCAAACTGAAACATTTTATCTGAAATATCTCAACGAAATGCCACAAAACGTACATTTTAAAAAATATAATAAACGTTAATATTATATTATAACTAAACCAAGCACCAAATTAGCCTTAAAACAAACAGAAATATTGTTTTGACGTTGACAGGAGAGTGAAAGGACTCACTCCACATTTGTCGGTGCTAGGAAGCAATATTTCTGTTTCCCCACCGACGCTGGGGCGGGAATGGCCTGCGTGCCTTGCGTGTGCGTGACCGTGGATGTTGGTGCACGTCGAGATGGCAAAGTTGTTATTATGATCGGGATAGTAACACTTTAGCTGACGTCTGCTTCCTTCGCCCGTGACACCTTCAGGACTAAAGTCAATCCGGTCTGAGGTCAGTGGACGGACTCTGAGGGTTTGAATGGATGAATCAAGTTTAAAGCTCGTTTCGAAAGTCCTGCTGCTAAAGATGTCCGTCTGCATGATGGCCTGGCTGCACTGTGATTTCCTTTTTCCTTTTTCTTAGATGATGAACCTTGTCATTTGCAATCATTAACCCGGAGAAGAAAGTTTATCATAGATATTAAGTTTTTATCTAAATGAATGGTATCATCTGTAATGACTAGGACTGAAATTTCTTTATTCTTTGCTTTCAAACAGACAAACTTACTTGTAACCTTTTACAGGGATCTTGGTCAACATTTCTTCTTTTCACTCATTTTCAATTAAACCTTTTCCAGTCATGTTAGGGCTTTTTACCAGAGAAGGGTTGTTCAGATGCACGCTTTAACACAAGCAGTTCACGCAGACTCAAATGAAGGTGTTTATGTTCATGGTTTAGGATTTAAAACGAAAATGAACATCACATTCGCATTGTTCAAACAACTTATGTTTATCAGATTAGGGGGTGAAGACCAAAAAAGGGGGCAGCTCTGGTGTCTGAGAGGGTGTGAGAACTGATCTGCTGTGGGACACCCAGCTGCCTCCACCCGCTGCATCCTGCCTCCTGCTCATCCACACACCCCTGGGGCCGTTCTGATAGACTTAACTCTTAATATTTTGTGTATAGAGTCTGTGTGCTACGTTAGCGCCAACCTTTTTGGTTCTTCCTATTCAGCAGGCCTTAAAGTTGTCTTTATGCAGAAAATTGCATACAGTCCTGGGTGAGGAGGTTCACAGATGATGACTTTTTATAATACAAGCGATACATGTTATCATCCTTAGACTGTTTGCAGGGCACACATTAATCTGTTTCTAAGGACACACGGGCTCCTGAGAATTCTGCCCCTCAGAGTTTTGCGTGGCGACAGGCCGCCTTTGAAACAGACTCGGAATTTACATGACCAGGGTGTGGTCTGATCTGCTGAGCGGAGTCCATTTTCCCAAAGATGCTGTTTCTGCAGGTGTGAAGCACGATGAGTCTGGCTCTTCATGATCTCCTGGTCTGCTGCAGAGGGCTGGAACATGACAAGGCTACAGAGAGGAAGGTAAGCAAGCGTGGAAATGATCTCCATTCTGCCACGCTGTCAGATGAATAACCGTCTCTCTTGTAACCTTTCCCTCACTCTGTGTCACCAGAAAGAAGCCGAACGCTTCAGACGGCTCATTCGATCCAAGGAGGTCCTGCAGGAATTGGATCATAACTCAGGGACTAAAAACCCCAAGCAACTCACATGGGATGCTGTCTTCAGGTAACCCACCTCTAAGTGTTTGCTTTTTCATAAAAGCTAATTAAAAATGTGTGTTTGTTAGATAATGCCTTAGTTCTGTAGAATTTCCTGCAGACCTTTAGGGCTATTTTCATTTCCTTTCCTTCCTTGTTTCCGTTCATCTGTGCAGTTTCAAGTTCATTTGTTTTTTCCACGATGTAAAATTACAGCTTTTTAAAAAAAATTATTTTCCACAATCTTCTTTCCCCACATCAGGTTCTTGCAGCGTTACGTCCAGAAGGAGACTGAGAGCGTGCAGTCGAGTAAATCCAACGTCACTGCCAGCACGCTGACCACGCGGCAGAAGAAGATGGCCGAAATGTGCAGCTTGGTCAAATACTTTATCCGCTGCGCAAACAAACGTGAGGGCACGGTCCTCGGCGGATCCACGCACCCGCTCTGACCAGGACTCCAGTCTCAGCGCCCCTCTCCTCTTGTCTCGTCCTGCAGGTGGGCCTCGTCTAAAATGCAGCGAGCTGCTGAAACACGTGGTGGAGGTGCTGCGGAGTCCGTACTGCTGCTCAGCGTTCGGGGAACACTACAGCAGCCTCCTTTTGAAGGACGTCCTCTCTGTCCGCAAGTACTGGTGTGACATCGCTCCGCAGCAGTGGCAGAGTCAGTGGGTCTAAATACGATTGAACGCTTACTCTGGGTGCCTGTACTACGGGGCAGGGTGGGCGTCTTCCACACACTCCACTCTTTTTGAAGTTGGTTCAATTCATGCAGGGTCAACTTGTGCCGAAAACCAAAATCCCCTCCAAACAGCTTAGGTTTTGACTTAACAGACAAGTTCTTCCCGATCACATATCCCAGGAGCTGGAAAAAAAAAAGAGTATATATTGTTGAATGAACAGTGATATCATTTATTCTCTCATCTGAAAGCTCAAAGAACCTCTGAACTGTTGACTGATCCACATTAGAAATATCTCAGCAGGAAGGAATGATTATATAGTTTTTAAACAGAGAACGGTCATTCCAAAGCTTAAATTTCGACCTACTCTAAATACATATCTTCATTGAAATCGTCGCTGAACTACTCGTGATTTTCTTGCTGTTTCCTCGTGCATCACGCAGTATGAGCACACTGAGTGCAATCCTCGCTGTGTTGCGTCAAATAATGTCTCTAAATTCCTATTTGTATCCAGACGGATCGTGTGACAGGTTGCATTAACCAGCCGGGTTTTTCCCAATCTGTATTTAGTGCAAAAAGCTGTTAGAACAGCCAGAGCTGCATGTGACAGACTACAAACTTACCATGCCTCAATAAACACACAATCCTAAAATCTCAATGACCCCGCAGTTGTTGAACCTGCTGTCGTAGTGCAGGCGACAGGTTTGCCATCACTTCGGCTCCATGTTTTTACGCGGCAAACAGTAAAAGAGGGTGATTTGTTCTTCCCCTTCGATCCGAAGGTCTTTTGGACTTGTGCTGCGGCCTGTTCAACTCTGCATCCAAACCCATCAACCGTGGTTTGCTGAGCAGAGTCCTCCACGCCGTTGTGATGGGCTGCTGCACGCAGACAGACGGATTCAGCGACACTTTGTTCAGCTTCTTCTCCAAAACTCTGCTCAATGCCAGGTGAGAAAGTCCTTTCGCCCGATGACCCGTGTGTCTGGCGTTCGTGCTCCGTGACCAGCCGTGACCAGCGGAGTGGCCTCGAGGTAAACCTTAACGCCCTTTGTTTCGCCGTGTGCAACCCAGGCAGGAGAAACACTTGACTGTCCTGGAGCCGCTTGTCTCAGCGCTGAACATCTTCTCGAGAGCCGCCGCCATGAACTGTCGGAGGAGAGTCTGCCGCCTGGGGGAGGAGCTGCTGTCCCCTTTGCTGTACGTGTGGGCCGATATGAGGCCGAGCGCGCCGCTCAAAGAGGAGATCGTGGAGTTCTTCAGCCTGCAGCTCTGTGTCCACCACCCCAAAGGGGCGAAGACACAAGATACGGGTTGAGTAAAGGCTCTGCTCTTTTTTTCTTTTTTTTTTTGCTGATGCTTGGTTTAAGAAACGTCGATACGTTGCTGATACGTTTTCGGGTCCTCTCTCGTATTGTAGGTGCTCATGCTGAGGACTGGAGCAGGTGGCGGAGTCTGCTGTACAACCTGTACGACGCTCTGGTCCAAGAGATCAGTCAGATAGGCAGCAGGGGGAAGTACGTCACAGGAACCAGACACATAGCTGTCAAAGACAATCTCATTGAGCTCATGGCTGACATCTGTCACCAGGTTAGGAAGCTGTGACTCCACTCAGCTTCGCGCGCGCGCACGAACAATCACACTTTAGCTCCTGGTCGCGGTCACTCAGGACAGATGGTTTATGCTTTCAGTGCATTTGTGTCTTCTACCTGTAGCTGTTCAGCGACGTCAGCGGGAGCCACAGTTTGGAGGTCACCCAGGCGACACTCAGGGCCACGCAGATGGCCAGCCCCACTCACGGAGCAGCCAGCAAGCGGCGGCGCATTGAAATGGGATGGGACTTGCTCCGAGACCACCTGCAGCCTCAGCAAAGCGACTTCGACGTCATACCATGGTATGGAAACCTGTGTGAAGTAATTGATGCAAACGTTAAAAGTGGACATAACAACTTGACATACAGTCCCAATTCTGAAATATAAATAAAAAAAACTGAACTCAGATCTCATAAACCCATATTTTATTCACACTGGAACATAGCAAACATGTCAAATGTTTAAACTAAGATTTAAAAAAAAACAAAAAACGGTTATTTTAAATTAAAAGTTTTCTTTTTCAGAATTGGGGTTGTAGTTATTGCCCCCCCTAACTCGTATTTTCCTTCTTCCAGGCTGCAGATCACCGCGGTGCTCGCCTCCAAGTACCCGCTCATGATTCCCGGCCGGGAGCTCGTCCCGCTGCTGTCGGTGCTGCATCAGCTGCTGGCGGAGCAGCGCCGCGGGGAGAGCGGGCTGTACGTGCTGCGCTGCCTCAGGGAGGTGGCCCGCTGCCAGGCCCACTGCCCACAGAGAGCACGGGTCCACGGGGCCGAGCTGGGCCGGCTCTGGGTTCGGATCTGGGCCCTCGCGGTGCGCAGGGTCAGCTCGCCGCAGACCGAGTCGCTCAGCCTGGACCTGCTGGCCTCCGTTGTTCGCGGTGGGCTGATCGACGTGGATAGGGAGTTCTGGAAGCTCTTCTGCGCGTCTGCGTGCAAACCGTCCCAGTGAGTCCCAGTTAGCCTCCATTAAAATTCAGAACGTTGACCTACCCCCCTATCATAAATCTCTTTGTTTTCTCTTTTCCCGTAGGAGTGGCGCTCTCTGTTTAGCCCAGGCTGTGCTGAGGTGTCCAATCCCAAAACGGCTCACGTCGAGCTCAGACTGGGACCAGGCTGGGAGCGCCGAGGGCTGTGTCCCATCCAACCTGAAGGAGACCCTCATAGCCTGGCTGCTGATGGGCGACCAGAATGAGGAGATGGAGGACAGCTGCAGACCTCACCCCATCATCTGCAGGTTGGCTTTGTGTTTCCTGTTTCACCCTGACAGTATACAGCTTTCTCCCAATGGGGCGTTTCCTCATTTCGAGATGTGAGCTGACATACTGCTGTTACATTTTAACAACATTCTAGCTCTAGTTCACAGGTGTAAAACTCCATTCCTCGGGGGCCGCTGTCCTGCATGTTTTAGACGTGTTCTTGCTTTAAAACATCTGGTTTAAATGGATGACTTGTTGCCATGCTCCTGGAGGACTTGGTGATTTGGCGAGGAGCTAATTAAGCCATTTGAATCAGTTGTGTTGGAGCAGAAAAACCTAAAACCTCCAGGACAGCGGCCCTCGAGGCCTGGAGTTTGACACCCCTGCTCTAGTTGACACGTACGGTATCGCCTGCTGCTGAAAGGTGAAGGCAGAATAATGTTTGTGCCTGTTTCTGAGTTCATGTGTCTGTCTGTTACCAAAATATTTCATGCACTACTGGACGATTTTTAAGGAAACTTGCTGAAAGTAATCGCTGGATGGGTCAACACGGTCCAAGATGGCTGCCACAGCCAGCTGACCTTAAAAAAAATCACAAGTGGTTATAACTCAGTTTTACAGATATCAACCCAATATTTCCTGTGGTAGTTGATAAAACTGATCCCCAACACATGTTCTGAGTGCGAACAGATTGCACAAGATCTTTTAAAATTTTGCCATTACCTATTTGGAGTCGACTCTTTCTCTCTGTTAGCGAAATATCCCATGAACCATTGGATGCAATTTAATGAAACCTTTAGGAAATAATCACTGGATGTACATCTACAGCTGATTTACTTTCGGATCCAACCAGATTTAAGATGGCTGCCACAGCCAAATGACCTTAGAAAACACAGAATTGGTTGCAATTCAGTCAGTTTTACACACATGGAGCTAAAGCTTGGTGTGGTTTTCACTAAGAGTCATTTACAACACACACTCCAAGTTCTGCTCATAGCATCAGATCTTTGCTTAAAACTTTAGCATCTACTGTTAGAGTCAGCCCTGTTTGTCTGTTAGCAAACTATCTCTTGAACCACTGGAGGGATTTTAATAAAACTCTCAGAAGGTGATCACTGGATGCATGTCTACAGCTGATTTACCTTTGGAGTCACCCACATTCAAGATGTCCAAATTTAGCCAACACAAAAATGGCTTTACCTCAATCAGTTTAGCAGAATTTGAGTTAAACTTTGGTCCGTTAGTAGCCAAGACTCATTTATGCTAACAAATCTTGTGAAATTTCACTATATCATATGAGATTGTGCATAACGTCACCAAAACAGCTAAAACTACAGCCCTTCTCTTCATAAGACGATCTTAGTTTAAAACTATAGGCTAGACCTTTAATCCTTCCTTTTCTCTTTGAACTGAAGATTTTTTTGTTGTTATTTGCAGAGATTTTTCTCACAATCTAATTGCAAACATCTTGGTCTCGCTGACCCTCAAAGACACGAGAGTTGGCCTGAAGTTTCTGCTGGGCTCTGAAGACGCAGAAAGGTAAAAAGAAAAAAGGCTGAAGTAGATTGCATGTTTTATCTTGGGATCATTGTGACTATTAAGCCACTCAAAATAATCCTGTTTTTCTATGACTTCTCTGTTCGAAGCGCCCTCTTTCAAGAGCAAGTGTCATCGAACGCCAAAGACAGCCTGGATGCGATCGAGAGCCTGTACCAGCAGTTTATCTTCAACACGCTGCCCTCAGAGATCGGGGGAGCTGACGGCGAGTCGGTGAAGACGTCGTCAGCTGACAGTCAGTTCGCTGCTGTTCCGGCTCTCAGAAACAAGCTGGAGCGGCACCTGCTCTCCGTGGCCGACGGCCTGCTCAACTGCTACTCCCCTGACGTGAGTAGGAGCTCATGTGTCGGTGCGCGTTAAACCTCACAGCCTGACACTTACCTCCCATCCACCCATCTGCAGTCTCAGTCCAGCCCTCCCGAGTGTCTGGTGCGCTGCTGCAGCCAGCTGACGGGTGTTCTGGCGGGCTACGTCTCCACCGGGTTCCTGAGCGAGGAGGAGGCCTGCCGCTCGCCGCTCTTCGCCAAAGCAAAGGTCGCCTTTCAGACTCGCCCAAACTCCCCGCTCTCCAGTATTAGGCTTGTTTGTATTAAATCACCGTAAAGGTTGTGTGTCAGCGGCAAAGTACGAGGGTGCTCTTTGTTTCCAGGCCGTGGCCCAGGACCTGAGTGGGTTTGTGTCCAGCGTTAAAGTGAAAATGGCGGAGGAGGGCGCCATGTCCACGCTGAGATCAGTCATGAAGCTCTGCACACAGTCCGCCAGCAGAAAACCGGAGGTAAAAAAAAAAATTCATGTTAATTATTTTCAATGCTTATTTTTAGTCAAATTTAAAGAAAAATCAACTTCTGACAAGTTCAACAGATTCCTAAGATTAAATGTTTGATCCTTTCTCCTACAGGATCGTGTGTGGTCCACCTCCTCTGCTCTGTTTATAATGACCCTTCCAGGCAGCCTCCTCAGTGAGCTGGCAGAAATCTGCAAACTGCTGGTAAGTAGCTGGAGTTCAGACGGCTGTGGCACACTGACATTAAAGGGATGGTTCGGATCTTTTGAAGTGGGGTTCTTACCTGTTGTAGCTTTAATTTGGATAGTTTGATTCTTACTCTATAAGCAAGCTAACTTGTAGTCCATACAGGGCTAAAATGTATTTCTGCCTTCCTGAAGGGAGAGCCTGGTCGTTCTGTCAAACTGTTAGCTCCTCATCTGCCGTGACGTCAGTCATAGAGCATGGAGTATGGAGAAAAGGGCTAAAGTCTTCATCCAGGCTAGGCTAATGGCTAGCTTAACGAGGGCAGTTTTTCAGGCTTATTAAACAACTCTTTCTCAAAAACGATATGCAGGTGTTGAAAAACGCAGCATTCGCTAATACTAAACCTCCTGTTTGTTCAGTCTTGTTGTTGTTTCCCCAACTGAACAACGTTCGTGTTACTGTCCAAACGTACACGTGCGGAGCGTAGACCGTGCATTTGCTGGGAGCTGGGTGAACTTAATAGGCAGGCACTGGGAGGAGGCCCAGAGGAAGACCCAGGACACGCTGGAGGGACTATGTTTCTCGGCTGGCCTGGGAACGCCTTGGGATTCCCCCGGAGGAGCTGGACCAAGTGGCTGGGGAGAGGGAAGTCTGGGTCTCCCTGCTTAGGCTGCTGCCCCCGCGACCTGACCCCGGAAGAGCAGAGATGGATGGATGGATGGATGGATAGATGGATGGATAGATATTAGGCAGGCTGATACATTCACAGCCTCGGCACATCAGCGTATAACGGTCTACGCTCATCACAGACACTTTCCGTAGTGACATGGACATTGTTCTGTTGATTTAACTTAGACATATTAGATAAACTGTGTCATGCAAAAGTATAGAGGTCTAATATCAGCTAATGTAGCGTTTTTTCACACCAGTAGGTCAGTTTGGAAAAAGAACTGTTTTAACGGCCAAAAAATAATAAAAACGGGCCTTTTTTTGGCCAACCATTAGCCAAGCCTGGATGAAGACTTATGACTGTTTCTCCATACTCTATGTTTAATGACAAATGTCACGGCTCATAAGGTGCTAACTACTAATAACTATTTGACAGAACATCGCCTCATAAAAGACCAGACTATCCCTTCAACCATTTGCACCTTTTCATAGAACGCCACTATATTTCAGGAACAGGGATCCAGCCAGCTGAATTTGTCTTCCTTGTTCATGTAGTCAAGCAGCGTGTCCAGGAGAGTCAGTGCTGTGGATGATGACGAGCACGCCGACGACGACTGGGGAGAGACCAGAACCCAGCAAACCGGGAACGACCTCGACCTGTTCGATGAGGAGGAGCCCTGCAGCAGCGCCAACGGGACCCACAGGCAGAAGGGAGACACCACGGATTCCTCCTGTGGGCCAGGTAAAACGAACGAACGGAGACGCACCCGTGTTCCCGATTCGTTTCCGCTGACACTTTACGAAACAGATCTTCGCTCTGCGCTCCGACAGGTGCGAAGAGCCTGCTCGCGGAGGATTACCTGGCCCAGCAGGACTTGGCTCTCCTCGCGGTCCTGGAGTTCCTGTGCGAGTGCGGTTCTGCTCAGCCCGCCCACGCTCTGCTTTTTAAGCCCCAGGAGGTGCGGCGCAGGCTGCTGCTCATGCTGGAGCCTGAGCAGGGCTTGGACTTCGGCAAAGCCCTGCACCTCAACATGGTGAGTAGCAGCCGGCGTGGAGGTTAAAGGTCGCGGGCGACGACGGGGCACCAGCTGCAGGACTCTAACACCAGGCTGTCTTGCAGTATCTGGTCCTGCTGAAGAAGCTTTCCGCCGAAGACTCGCTGTCTCCGGAGGAGTTCGACGCGCTGCTCCGTCCTCTGGCGTAAGAAAACATTTCTACCACACGCGTCCAGAGCAGTGTCGTCAAACCAGATGGAAGCCATGTTCATGTTTCTGACAATCCAACGAAACATTTATTTTATGTCTTTTTATTTGTATTTGTTGCTTTGTTCGCAGGGACTTGTGTTCTTTGTATCGTCAGGACCAGGAAATCTGTTTGGCTGTTCTGCTCAGTCTGTTACCCTCCATAAAGAGTCTGGGGAAGACTGATCACAAGCAGGAAGAGATGAAACACGTTCAGGGGTCTCTTCTTCAAGTCGTGTCCGGCTTCTGGTTGGAAACATCTTTTTTTTCGAGCCACAAATTCATCTTTTTCAAAAAATACACGCGTCATAGTCTCCACGGGACAATTAAATCATCTAAAACAGCTGTCCTCAACCTTTTTAGCTCCACGGACCGGTTCATTATCAGACAATATTTTCACGGACCGGCCTTTAAAGGTGTGGCGGATAAATACAACAAAATAAAAAAAATACAACACACCATAAAGCCGAATCAGTGGGAGCCCTGTGTCTGTTTCTCAGTAACTAGACGGTCCCGTCTTCCAGAGACGTTTGTTTTTTTACTCATTTACTCATTTTGTGGGTTTGTTTTTAGCGGTAAACTATCACGTGACCTAGATAAGCATTTTTCACACGCATCAAGAGTGAGTCATAGACGGATGTAATGGAGAGAATCCGGTCAGTTTTCAAAATAAATGTCGTTCAGACTCCGAAAATAAAAAAACGGAAATACTGTGAGTTAATTATTCTTTCTCTGCGGCCCGGTACCAAATGATGATGATGGGGACCACTGATTTAAAACTTAAAAAAGCTATTTATAGATAGCTATAGTATTTGGAGCAGAAAGCATGAATTGTTATTTACTCTGCTTTCAAACACAACATTTTATTCCAATTTTATTACTTTTGTTTTTTTCAGCTTCCTGATCCAAACAGGGAAATGTGTGGCAGCTGTGCGAGCTGCTTTAGTGCAGTGTTTGGTTGCTTTTCTGGAGGTAAACACTCACGGACGCTGCTATTAGTTCAATATTACATACTCATTTGTCTTTAAAACTTCTTGATTTACTTGGCTAAATAATTTAGTGTATAATCTCTAAATTGCTAAAAAAAAAATGATACCCTCTTTGTCTATTTTTCTTGCTTTGCTCTCTTTGGCATTTCCTCCTAGGCTGACCCACGCTGTGACTGGGCGATGCTGAGTCTCAGAGGGGCTGAGACACAGGAGGATCATCCCGTGTCTTCTGTTCTTCCGTCTCACCTGGCGGACGCCCACCACCAAGTCCGCATGCTGGTGGCCGTGTCAGTGGAGAGGCAGGTTCAACTTCCTGCTGACTGTCTTATTCTGACTTTTTGTCTTAAAAAGCTATTTTGGTTTCTAAATCTACTACTACTTTACTATAAACCAGAAGAATGGTTGCATAATTTACATCCTAAATAAAGTGAGAAACACTTTAAAAACCTCTTAGTTTGCAGGTTTTAGGTTATTATTCCAGTTTTCTAGCGTGAACACCTCGTGGAGTCCACGCTATAACTGAAGGGTTGCGGTTCTGCAGAAGAACCCTGATCTAGTCCGTTGTTGGTAATAATTTTTTTCACTTTTTCTAATCCACCCTTTTTCCACCGTCAACAAACAGTCCCAGACCATGATTCTACCGCTGCCGTGCCACACCAGTAGTACAGTGACAGAAGTCTTTGGACTTAATGTCTCATCTTTACTCCCCTTATGGTGGCCAAACCACAAAACCTTTCTGAAGAGTTTTTTCCTGAAATCTGTTTCACCAAACTTGCTCCATTTTTGTCTTCTTATGCTCCTTTTAGTTTTCCGCCACAGCCTTTCTAATTTTAGCCTTTAGTTAAGGTGTTGCTACATTTAGCTTGTAGCTAATGTTTTTCTCATTTTACGTTTTTTTGTTTTAGCTTTTTGCTGCTGTTTTTTTTTTAAAGCTAGGACTTTGCTGAGTTTAGTTTTGAGCTATTGTTTTGCTCGTTATGCTTTCTGTTCTGCTTATTTTAATTTGAGCAATTTAGTTCATTTATTCTTCAAAGAACTTTCTTTCAGCACTCAACATTCGCACTGTTTTTGCAGAAAAAGTCATTTTTTACTTTGTTTTGTTTTAGATATGAATTTTTTTCTTTGCCTGATTTTTGCCCTTCTTTCTCCTCCGTATCCAGGTTGTTTCTTGAGATGGGACCGAAGCAGCCCGATAAGAGAAAGATGCTGCCACTAAAACTCCAACAGGCAGCTTTTGAGAACATTTACCTGAAGGCTCAGGAGGGGATGAGGCTCCTGGTAAAATCATCAGGATCACCATGTTTTATTTATCGTTTCCACTTCCCTCATGTTCCCTTTTTTTGTGTGTGATTGCACACAGAAAAGCAGCTCTTCGGAGGACCGGCAGGACGAAGTGTTCAACCGAAATGCCGCCCTGCTAAAGAGTTTGTCCGTCGTGCTGTGCTGCAGCCCGGTCTGTGAAAAACAGTGCCTGTTTGCTCTCTTCCAGTCCTACAAAGAGAACGACATTGATGAAGAGCTCATCAAAAAGGTAACAAGTCTCCAAGGGTCGCGGAAATCTGAGGGAAATATTTACTTCTAAATGGCAGGAGAATTAAAACTGACTCTGCGTAACTTATGTTTTAGTGAGCTTTGGTGTTTTGGTTAAGTTTCAATGTTGGACCTCAAGAAAAACCATCGAGCGGTCCCTTTCCTGATAAAACAATACTCAGCCGAGGACTGTTGTGCTTCTTTTCGTTGCAGATGTTGTGCAGTGTCTCCGATGTGTTGGGCTACAAGAGCGTAAAAACGTTTGTCAGCTCTCACCTGTACTACTTGGTGGCCGAGTGGCTTGCCCAGAGACAATCGGACGACCGCTACACGCTTGGATCGTTCCCCTACAGCCTGCTGGACCACGACACAATCAAAGATTTCTATAAGTGAGAAAATAAATCCAAGGTTGAAATTAGTCTAACTACACAATGAATTTCTCATACTTGCATGAAAGTGCAAACGTGAAAAAAAAAAAAAAATAAATAAATTTTCTTGCGCTGCGTCCTTTTAGCTCCTCCTACCAGGTTCTGATCCCCCACCTGGTCTTCCTGGACGACTTTGAGCAGGTGAAGTCCATTGGCCAATACCTTGAGAAGGACTGGAGGCTCCTACTGGCCGACTGTTTCCCCAAGATCATGGTCAACATCCTGCCGTACTTCGCTTTGCCTGGTCAGGATTCACAGGTTGCGCAGCAGAGGGAGAAGGCCCACAGAGTGTACGACCTCCTGAAAGACACCAGCTGTTTGGGGAAACAGGTAAAGGCAGCCTCCAGTACGCTCTGACTTAAAGCTCTTTTTGTGGAGCGTATGGACTTAGGGGACAAAATGGATGTGTACCCCATCCTAAAAGGCTGATCAAAATGTTTTTATTTCTCTAAGACTTTGTAACAAAGTCTGAAAATATGGTTTCCAGTCAGCTCAGTTGTTACAGGCTATCAGGCCTGTGGGATGTAAATTTTGTCCATGAGGGGCTGCTGGATCCCCCCAATGAAAGACTATGTGACTAACAGCACAATTGCAACAATTTTGATCTCTGAACCAGCCTGACACTGGTTCAGAGCTCATCCAAGGAGTTCCAACATCTTTAGTCCTCCTGAGCCTGTTGCCTCTTCAACCCAACCACAAATAAGCAGAGAAAGATTGATGGAAATTATTATTACTGTTACTTATATTTGAATAATTTCTCATTCAGGGACCACAAATTCCTTCTGGGAAATTCCTCACACTTTTCTTCCCTTAAAAATAATGACCATACAATGTGTGTATATATGTAAATCTGCCTGTAATTATTGAGCTGCAGCTCCTGGACTTGTGTCCACAAAGAGAAGCACGTTTATGTTTCTAACAGAACTGGACAGTGACGTCTGAAGGAACTGGTTCAGTTTCCGGCTTTGTTCTCCCCGTCAGAACATCATACTGGCGTGAAGACTCAACGGAAACGGCTCCTGACGTTTGGAAATGTTCTCTTTACAGCAAATCGACAGCCTGATCCACAGTAACATGGCAGACATCGTGGTGGAGCTGCTGATGACTCTGTACGAAGGTGGCAGAGCCGAGGGAGACCGAGGAGACCTGAAGCACTTTATTGGGTACTGGTTTTAAAAAGATGCTAATCTCCCGCTGCTCCCTTATTGTTATATTGATAACCGTTTGATATCTTGCAGAGAGTTGGATCCTGCACCTAATCCACCATACTTCAGCTCGCACGTCATCAAAGCTACTATGGATTACCTTAGCAAGTGTCACAGCGCCAACCCCAAGTCACTGGTAGCCATTTTGTCAAAAACCCCGGTACAGTCACTCGTTTACTCACAGCTTCACCTTTGTTTTTTTGTGTTTATTTTGTTTTTAATTCTTTGCTTCTGTGAAACCTTTGTTTTTCTTGTTTCTGGACTTCAGATTTCCATCCAGAGGATCCTGCTTGCTGTGTGCGAAAAGGCAGCAGAGACGTCGAACAGCTACGAGCGTCACCGCATCCTCCTCATGTACCATCTGTTTGTCAGCCTGCTGCTCAGGGAGGTGAAGGATGGTCTGGGAGGAGCCTGGGCCTTCGTCCTCAGAGACATCATTTACACCCTCATTCACCATGTCAACGGCAGGTAGGCGGACGGATTCCCGGGAAAACGACCGCTTCGCTTTAAAACCCCAACAGCTTTGTGCTCCGCTCGCAGGTCGCCTCGGCGTGACGAGGTTTCCAACCGAAGCCTCTCTCTGTGCTGCGACCTGCTCACCTCCGTGTGTCAGGCGGCGCTGCAGTTCTGCGACGACGCTCTCGACTGCCACCTGCAGGTCATCGTGGGAACTCTCACCACTCAGGTGACCAGTCGGTCCTCCGTCTCCCAACAGGTGAGTGAAAGTCGTTTATTCAGCGTTCTGTTATTTTATTGCACCGAGAAATTATAAAACCTAACAATACATGTTTTCTCTCTCTCAAAGTACTCCTCAGGTATAAATGAATTATTTGTAGTATTCGGGTTATAACTAGTATTAATCGTATTTGTAATTGGTGTCATCTCCTAAAAGTTTAGATGAATGCAACAAAACAGAAATACATCACTGCGCAGATTTCTGAGTCATTGCTCAATACTTTATTTGTTGCTTTTAAGCAAACAGATTGTTTTTGCAAGTTTTTAAGTGGTTCTGACCAGTATTACTTCAGGCTTTCTAAAGGTTTTTTCAGCGTTTTTATTTGGATTTTTGTCCCTTTTTCACTCATTTTCAGTCCAGCACCTGACCATTTTCTGTGGAATGGTGTGTTTTTCTTGTTTGCTTGCTTAACAACTCAACTTTGACCTATAAATCATTCAGGGATAAAAACACTCCTGAACTCAAGAGATGAGGCAGACTTGTGTCGACGCAGAACAGACACCTGAGCAAATAAGATTTAAACTGAATCTTTAGTAACCAGCAGCCTGTCACAAAGACACAATTTGTTCCCTATTTTCAAATCTAAGCACAAAAAGTAAGGAATATGCATCTGCGTCCTTGCTTTATATATATATATACCTAATACAAAACAGTTTGACTCATAAAATGGCATTTTAGCACCAGCATGGTGATTCTCAAAGAGCTATTAGCTGAAAACTTGATTAACATAAGATCAGTGGTTCCCAAAGTTGGGCTCGGGGGCCCACTGTGGGTCGTGAACACTAACTGGGTGGTCTGGAGGATGATTTTAAGAATTCAAATGAAATGTAAAAATGATTTATTGTGTCATAATTTTTGCAGTATTAGAGATACAAACAGTAGTCATAAATACAAATGCAATTGTTGGTGAGGCTCACTTTAAAAGATTACAAAAAGGTCTTCTTGGAAGGAAAGTATAAAAATGTATGTGTGGTTTGAAAACATTTGTATATTACTGTACATATCAGCAACATCAGCAGCTGCAGTTAGAAGCCATGCTTGTTTTGGCTTCTGTATGCTTTAATGTCAGAAGTATACAGTTTGAGGTTTTGTGCACAGATTGTTTGATATGTGGTTGTACAAAAGTTGAAACTTTTTGGTTCTTTTCAGCAAAAAAAAAAAAAAAAAAAAAATCTTTGAATTCTTTTTGCCTCCAGGTGCTGAGTCTGCTGCAGTTTCTTATAATCGAGAATCAGCAGAAGCTGAAAGGAGCCATCAGCAGGTTGGAGCCTTTTCCTGACATTCCTGAATTCAGAGAGCTGCGCTCGGTGCAGCACAAACTCAAATACAGCAGCGGCAGCTTCGAGCTGAGACGGGTAACACAACGACACACAGGCAAACAGAAAAGCCCTCGCTTTTCTTTATTCTCTAGGTTTATTGCCAGTTTGATAAAAATCCTGCTAGTAAAATCCCATCAATTTTAATCACACCTTCGTTTTGTTTTTCTCTTACAGGAGATAACTCACTTCCTGTCGGCGTCTTCCTGCGACTCCTTACCTCTGACCAGACTCGAAGGCTTAAAGGAGCTGACCAGACAGCTGCATCACAACAAAGGACAGATCCGGGAGCTGCTCAGAGAATGCCACAGTGGGATGCCAAAAAACACTTTTTACACAAATAAAAACCTTTTGTATATAATCATCTTTTTAATGACCTTTGGTCTGTTTTTGCCCTCCGTAGCTAATCCTACTGACAGTGTGCTGGTGAAGCTGGTCCTGAGTCTGCTGCAGCTCTGCAAACTAGCTGCCAGTCACCCCGGGGGAGATGACATTTTAGGTGCAAAATCTGTTTATTACACTCGTCAAATAAAACGACCTCCTTTCAGTTTTAGGATTTTACATCATAAAAGTTGTCTGGTCTTTAGGTTCTCAAATGATTAAAATCTAAGAACTGTACAGTGAGATGATCTCCATAAAAGAAGGCATTTTGGCTGTTTGCTGCTGTGGAGCATACAGGTGTGTGTTAACACAATGCCAAGGCGGAAAGACATCAGCAGTGACCTTAGAAAAACGACTATTGCTGCCCATCGATCTGGGAAAGTTTAAAAGGTCATTTCTAAACTATTTAGAGATCATTATTCTACAGAAACAAAGAATCTTTACAAGAAGGAAACATTTAAGACAGCTGCCAATCTTCCCTGGGTTAGACATGCCAGGACGTTCACCCCAAGGTCAGACTGTGCAATCTCAGACTCCACAGGCCTCAGTTATCAGGTTAAAGGTTAAAGTTTATTGCAGTACAGTCAGAAAAAAGACTGAACGTGTATAGTTTGTTTGAAAGGATTGCAGGACAAAACCTCTTCTCTCTAAAAAGAACATGACAGCTTAGGTCTGCAAAGTTGCTTCTGAAGGAACCTCAAGACGTCTGGAACAACGATCTTTGGACAGATGAGAGTAAAGATGTTTACCCATAATGCATGTTTGGTGAAACCAAACACAGCGTATCAGCACAAACCTTTCATACTAACTAGCCGTAAAGTGCAGGGATGGACGGCTGATGATTTGGGTTGGTTTTGCAGCCAGAGGACCTGGGCTCCTTGCAGTCACCAAGTCAGCCATGAGCTCCTCTGTAGACCAAAGGGTTGTGGAGTCAAATGTGAGGCCCTCAGTCCGACAGCTGAAGCCTGGACCAAATTAGGTCATGATTTCAAAACACAGCAGCAAATCTAGAAAAATAATCTAATTTAAAAGCAATGAAGCAGTCAAAGTCCAGACCACAACCTGTATGTAATTCTGTGGCAGGACCTTAAGAGACTTGTGTAAAGCAGAGTGGGCCAAAAGTCCTCCACAACTATGTGGTTCTAAAAGCTGTTGAATTATGGGGCTGACTTAGTTTTTTTCACACACTGCTGGTTTTAGCTAGCTTTTTGTGTAGACAGTAATTTAGATTCATTAAACCCCAACTTTTTTTGTTTTTTTTTCCTCTGCAGAGGCGTCAGGCAGCTGTCTGGGAGAACTGGGCCCAGTTGACTTCTCCACCATCGCCCTCCTCCACGGCAGAGATCTCCTCTATGAAAAAGCAGCATCTTTTTTGGCCTGCACGGAGTCGCAGCGCGTGTACATCATCCTGAACTGCATGAACGACGCGCTCACACAGCAGCGGTACGGGCAGCTCTGTGACTGGAGGTTTGCTTTACAGGAAGTGCCGTGGGTTTAGATTGTTGTTTTTTGTCTTGTCAGTATTGAGGTGAGGCGGGCAGCAGCTCAGTGCATGAAGAACATCCTGGCCACTCAGTCTGGAGTCGACTTCTGGAACCAGCACAAAGACAGCAGAGAGCCCCTGCTGGTTTATCTCAATCTCTTCAGAACAGCCAAGAACAAGGTGGGTTAGGGCTTTTATGTCAAACAGACGTGTTTCTTTTGCTTTTTTTAATAGTGTGTCATGGAGTTGGAACGTGTGTATCTGTGTTATCATCAACCAGGTGGCTGCAGTGAGTGCTGAGGAGAGTTTAGAGGCCAAAAAGAAGCTGGAAAGCCAGGAGTTTTGGATTCCCCAATCAGGTGGGCACCAAGCCTGGCTGAAAGCTTTGTGCACAGCCCTCCTGGACAGCGGCGGGGTCAGGAGCGAGGCGCTGCTGCTGTCCCGACCTCTGTGTCTGGTGAGTTTCCGCTTCAAATCACCCTCAGGACTTTCAGCCGTTCATAACAGCGCACTCGTGCTGCTGAGGTTTGATTTCACTCATAACTTTTAGTCCCAAGCTGTCCTCATCTCCTCCACCTGTCTCCAGGTGACGGTGGACTGCTGTCAGAGGCTGCTGCCGCTCATCATTCACTCCATCCTTCTGGAGGACCCCAGCGGTTCATGGAGGGAGCTGCTCTCCTCCCACATCCGGGACTTTTTCACTTTTTGCTCCAGAAGTGCTCAGGCGGCCAGTCGATCCACCACACCACTCAACTCCGACTCTGGTACGTTCAAACAAGAAGCAAGACAAAACACAATCTTATCAGTGTCCTCCTTCACTGATATTTAATCTTTCCTGCAGAGTCCAACACTGCCAGCCAAGGCTTGTATGACAAGACCTCTCTGCGCACCATGCTTGCTGTTATTGACTACCTGAGACACCACCAGAGACCACTGGAAGCTGATAGGTCTGTGATGTAAATAAATGTCTGTTCATCTGTTCCTTAGATCACTGGTTTCCAAAGTTGGGGTCAGGACCCTACTGTGGGTCATGAAGAGCCATGTGGGAGTTCTTGAGATCATTTTAGGAAGTCAGATTTTTTAATAATCTATTTATAATCCCCTCGGCAGTAAAGTAGATGCTTTAACTTGTGGCTCTGCTCCTTCTTCACCACTACATTGTGGTACAGAGACCACATCGCTGTAAAAACTGCTTTCAAGCTGCAACCAAGGGATATTTTTATCACACACGAACAAGACCTTCAAGATGCTTTAGCGCCTCCTAAAACAGTTCCCTTTGTACTGCTGGATTTATATCATTCTTTTGCATCAGCGCCATCACTTTGAAGTAACTCGCATGAGTGTCAAAGTGTCTTCAGATGTGAAGTGGTCAAGTCAAATGTCTGTTTTCTGTTATCATCTTTACTTTTTTGAGTAAACTAGTACACGTGTGGGTTTAGTGTGTTTGAAACGACTTTCTTTCTTGCAGTAGCTCCTGTGGCACGGTGTGTGACTCCAACTTTTGGCTGGATCTGAACTACCTGGAGGTGGCCCGAGCTGCTCAGTCCTGCTCGGCCCACTTCACCGCTCTGCTCTACACAGAGATCTACGTCGACAAGATCAAAGCCAACCTGGAGGAAAGTCGCAGGTACGCGCAAGGAGGTTTTTATTTCCTTCGCTATTTCATATGTGTAATTTTAAAATTACGATCTATTTCTTTGTTTCATTTTCTTTTTTTAAAAAATAATTTTATTAAACAAATGTGCAGAACCAAGTCCAGAGCGACACGCAAGATCAATTTTGAGGAGAACAGCCAGAACTTCACCATCTCCAGTCTAACTGAGAAGAGTATGGAAGACACAAACATCAATCTGCAGGTGTGGTCTGCATGTCTGCTGTATATTTGTTTTAAATTTGGTTGGAACTTAAACCAGCAAAAAACTCTGATTCACTAAATGAGTGCTTGTTTTTTGCAGGCTTTAGTCAGGAGTAAAACAGGTTTTGCGTGTCCTTTTAATGATCAAAGTCTCTACAAAGGGAGATGTGTGCCTCAAACTGCACTGCCAACCAAACAGCGTCTCTATACACTGACACAGTTTGCTCAAAATGCAGTTTTACTCTTGCATTTGAAGGAAAATCAGCCTAAGTTTACGTACATAACTTCCAGGGCAGGAAGCATCTGATTCTAAGTTAACGTAGAGTACTTGCCATCTCCTGAAAACTGATAATAATTGCGTCTCAAGAGAAGATATAAAGGAAGAGAAGCAATCTGCTGCACTGTTGCCTTCGCAAAAAGAGGGCAGGCATGTTTGTGTAAATATATATTTTAAAAATCCACAAGAAAATTACTTACTTTATTTTTGCATCCTAAATGTTTAAAGTTTGACCGATTTTACTAATGAGGCGCATCAAAATGAAGCATTCTTTGTGTTGTAATTCACATTAACATAATCATTCTGCTGTATTTAGGAAATAATTTCCACTCACTTGTCCTCCTCTCGTCCTGCTTATAGGAGCTGCTAATTGAGGTGTACCGCAGCATCGGAGAGCCTGACAGTCTGTACGGCTGCGGAGGAGAGACCATGACCAGTCCGCTGACGAGGTTAGATCTTTGCAAATGACATGTCTTCTCTGCGGTTTGTGAACAGCATCTGAAGTTTTGTTTTTGTTGGGCAGGATTCGAACATACGAGCATGAGGCTCTGTGGGCGAAAGCCCTGACCTCGTATGACCTTCACTCTGCTCTGCCCGAGGTCACTCGACTGGTTGGAATTGTGGAGGTAAGGTGATTAAAGCTTCAAACCAGAAATTACCAGGGATGAGGCTTGTTTCCTAGTTTCTTTTAGCCATATATCAGGATGAGACTCCTCATAAATAAAGAAAAAGTATTTTTTAGTAACTAATATCTGCTCTGTCTGAATGTCCTTTCCTCACCAATGTGCCATCAGGCTCTGCAGAACTTTGGTCTGAGCAGCATCCTTGCCACCTACCTGCGGGGTCTGGAGAGCGAGGGGGTGGAGTGGGGAGCCGAGCTGAGAGAGCTGCGCTTCCAGGCGGCCTGGAGGAACACCCAGTGGGACTGTGAGCTGTCAGAGAGGTGAGGGAGCGGGCATGCAGCCACACTGAAACTCCTGCTATGTTTGATATTGTTCTTTACTCAGTAATGTTTTGTTTTTCTCTCCACACACATTCTGCTGTGTAAGGAGCGATACGTCCAGCCCTGGCTTCCACGAGTCGATATTTTGCGCCCTTCAGGCGCTGAGGGACAAAGAGTTTTTTACATTTGATCACATTCTGAAACAAGCCAGGTCTGTTGGGCACGTAAAATGTCATGTCCAGCCTAAAGTAGGATGACGTTAACACCATGATGTGCATTTCTTCAGGGGTGCTGAGGTGGAGGAGCTCTGCAGAGACAGTCTAGAGGCTGTGTCCTCTCTGGATCCGGCCCTCAGGAACCTGCAGAGCATCAGGGAGCTGGAGAGTGTAAAGCCGCTCTTCTCTAGGTCCGTTCATATGTTAGTAAAACAGCAACGCATCAGGGGGGGATTTTATTGGTGTTAACGACTTGTGTCCTCTCACATCAGGCCTTTCTCAGATGTGGCTCTGAGGGAGGTTTGCAGCCAGTGGCGGCAGCACTCCCAGCTGCTCGTGGACAGTGATTTCGCTGTGGTGGAGCCCATTCTAGCTTTGCGCTCTGTGACCCAACACACCCTGTTATCCAAGCTAGGGAACTCTGAGAGCAACCAGGACGTCAGCTCGGCGCTCACAGACCACCTCACGGAGCTCTGCCGTTTGGCTCGCAAGGCTGGAAACACACAGGTAGCGCCTACGTGTGGTCAGGTTTAAGGCCAGGTTTCATCTTCTTAGTGAATATATTTGTAACGCTTCCTGCAAAATATTGATGGTTTTACACCCGCTGTCCAGCTTGCAGAGCGTGCAGTTTATCAGATGAAGCAGCACAGCGGTGGAGGGACCTGCCCGGTGCCGTCATGGCAGCTGGAGGAGGCCCAGGTGTTCTGGGCAAAGGGAGAACAGGGTCTGGCTCTGGGGCTGCTAAGACAGATAATACACAGTCTGGAGGAAAAGGTCAAACACACGAACTGAAATCAAATGACGGAAAACAAAAGCCCACAGATTTAACCTTTCCTGGTGTATTAAAACTTTTCTCAGTAAATTTATAAAACAAATAGTTTTCTCCGGCTGTGTGTTTCCCAGGTGGATTTTAATCCTGTTCTGGCACCACTCTACACCGAGTCCCTCAGGCTGTGTGGGAACTGGCTGGCTGAGACCTGCCTGGAAAGTCCTGGAGTTATACTGGAAAAGTACCTGGAACGGGTAGGAGCAAGTCGACATTATGCTGAGAACACGGACCAGCTTCACAAATGTCTCCTTTCAAACGTCTCCTTAGATAAATTACAAGTTTCTACTAGATCTGTGGTGCTTCTGGTATAGGATGGTGTAAATCAACTCTTTATGAAGTAAGAGCTGACGCCAACACAGCTGCTGCCTGAAAGTCTAACATTGACTTTATTTTACAAAGCCAATAATAATTTGGGGCTTACTTTTGTAAAAACCTAAGATGAGAAAATGTCTCCTTTTAGATGTATGAACTGTATAAGAAGTATAAAAGATGTGGAAATAGGAAGAGTTTGCAAAAAGTTTGGAATGTTTTGACAACTCAACGGGTGGGGTGTGCAACATCGCACTCAAGGTTGAATTCCCCAGAAAAATCATAAAACTTAAACTGCAATAGTGTAAAAAATCGGAAAGATATCAAAACGCCAGCTCAGTCGTGTAAAATCCAACTATCTTTGACCCGTTTAAGCTTTGAATGATGTCTCTACTGTGAAGTGGGTGAGCTTTAGAGCTCCAAACAGGGCTGTTTTTTTTTAATTGTTTTACTCAAATCCCATTGTTATCGTTCAGTCTGCACCTTTTGATGCATTTCTGTCAAAAGTCATAGTGTGCTCTTCTCAATCAAGCTGCACATTTTGATGAGGGTTTTTTATTGTATGGGTTTGAGCATCCAGTGGACCAAGAGGCTGTTGTTTTTTTGCTGCTGCTTATTATTTATCGTCTAAGAGAAGCCCATAACCCTTCAGATCAGTAGCACCCACCTCCATGCTTTTCTCTCAGGCAGTGGAGGTGATCGAGGGGAACTCGTGGGACCAGGACTCCAGGCTTCAGAGCCAGCGGACCGAGGCCTTCCTGTCTCTGGCTCGATTCTCCGATGCTCAGTACCAGAGCATCCACAAGTACATGAACTCCTCTGAGTTTGAGAACAAGCAGGCGTTGCTGGAGAAGGCCAAGGAGGAGGTGTACTTGATTAAGGAGAGCAAAGTGACCAACAGGTTGTTGTCCTCCTTTAGTTTTGCTAATTTTCACGTGAGCAAAAGCCTTGTTTCTTGGTTTTAGTTGCTTATAAGAGACCTTTTGCCTTCACAGATACACAGTTAAAGTGCAAAGAGAGCTGGAGCTGGATGAAAAGGCCTTGTCGAACCTGCGGGCGGACAGACAGCGCTTCCTCTGCAAGGCGGTGGAGAACTACATCCAGTGTTTGGAGCAGGGCGAGGAGCACAACATCTGGGTGTTTCGGCTGGCATCGCTCTGGCTGGAGAACGCTGACATCAAAGCGGTGAATGACACGATGAAGGTTGGTGAAGCGACTCGCTTCGAGCCGGTGAGGAAGGCCACCCGCTAAAGCAGAGGGTCACTTGTGCTCGTTTTGTTTCACAGAAGGGAGTGAAGCAGATCCCCTCCTACAAGTTCCTGCCACTCATGTATCAGCTGGCCGCTCGCATGGGAACCAAGGCGGCCGGCATCTCTGATGACACCGGCTTCCATGATGTCCTAAATGATGTAATGTAGCAGTTCATGTCTTATTTTGTACTCCTTAATGGTTTGATGGATGACAAAATCACATAGCTGATTTTTTTCTTCATGATCTGAAACTTGTTTTGTGCGGCATTGATAATTTTCTCTCCTTGTAGCTGATTTGTAGAGCGTCTTCAGATCATCCTCACCACACACTCTTCATCATCTTCGCCCTGGTGAACGCCAACAAAGACGAGGTCTTTTGCAAGGCGCGAGTCTCTAAGAATTCTCCACGGCAGGCGACACAGTTGGACATAGTGAGACCTTTTTTTTAAACAATATCAACACATATTTTGTACATAAAGTAAGGAAATTTGCATTTGGTTAAATACTTCTTTGTTGTAAGAATGCTTCTTGGCAGTAAATCTCATACCGTTGGAAAGCATGTTTATTTCCCCTGAAATGGTGCCACATTTGTAAGAAAAATGCACTTCTGGGTTGAGCAGCAGAGTAGAGTTTGTGAGTTGCGTCCATGAGAAAATTACCAAATCTTCTCAGCCAGTGTCAAACAGTTTACTCTGCTAATGACTCTTATTATACTTTTATTGGATTGGATGACTGAAGTCTGA
This sequence comes from Kryptolebias marmoratus, assembly GCF_001649575.2. Lineage (NCBI taxonomy): Eukaryota > Metazoa > Chordata > Actinopteri > Cyprinodontiformes > Rivulidae > Kryptolebias > Kryptolebias marmoratus. Next base: position 19,491,913 of record NC_051431.1, read on the forward strand.
AGAAACAAGACATATTGGCAATTTAACTATTTATTTATTTAGCAAACGGGAGCCTCAGTAGCATGTGGAAGAACCATACACAGCCACAACAGCCTGGCAGCTCCTCCTCGTGCTGCTCACCAGCTTGGTCACACACCACTGTGGGACTGCATCTCATTCTTTAACCACCGTTTGTCATAAGTCAGCCTGTGTGGTGGTTTTGGTCACTCTGGAACGAACAGCACTCCCAGGCTGATCCCACAGGTGTTCAGTAGAGTTGAGCTCAGGGCTGCAGGCAGGCCTGTCCATCTTCATTACCAGATTCTGGAGGTAGTCTCTTATAAACCTCGCTCTGTTGCAGCGAGCATCGTCATCTAGGAGGATAGAGTTCGGTGCCAGACTGTACAGATATGAGATTACTTGATTTGTGCAAATACCTAAAATATCTCAAAGTGCAAAGCACTTTGAGTCGCCTTGTGCTGAAAAGTGCTATATAAATAAATGTACCTACCTACCTACCTAGTTCAATAATCCGGATATTATTTGTACATTTCCATTGATAGAGAGAAAAACTTGGTCTTTTGGTGGAAAAATAAAAATCCATCAACTTTCTTCACCCATTTTTTCATTCAGGGTCACGGAGACCTAGTGCCTGTCTTCAGTGGTCAATAGGCGAGAGGTGTGGGAAAAAGAAATATCCAGTCAACGATTAAAAAAATGCATGCTGTTAATTATAGTAGTTGGAGAAAATTCTGAATTGACCAAAAATTGAAACCAGCAGGTCAGAGCTTTACAATTATTGGAAGTTGGAATCGGCCAAGAAGACTGTGATTGGTGCATTCGTAGTTTTAATATTTACTGACTTAAAAGCGTCTTCATCACCACACCTGTAATATGTCTTGGGGACTTTATCGCTGTGCTGTGGAATAAAGGAGCTGCTTTATTCTGTGTTAGCTTTAGTGGTTTTTGAAGCAGTAAAACAAACTGAACACAGTTAGTACATCTCTGTTCGTCCCGTTGAATCATCAGCTCCGTTTTACTCCCGCAGGAGCGCTCCAACGTGGCTCGCAAGATCATCGGTGTGGTCCGTAAGAAACGAGGCGGGATGGTCCGAGGCATCGAGCGACTGTGTGACGCCTACATCACTCTGGCTTACATGGACGCCAGCAGGCACAAGACAGAGAAGAGTGAGTAGTCTGAGCACGATGACGTGCTCGAATACAAACTTCAAGTGGCTTCGAGAGTTCAGAGAGTTCTGTTTTGGTTTGTGCTTTAAAGAAATGGCTTTATTCTAAATATTAACTTTTTAACTCTGTGTGTTTTGTTTTTGGCTTATCGTTGACATGCTTATTTTTTTGTCAAGGAGGTTGAAAGCTTTCTTGTCCTGTTCCTGTCTTACATTTTAGAGGCCATTCCCATCCCTGGTGATCAGCCCATCATGCAAATCAAAGACCTCAGTGAGGTTGTCATCCCTACCATGGAGATTAAGGTGCTGTTGTACTTTACATTTTAAAAACTGTCTTTTTCTTCTGTTTTCACCAAAGTGATTTAACACTCAGCGTCCAGGCTGCGCTTTTGCAGAAATTGTCCATTTTTTCCGGTTTTCTTTAATTTCTCCAGCATAAGTCTTGTTCTTGTATTTATTCGATCTGTCACGTCGTTGCCAGGTGGATCCCTCCGGTTGCTACGACAACCTGGTGACCGTCAGATCCTTCCTGCCCCACTATCGCCTCGTCGGAGGCGTGAACCTGCCCAAGATCATCGACTGTGTCGGCTCTGACGGAACGAACAGGAGGCAGCTGGTCAAAGTGAGCCTCGATGGTGTCATGAAATGTTCGGAGTATTTCGTTGTACTTGATAAGTACATTAGAGTACAAATACACACATAAGTGTGTGTTCTTAACTAGACAGACTTCTCTGACCACGAAGCTGAGTGCGTCAGTGAGATTAAAGTCTCACCAGCTCTGACGAGAAGCTGCTCACTTGATGCTTCAGTTATTTTCCGTCTGGTTTCCCCGCTGATAATAATTAATCCTGGTTTGATAGCAGGACAAACACGCTTTTACGCCTTCATAATGAAGACATTCATTATGAAACAGCAGGTGAGGGCGTGTGTGTGTGTGCACAAGTGTGTGAAAGTGTGTTTGTGTTTGCAGAAACATAAAAGTCACTTCAAGGTTAATGATTACCAGAGTCAACAGAGACAACTTTTCTGACTCTTTTTTTTTTTTTTATTTGTCCTTTTGGGTTTTTTTTTTGCAATTAACCTTAAAATGAACATCAAAGTTTACATAAATAAATAAAAAGCAGTAGGAGGAGAGCTGCAGCCTGTCACAAAACACAACTCCTTCCAATTTCTTTAATTACATTTACAAAACAATATGAAAACGAAAACCGTTTTGCCGAAATAAAATGAAAGATTTGCCTTAATAAGTTGTTTTTTTACAAAGTGGTATTGGAAAACGTGGCGTATCTCATTATGGAGGCAAAAGAAGAAGTGTCAGGTCTAAAAAGCTACTCACAGCAGATGAACAGTGTCTTTTAAGGAACAACAAAAACCTGAGAGATGTGGCATCGTCTGCTGCAGTGGTGACAATTAGGGACACATACACCACAGGTGATCATTTTGAAGTAGATCAGATTTTTGCAGATGGATTTTTGCTTGACCCTGACCTCAGGAAGCAACAATCTAACCCACTGGTTCTTAAACTTTTAAACGACTGAAGTGTTTAGTTCAAAGAAACGAGGGCGTAAATGATAACACTAACTGTCTCAATAATCCTCCTAGGACTCTGTGTCCACATATGTGGACATCATAGACTGCATTATAAAAGATAAAAAAACTAAATCTTTGTTTTTACACTCATCAGGTCCCAATCAACCCAAATAACTTAGCGAAGTTAAAAATGCATACCATGCTAGAGTTCAGGTCTCAGGAGGAGATATCACTGTGCTTTTTATGTCTTGGATCAATTATGGTAAAAATGTAATTTTAAATTAAATTTAATTCCTGAAAATCATCTCAAGACCCCAAAGTTTGTGTTTTATGACCCTCTGTGGGGCCCCAACCTCAACTTTGGGAACCACTGATCTCCTGTATGTCAAGTTCTGTTTTATGTGTCAGACTGTTTAGTTTTGATATTTTTTATAGATTGGACTAAAGAAATGGGAACAAACTGGTTTCTGCGACAGGCTGCTGGTCACGAAGCATCCAAAATGTCTCTTTATTGAGTTATCTGCTGCGTGTCGACGCAACAACAGTGTCTTTTTTTTTTTTTTTGCAAGGAACTCAGGCTCCTTGGGAGCAAATTTAAAGAAATTATATGAAGAAAAGTTTGAAAATATAGAAAAAAATCAGCATCTGGTTGCTATGGTCTGCATGTTGCCATAATCAGGTGGTGTTTCACAGGAACCAAAAATAAAATTAGTTCTCGCTCCAGTTACGGCACAGAATGGCTCACTTTTGTCAACAATTGATTAAAAAAAATGGGAAACTAACATTCCTTTAAATCTGTTAGCAAACACGGCGTGTAAATGTTTACACAATGACTCTCAAAGTTGTATTGTTAATGTGTGTTTGTGTAATAATTCTGTAAACAAAGAGTTCGAGCAGCCCCCGTCACTCTGTAAGGCCAACGTTAAATATTGAGACGTGCAAAACATTTATTTCAACAGAGTTGGGATTTTTCTTATCGAATAATGTTTTATTATTAATATTTGTAACATTCAGAAGTAAAGAAATTACATTCTCTGCTAAAATATAGTGAGTGACGAAGCTGAAACTGAGTGAAATTAAAATCGATCAGAGCAAAAGCTGAAATTAACAAAAGAAAAGCTAAAATTAAGACACGCAGCTAAAGGCTACTAAACTAAGCAAACAATGTAACTAACAGCTAAAATGAGCAAACAGTAGCTTAATAGCACACCTGTAGCTAAAACCTAAAAGTAGCAAAATGGTAGCTAAAAGCTAGAAATTAGGCAAATATACTGAAGTAGATTTGAAAGAGTGCTGTTTTTCCATTCATTTCAATGACAAAGGTAAATATTTCAACAAGTATAAAAGTTAGAAAGACCAAAAGTCACAGCTGTAATGTCCTGAAGGAGCTGAACGTTTTGACGTAGGAATTGTTTAAAAAGCTGAAAAGATGCTAAAGTAGTTACAGTCCAACCAAACGTACGACGGAGACTACGTATATATACGTATGAATAGGAAGGATGTTGTGTGAATGCTGACTCAGCACTGACGCAGTGTTAAACATGTCAGGACTGTTTGTAAAGAACTGAGCAAGAACCCTTTCAGTGCAAAGCGTTGACTGTTTGCTCTCCTTGGTGATTTTGTTGTTGCCCGTGTCTTTGGTTTCAGGGTCAGGACGACCTGCGGCAGGACGCCGTGATGCAGCAGGTCTTTGGCATGTGCTCCATGCTGCTGCGGCGAAACGCCGACACTCGGAAAAGGAAGCTCAACATCCGGAGATACAAGGTGATCAAGCCATCAAGTCAGGGATACGTGGCTTTTGTCTGTTGCTTTTGTCCAGACGCCGTCTCGTGCTGACCTCTCACCCTTGGCTGTCAGGTGGTGCCGTTCTCACAGCGCAGCGGCGTGTTGGAGTGGTGCTCCGGCACAGTGCCCATCGGGGAGTTCCTGGTGGATCCAAACAAGGGAGCCCACAAACGCTTCCGACCTCAGGACTGGACCAGCATGGCCTGCCGCAAGAAAATGATGGTATTATCTTGGAAAAAAAAAACTGCTGCTAAAAACATTTAATGAACCTGAACTGATTACTGACGGAGGGAAGAAAGCCAAACATTTAAATCAAGACCTCACGTTACCTGTTAGTGCTCAGATCGTGTGTTAGGGATGACTCTCAGCTACTACCACACCTAGGTTTAGCTCAGTATCTGAAAAACCAACAGAGGAAAATCCATTTTTATGTTTGCAAAGGCTGATCAGTTGTGGTGGCCATCTTGAATCGAATTGACTCCGACGGTTAATGGGTTATAAATGTGCATCCATTGATTACTTCCTGAAAGTTTCATTAAAATCCATCCAGTAGTTTATGAGATATTTTGCTAACAGGCAGACAAAGCTGCACACACATGCAGAGGCAATTACATGATCCCCTGCCTTTTATGGCGGTGGTTGATAAAAATTAGTATGTTTTTATGATTGATGGGATTTAATTGAACAATTTTTGGTTCTGAAACTATTTCTCGATAAAGTTCTTCTTCGTGCTTCAACCAAACAAACATCCTGTTGTTGTTTTGTTTTGTTTTGCTGTCTCTGCAGGAGGCTCAGAGGCTGGCATTCGATGAGAAGCTGGAGGCCTACGGTGAGGTGTGTAAGAAGTTCAGGCCGGTCTTCAGGTACTTCTGCATGGAGCGGTTCCTGGACCCCGCGGTGTGGATGGAGAAGCGGTTGGCCTACACTCGCAGCGTGGCCACCTCCTCCATCGGTACGCGGTCCCGGCGGTGCTGCTCCACGTGTTCTCGCCAGGTCCTCTCTCGTACAGTCGCGATTACCGCTCCTGTTTCCCCCCCCCACAGTGGGCTACATCGTCGGTCTGGGCGACAGACACATCCAGAACATCCTGATCGATGAACGGACCGCCGAACTGGTGCACATCGATCTAGGTACCCTTGAAATCTTTTGTTTGTTCGAAACCGATGACGTTTGATCGACGCTAACTTTCGTCTGGCGTCTCAGGCGTGGCCTTCGAGCAGGGTAAGATCCTCCCCACCCCTGAGACCGTCCCCTTCAGGCTCTCCAGAGACATCGTGGACGGGATGGGCATCACCGGAGTGGAGGGCGTCTTCAGAAGGTAACGGTACAGTGATGTAGTCTCATTACATTCCTTTTGTTTTTACTGCCTGCTTCTTTGTCTGTCTGTTAGCAAAATATCTCCTAAACTGCTGAACAGATTTTAATAAAACGCTCAAAGTAATTTTTAGATGTAAATCTCCAACTGACTGACTGTTGGAGTCAGCCCAATTCAAGATGGCTGCCACAGCTAATCAGCCTGAATTAAAACAAACAAGGCTGTAACAGATATTGAACTAAAACTTGGCGTGGTAGTAGCTGAGAGTCATTCCCAACGCATACTTTGAGATGCCGCACAAGTTACATAAACACCATTTTTTTGTTTTTCTAAGGTTTGACCCAAAAGGTTTAAAACTCCCCCCAATTTTTTTTAAGATGAGATCATCTCAGTTTAAAATTAAGCATGAAAGGTGACGGGCCACATGCGTTGCTATAAGGAATGCTCTGCTTTTTATTACATACTTATTTTAATGTTCTCACATTGAGGTTAACTCTGTAACTTGTAAAACATTTCAAAGCCATCTGTTATCCACTCTCATTTTTTTATTCTTCTAGTGCAGTGTTTATGTGTTTTTACATTTAAAATGTCATTTTTTTGCCATTTTTTACACCTTTCAGTTCTTGTATCTGCAAATAAATAAATGCTCTACATGTTAGCTGATGATTGTGATGTGTTTTTTGTTTCTTTTCTCTCTCTCTCTCTGGTCAGATGCTGTGAAAAGACGATGGAGGTGATGAGGAGCTCCCAGGAGGCTCTGCGGACCATCGTGGAGGTGCGATGGCGCCCGGGCCGTAGAGCACAGCACGCGGTCTCCTCTGCTGATGTTAAGTTCCTTTAATCGACGGGCAGAGCAGTGACTTTTGTCCTGTTTTCCGTGCCGTGCAGGTGCTGCTGTACGACCCTCTGTTCGACTGGACCATGAACCCCCTGAAGGCCTTCCAGCTGCAGCACGACGAGCAGCAGGAGCTCAACGCCACTCTGAACTCCACCATGGGCGGAGATGACATCGACAGCCATCAAAAATCCAGGTTGATCGAACAGAAGATGACATTTGTGCATAAAACACAAATTTAATCCTTTTCAAATGACAAAATAACCCCCTTTTATATTCATTTTTTTTTTATTTGTCGTCCCGCAGCGACAGTCAGAGCTTCAACAAGGTGGCGGAGCGGGTGCTGCTGCGGCTGCAGGAGAAGCTGAAGGGGGTGGAGGAGGGGACGGTGCTCAGTGTGGGGGGGCAGGTCAACCTGCTCATTCAGCAAGCCATGGACCCCAAAAACCTGAGCAGACTCTTCCCAGGATGGCAGGCCTGGGTGTGAACAAGCCTCCGCCCGCCTCTGCCAGCCATCGCACTTAAACACAAAGTCAGAGTCGGACCTCCGGCTGAGAAGTACAAACGGTGTGGCGAACGGTTTAAAGTGCAACGTTTTTAAAATGATGCAAATAATTCCTTATGTATTATTGGATTATATTCGTTCTTTACTACAGCTTTTTGTTTTTAGCAGTTCACTGAACGTTGCTTTATTCTGCAAATCATAAAGTGTCTAAAACAGGGAGAAGAATGAAGAATTACTTTTTTACTGATATGTATTTCATTTCTGCTGCTCTATAAGAATGTACTGTGCCATTAAAATATATTACAGATGTGCAGATTTGAGGTGTTTTTAATGCTCCCTGCCAAAAGGTGAAAGCTGGGTGATAATGTTTTTGCTATTGTCTGTTCATTGGCCTGTCTGGTAGCAAAATATGTCATGAACCACTGGACAGATTGTAATGAAACTTTCAGGAAATAATCATTTAGATGTTCCTTTTACATCTGATCCACTTTTAACGTTGACCCATTTCAAGATGGCTGCCACAACTAACTGAGTTTCAGAAACAGAAAAGTGGCTGTAATTCAGTCAGTTTCACAGATGTTCTGCTAAACTTCGAGGCAGTAGTAGCCGAGAGTCGTTCACAACACATACTCTAAGCGTGAGATCTCGCACAACTTTATTTTTAAGGCTTTACCAAAGTGGCTTCAACTTGGTCATAATTTCTCAACAAAAGTTGATCTTAGCATGAAAGGCAGCGGGCGATATGCATTCCTTTAGGAAATACAAAGCCCTTTAAATGTAGAATTGTCAAGTTCAAACTGCTGTTTCACAGAAACAATGTCACTGCCAAAAAGTGACATTGTTGTTCAGAACGTGAAGAAAAGCAAATTACTTCAATCTTAGATTTAATTTAACTAAAAATTTCATTCAAGTATAACAGGGGGGTCCAATCCTGGTCCTAGAGAGCCACCATCCTGCATGTTTGACTTGTTCCTCTGCTCCAACACACCTGATTTGAATCAATGGGTGATTAACAGGCTTCTGCAGAACATGAAGAGGTGGTTTAACCACTGAATCAGGTGTGTTGGAGCAGGGAAACAAGTAAAACATGCAGGATGGTGGCCCTCGAGGACCAGGATTGGACACCCCTGAAGAACAGCGTACCAAAATTTAGAAATCAATATAAAATATTGTGTTTAAAAAAATAAAATCAAAAAGCCTTTTCTCATTTTGCTGCAAAGGAAGAAAAGTTGGAACAGGAGTAACAAACTGGAGAAGTTTAATTGGAGGACTAGATAGGGCAGAGGCAACTACATGATCGCCCTTCGTTGCGGTGGGTGATAATGATTAACGAGGCTCTCTGTTAAATGGCTAATTGGTCGTGTTTGTACACTTCAGCCGACGATGGTTGAGGTCAGGAGTCTCTGCGGCTTTTATTTTGTGGGTTGAAAGCTAACACGTTTAGGGACAACTGATGTGGATCAGGGTGGAACAGTGGTGCAGTGGTTGCAGCAAGAATGTTGTAGGATCTCCTCCTCACCTCTGGCCTTTCTGGGTGGAGTTTCCATGTTCTCCCTGTGCTCACGTGAGTTTACTCTGGGTACTCCAGTTTCCTTTCACGGACCAGAAACATGCATGTTAGGTTCATCGGTAACTCTAAAATTGTCCCTCGGTGAGAGTGAGAGTGTGAATGGTTGTTTGTCTCTATGTGTCTCTTTGATGGACTAGAGACCTGTCCAGGGTGTGGGTGTCCCCCGCCTCTCGCACAGTGACGGCTGGAGACAGACACCAGCTCCCCGTGACCTGGAAAGGAGATGAGAATGGATGGATCTGGGTCACTTGTTTTGCAATGAAACTGTTGCTTATTTCAGCAAGACGTTGCCAAACAGCATTCTGCACCAACAGCGTGGTTCTGTAGGAGTCTGAACGGACCTTCTCAGAGAAAATATTTGATGCATTATGGAGAAATAAAAGCAAAAGGGAATACATTAAGATGGTAAAATACTTATAGAGCGATAACTACCCTCCAGATCTTTTTGAAGGTTCGTTGTCTTCCTTCAAACGTCTTGTATTTTGTACCTTTCCGTTAAATACTCATTTCTGACACACCCTAGGCAGAGACATTTAAACTGCCTCAGTCTGTGTATGTTTGTCCAGGAACTTAAAGGCCACGGGGGTGTGAAGTGAAGGAGTGGCCTGGCTGTCAGACACTCATCCAAACTCTTATATTTGATCCCAGGTGGAGCTGGACTGAGGAGAGATACTGGAGGTCCTAGTTCCTGCAGAAATGCTTTTCAAACGCTGAAACTGAGCAGACTCTTTGAAACCGGTGGTTGAAGACCCTTTCTCCCAGTGTTTGTCTGTTGAAGAAGCAGAAAATGGCAACAAATCCGGTAAGTTTTCATTTTGTGTTCAGTAAATTTAAAAATTTGCATTTGGATCCACTATGAATCTGCAGTTTTGGCTATGATGTGTGTGTGTGTGTGTGTGTGTGTGTGTGTGTGTGTGTGTGTGTAATGTGATGGCACTCTGGAATAATTGTAGTTTGAAATGCAAAGCTCTCAGTGATTCGGTCACCTTTTTCCTTCATCGTCCCCTGTAACGTTTCACCAACAGTATACGAACTCAGGCGCTTGTTTCATCCGTGAAGTCGACAAAAAGAAGCTGTCAGCGCTGAGCCGATCAGACGCTGCACCTCAGTTTGTTCACCGTCTGGCCCTGAACCCCCCACCTGAGATCAGCCACTCCAACCCCAAACACAAAGGTAATCCAGATCCACGATCCAGAACTTTAACACAACCACACTAAATCTGAACCACTATTAATCAGGGTACAGTTCAGCTGAAAGACAATAAATGAACAGTAATAAGTGACAAAACACTAGATACTCTCGCACATTACCTAAATAACGTATTTTAATAAATAACACCATAAAAATAATAATAAATGTTTAATAAAAATGACATATAATTCCAAATAACTGATTAAATTATTAAAAACAAAATTTCAGTGTTTGATTTCAACACCGAGAAGATTTTTTTCTACACTTGAAAATCTGAATGAAACTCAGAGCTTCATGTGCTTGAAACTGTGTGAACCTTTTATAAAAACAAAACAGTTTCTCTACATTTTTTGTTACAAAAATCTACTTCACAATGTAAATTAGTGCGTCAAAACCCCCAAGCAAAATGATTTATTACATTATTTAGTACATCATTAAAAAAAGGGGGAAACTGATTTGTGTGGAGAGTTTGGATTCAACGCCCCTGATGGAAATTTAACCCCGGCGTTGCTCCCCCACAGCGTTCAGCCAACAAAGATCACTCATGAGCAACAGTCAACAAGCTCACCAAAGACATGTCGAACATTTGCTGACGTTAATGTTTACGAGAACAACGACAGAAGACTGATTAACACCAGGGCTGCGAGAGAAAGACAAACCAGAAAACCTGGTGTGAACAAAAAAGGCACCAGCTTCTCTGAGCGGTTTGGACTAAAAGGTGTTAAACACTGAACAAAACACTGTATTTAAGTGAAGGAAGCTTGTCTAATTTGTGTAATATGAGCAGCATCAAAATCTGAGATTGTTTAGTTGCTTCAGAAGCAAAATTATAATTTTAAAATATATTATTGGCGTTATTTTATCAGCAAATTTGAGCCCACAAAATCAGTTTCAACAAAAAGTGGGCTTTACATGAAGAAAATCTGATCAAACACATACAAAGCCAATTTAGAAAAAGTTAGGACACTGTGTGAAATGTAAATAAAAACAAAACGCAATGATTCACAAATCCCATGAGTTAGAGTTTCACAAGACTGCGGAAAAACTGCACCTAAAACTATTGGAACAATTTCAGAATAATGTTTCTCAACAGACAATAAGAAGACTTAATATTTCAATATTTACAGCTAATAATACCATCAAAATATTCCAAGTTCAAAGGACCAGACTAAGTTTAAAAGTAGATGCTGTGATCTTCAGGCCCTCAGGCGGCTCTGCATTAAAAACGGCTCTGATTCTGTTGTGGCCATCACCCACTGGGGTCATGAGCCTGCAGGGAAAAGCAGGTGTAGAAACTGAACGAATGGATGGGGTAAGACCTGATAAGCTATAATTAAAAAGGCTGTATGAACTTTAAGGCACCGCTGTGTTAAACGAATATAGATGCAGAGAGGTTTCCAGTCCCAGCGTGTTGCTGTTTTCTCTCCCGTCAGATGTAAGGGACAGATGTGTGAAGTACACAGTGGTTTCTGTCATCTGCATGCTGCTCCTCCTGCTGGTGGCTGGAGTCCTCCTCGCTTATTACTGTAAGCACACGATAAACCCACACCATGTGTGATGAGCACATGGATTAATCTGAGTGAAATCTGCGTGCGGTCTGTGATGTTGTTGTTTCGTTCGTGTCTCCCAGACTCGTCCTCCTGCGTGCACGGGCTGCAGTGTGGGGACAGGAGCTGTGTGTGGGAATCTCAGTGGTGTGACGGCGTGAAGGACTGTCCTGCAGGCCAGGACGAGGCAAACTGTGGTAAGCTGCCTGAAACCCAAGATGAAGTGCAGAATAATGTTAATACAGGAACACTCCAGCCAGCTTTACCTTTACTCCACACAACATACACCACCAGTCCATAACTGGGCAATCTTGATGCTATTTTTACTTTCAAGCCTCTTACCCTTTCACTCTGATTATAGACTCCTATACTGATAGTTGAAGTTCATCAAATAAGACCATAAATCTTGAGATTTCTGTTCGGTCTCAGTGAGGCTGCATGGCTCCAGCTTCCTGCTCCAGATCTACTGGACTCAGACCAGAACCTGGAGGCCCGTTTGTTCTCACGGCTGGGGGGACCTGCAGGGACGATCGAGCTGCCAGGACATCGGGTTCGGCAGGTATTTCCCTTCAGAGCCGAAACAGTCGCTCAAAAGGTGCGCCGCGCACCTTCAGATGACTTTGCACTGAACTGTGTTTTGGCAGAGGCACGTACTTTAAATCAGGCCAACAGAGGGCCAGCTCCAACGACGGATTCCTGTCGGTCAAATTTGGCTCCAACCCTTGGACATCTGTACTGCAGCAGCTGGTTCCCAGGTTAGCCAGCTCTGAAAGACGAACTGAAACAACCCAACTGGAAACATGTTGCTCTAAAAACATTTTTCTCTCATTTCTTTGCAGCAAATCCTGTCCTGATGACAGTGTGGTAACCCTGCGGTGTACAGGTATACTATACATCAGTGGTTCCCAAACTTTTCTACTTTTACCTTACAAAATAAAAGCTGCAGAGACTTGTGACTCCAACTTTATTGTTGACGTATACAAACATTGCTAATAAGAACAGAGAGCTTTGTCAAAATTTATGCATAGGTTTTCATACATTTATGACCATTACTTTTTATTTTTTGTAACAATTATGGATAAATATGTTATTTGCAATTACTTTTTAAAGTTCATTTGATTTCTTTGCAACACCCCTCAATTGGTGTTTCATGACCCCAAGTGGGGTCCCAACCTCCACCCTGGGTCCCACTGCTGTACACCCACAAACACTCTGGAGGGATTTTATATTTCTGTTAAAGTAAAATGCCTTGCCTCTGCGTTTTCAGACTGTGGGAGCAGGCTGAACTCCAGCACCCCCGGGCCAGGACCCCAGCTGGCCTCCGTGGGGTCCTGGCCGTGGCAGGTCAGCCTTCAGGTCGCCGGTTCTCATCGGTGCGGCGGGGCCGTCATCTCCCCCCGCTGGGTCCTCACCGCAGCTCACTGTGTGGCCGGGTGAGTCCTCCTTCGGCAGCCCAGTCTTTAAAGCAGAGCCCTGATTCACCCTGACTCCTCTGCCCCTCCACAGGACCCCCAGACCTGCAGACTGGGCAGTGTACGCTGAAATCGTGGATCCATTAGGCGCTCTGTTTCATCCTGCGTACGCTGTGAGTCGCATCGTAGCTCATGAAGGATACGACAGCCTGACTCGACGGAATGATGTCGCCCTCATGAAGCTCTTCAAACCTTTGGACAGAACAGGTGTTTAAAGACAAAAACAATCAGCTGATCCACTGAGCGATCATAAAAAAAAATCAGGATTCTTGGGCAAATCAGATGATAAATATAGAACTATTTGTTGTAAGAGGTTGAAGCATTTAACATGTTTTTTTAGCAGCATCACTTTTTTTTATAAATAATTATATTTATCAGAACACACTTTTCTTCTGCAGCCTCCAGTGGTGTCAGACCTGTGTGCCTCCCAAACATCGGTCTGAACTTTTCTGTTCCCGAGACAAGTTGGATTACACATTTTAGTCCCACAGCGACTGGAGGTGAGAGGTTAACTTTGGTTATTTTCCCTGAACAACATCAGTGTTACCTGGGATAATCTTTAAGAACAGTCTTGACAGAAATGTTTTTTCAAGCTTTCTGTCAGCTGAGAGATGACGCAGCTCTCAGGTCTTATTCTTATTTCTTAAAGATTTTCAGATACAGTACAGCCCATCAGCTTCTTTGTTGTCCATTTGTCCACTTTTCTCCTCGTGTTTTAGACACACCCTGCACAGTATTTGTTCAAAGTACTTGACTGAAAATGAGAAGAAAAAAATAAATTCTTTAAAAGATCTGCAAAAACCCTAAAAACATGTTGATTAAGACCACTTTAAAACAAAGTGTGACTGCTTGGAAACAAAGTATAATGAAGTTGGGGCTAATTTTAAACATTTTGCTCAGTTTTGTCATGAAACCAGTTGGCGTCATTTGCAATGCTGCCACTAGATGGCAGCAAAGTCCAACACTTTGACTGTTTCTGTCTAAAATGCCTCAGACAACCTGAGCATCACTTTAAAGCAGGAGTGGGTTATTTTTCCTTTCCCATTTCTAGATGATTACACTGAGGGGGCCACACATTGAACTGAAACATGGACATGGTATGATACTATGAACAAAATCTTTGACTGCTTTGGAAATTTAAATATACAAACGAGCAAAAATACATTAAAATGCCAGGCAGATATGTTGACATACATGTTTAGAGGTTTTGTTTAAATAGGAAAAAGAAATAAAATACTAATTTGTGACATATTTAGGTCAAATCACAGCAGAATTCAAGTATAAATTGCTTGTTTTTTGACACAACAAATTTACTGCACAATTACAACATTTTAACATTTCAAGTTTTTAGTTTCTTACTTTTTTTTTTACTTGTCTGTTTCTGCCCTTTACAACCTTACTTACTCAGCAAAGAAATGTTTAGAAGTATTTTAGTCCAAACATCAGGAAGATGTTTGATTTCATTTGTCTTTAAAATTTATGAATAAAAGGCAACTTCTTGTCAGTTTGTTTCAAGTTGTTTTGTCTGTTCAAGCCAGATGAAAATAGTTCAAGGAGCCGTTCCTGGCCCCTCGGGCCTCATTGTGTTAAAGACCTGACTGTTTGAAGAGGACGGCGTGTGGCTGATAATTCAGCTGCTGTCTCTCTGACAGACTCCGGCTCTCTGTATCTGATGGAGACTCAGGTCTCGCTCATCGGCTCTGCGGAGTGCAACGGCTCGGCGGCGCTCGGAGGCAGGATGTCACCGGACATGATCTGCGCCAGAAGCACAGAACCTAGGGCCGGTGTGTGCCATGTAAGAACCAACACGTTCAAAAGGGTTCTATGCAAAACACAATACACTCGGGGTAGGCAACCCTGGTCCTCGAGGGCCACTATCCTGCATGTTTGACTTGTTTCCCTGCTCCAACACACCTGATTCAGTGGTTTAATCACCTCTTCATGTTCTGCAGAAGTCTGTTAATCACCCATTGGTTCAAGTCAGGTGTGTTGGAGCAGAGAAACAAGTAAAACATGCAGGATGGTGGCCCTCCAGGTTGCCTACCCCTGCAATACACACATTAAAAACCGCAGCCGAGGTTGTTGCACAGCTGATGCCAAAAGCCATGTGACTCCTTGTGGATACAAACTCATCTGACGCAGAAGAAGAATCTACTTCGCCTCTTTTTCCAACCACAAACAGATCAGTTTCTGTTCAGGAAAGAATTTAAAGTATTTTCATGCTTTTTGTTTATTTTTTTTAAATGGTAATGTGCTTTAAGGCACATGTCTGACAAGAACTGCACTCTGTTCCGGATGTGGCAGCAGATTTAACTGAACTTTTTTTTTTTTTTCTTATAACAAACCATTTATACAGTCGAGTCAACAATGAATGTTTAGTTGTAGCTAAGAGGAAGCAGATGACTGTGATGTCACAGCTCTGAAATCATTCAGAGCTTTTTATTGACCTAAGACAGGGGTGTCCAATCCTGTTCCTGGAGGGCCGCTGTTCTGCATGTTTTAGATGTTTCTCTGCTTTGACACATCTGATTTGAATGACTGAGTGATTCACAGGCTTTTGCAGAGCGTGGAGACCTGCTGGAGAGCAGGGTAACATTAAAACATGCAGGATAGTGGCCCTCCAGGACCAGGATTGGACACCACCGACCTAAAATCCCTCTTAAAAAAACACACACGTCGGAGTCGCTGTACAGCCCTTCTATCATCAGCATAAATCTGTAGTTAACCGCTGTTTTTGTTCATCCTGAACTCTGCCTCAGTCCGACAGCGGCGGTCCTCTGGTGTCCCTGAAACATGGACTGTGGTGGCTCATAGGCAACGGTATCTGGGGGGAACACTGCAGGGGACAATCTAAACCAGGCGTTTATGGTAACATCACGTTCCATCTGAACTGGATCCACCATCAGATGAAGGTAAAGGGCTAATATTGAAACTAAGCATGACCATTTATAGAGCATGACCACACCGAGGGCTCATTTAAGGAAACCCCTCCATACCAACACTTCCTGTATAATTAGCTTTTGACATCCTTTGGTGAAGGAAAAAGCAAAAAAACTCTGGCATGGCTTCATTGGTAATTAAAAATGAAAGGGCTGAAACAATAAATAGGCTTCTTTTGATCATATAAGTGTTGAAACTAAATTAGACATCTTTTACTGTTTGAGTGTTAATAGTAAAATTCCCGTTAAACTGGGACTTTACGTGAGAGAGAAAAGAAAGAAACTAGATATAAATATTCCAGTTTCTAAGCAGAACACTGTTGGAACAAGATAGATTTCTGTTTTCTGTTTGCAGAAGCACCAAGACGCCTGAGAAGAGGACCAAAGCTGATGAGTCTGAGGAGTTTTTGCACATTGCTGATTTAATATCTGTGTTATATATTTTGACAAATTATATTCTAATTAAACAAAGTGGGATTTGGCTCATATGTGCATTTCCTCACATGAACATCTTTTGTTGGGTTTAAAGCCGTTCAGTAACTCCAAACTTTTGCCCGTATTGTTGCTTCTCCACAATGTTTAACTTCTGTGTTGCGCTGCTTTTTTTCCAAGTTTCTGAGCCACTGAACTCCGGAAACGATCAAATGTTTCAGACTGATGTCAGACGAAGCACTTCACAGTATTAAATTTCAATAGTAGCTTAAATAACTTATGAGTAAGCCAACAATATTACTTTAGCAAAAATATTTAAACAAACCCCAACAGAATATCAGTCATCTCCAGAACTTTTATCCTGGTGGCAACTAATTGCCAATATTAAGGCAACATTCTCAGCAACACCAGCTTCGAAAATAAACAGTACCATAACAATAATTATACACTCTCATACGACATAGCTTTAATTTTGAAGCATGGGAGTTTCAACTTCCTGTGATCAGTGTGCGATGCTACAGCTAGCTCGTACGTAAGCAGAAGCAACAAGTTCATGCAGCTGTTTCCACATCTGTGCTCCTCTGAAACCAGTGCCACCGCTAACAGCAGCTCTGCTCAGGGAATCACATCTTTGCGCCACTTGTGCGACGTTACTGCTGGGTTTAGATGCAGTAACCTTCGGACACCATGAGGTGTAGCTGCAGCCTAATTACAGTAACTAATTACAAATAGAAACATGAACATTTGAAAAAGCTACGGGAATCAACAGAAGTTGTATCTGAGGGATATTTTATTTTTAAGACCCATCTGTTTAAACTTAAATCTGTACTGCAGTCAGCCTACAGGGGGCACTCTTGCTCTTTCAGCTTCAACTTTGGTGTTACGTTCCTGTGTTTAGCTGTCAGAACAAGTTGTGTTGCTTTCTGAGAATCTCTGCAGACCAAGCAACAGGTTAGCATTCAGCTGGACAGCAGCGGTACGCAGAAAAATGCAAAAAAAGAGCTTCATTTTCATAAATAATAAAAAAAAAGACCAAAACTGATCAAACTTAGGACCTGACTCCTCTTCCAACAAGGTCCAAAAAAAAAAAAAAAATCTAAAGTCTCAGTCTAAGAAACCCTCTTAAACTTTTGTCCACAAGTAGGAGCTCTTTCGGCTGCATGATCTACATAATAAGAGTGGTCATAATGTAATGGCTGACTGGTGTGGGATGGATGCCGTCCATTAATACAAAGTGTTACTCACAAATCACATGGAGTTTGTTTCACCGATTCCCAAAATATTTATTAATTTAAAATTTTATGTTGATTTGTCACAAGTTGTTTTATTTACAGAATAATTACGAGTTTTGGCACAGAAAAAAAAACAACTTACACCTATAAATAAGTGAACATAAAAGTATTCAAGTGTACCTTTAAATAAACAGTTGTCCACGTTCAGGGTTGGGGCAGGAGAGACAGTGTGGGTCGATTCACTAAAAAACGTCTTTTCTTGTCAGAACAATTTCTCATCAACTTTGTCTTTTTGTGTAGCATTTGTAACAGAAGATGTCTCTTGTGTTAAACTGCAGAATATTTAGCCAAGAAGTCAGTTTGTTCAGTTTCAGAGATCCTTTGTCTTTAGTGTTCCTTGTGTAACAAAAAAAAAAAAAAGTGCATATATATATATGTATATAAATTTGAACATTTGGCTAAAAGGCTAAAGATTTGGAACAACGTTCAAAGAAATGTAAATATAAATCTGAGTGTAAACAGATTTACATTAATCTACATAACAGACTGAGGAAGTGCTGATCGACGTTCCAAACAAAGTGCATTTCAGGAAGCTCGGCCTGCTGACACCGAGACGAAAAGGCACAGTAAACATTTGTCACTTCGCAGACCCCTACCAGCAGTAATTTGAACTTCGATAACGTCGGAAGCGCGGGACATCAGAAGGTCCAACAGTCTGATCGCAGGTTGGCATAAAACAGGATAAAGCTAAAAGACAAATCTGTTGCTTCCAGATTATTATCACTTATTTGCTCTGAAAATGTTGACATTTTCATCACACACACGCTGTAAAAGTGCTCCCCATCCGCGTGGTATTGATTGTCTAATACTTGCTGCTGGTGTGATGTCTCCTCTCGTTGCTCCGGGTTTATTTTATTAGTTTGGTTGATTTTGATGTTAGCCATGTCCTACATTTCTTTAAATATGTTTTCACAGCCTTAGAGGGAGTAAACTGAGCCCGGCAAGAAGGCTCACAAACTACTCATAGAAACAATAAAACTCTTAAGGTATGCATTTTGCCATTCGAGGAAAAAAAACAAACAGTTGTAGCCATAACCAAAAGGCTTATTAAGTGCATTATCATCAGTGCACACTCTTCCTCTATATGAAAGCATCTTCATAACGGTTTCATTGCATCAGGAATAAAAGATAAACCGCCGAGCAGGAAGCAGGAGCATACAGCCAGTGTTACCAGCTCTTATCAGAAGTGTTGTGGTGGATTTTCCCTTTAGAGGCAGTTGATCTGTCCGTCTACCTCCGCGGGTCAAGCTGACGAGAGCCATCTGAACTCGGTCTGTGATTCAGCATTAAAGGTCCTGACCCCCGCAGCCGTGGATGGGCTCGCTCCGCTCTGTCCGCTCGCCCGTCCCTTCGCCCTCAGTCACTTGATGCGATGCCGCACCAGCGAAGACTCGTCTGTGATCTCGCCGGAGCGGTCCCTGCACCTGCAGGGCAGCAGCAGCACGAGCAGCAGGACGATGAGGACAACGGCGCAGACCGCCATCAGGGCGTAGGAGATCGCCCAGAGAAGGGGCTCCTTCAGCAGCCTGCCGGAGCAGTCGGCCGCCACGTCTGCCGCCGAGAAGGGTCCCGCGATCTCCGACAGGGCCAACCCGTCGAGCACTGCGAAGAGAAACGAGCTTTAGTGCCGACTGTTTCAGCGTCACGAGACCACGAGGATGAGTCACGAACAAACCTCAGAGGAAGATTTACTCCGCTCAAATGGAAAGCTAAACTCAAGCTAGCTCATACACACATATACAGACCACTTTCTGGCAACTGATGAAGAACAACAATACAAAATCATTTAGAAAAATATAAACTGCTACTACTTGTAGCAGTTTTTATTTTACTACCTGAAAGAAGTGGGCAAAATCCTCACCTTCCTCGTTGAAACTGAAACATTTGGATTTCCTGAAACTCATCAATAGTTCTTTGTGTCTGAGTGCTCAGATCAGAGAATGAAGTTGGCAGCCATACTGTCACAAGCCCACATCTGCTTTGTACAGAGTTCGCTCCGTACGGAACAAAAGTGATCTTTGTATTTTACACAAAACTACTCTGTTTAACAAATTCATCTGCTGAGATTCTAAAATCCCGACTGAATGGATCAAATGAACTTCCTGTATTCAGAGCCACGAGGTATTCGTTTATCAACTAGTGCTAATTACTGCCCGCCGCCAAAAGGCAAAAGGTGTGCGACAATATTTTTGTGTGTGTGTGTGTTCACGTCTGTGTGCGTTTGTGTGAACCCTCACCTGCACAGCTGCTGAGAGCGAAGCCCAGCCTCTTCTGAGCGCGGTCGAACACCACGTAAAAGCCTTCCATGACCGTGGCCCCGATCACCAGGCCGTTAGCCGAAGAGGATATCCCGAAGCGGAAGCAGTCCAGCGTGCCGTCCACGTCTGTGATTGGCTGAATGTACAGCTGCAGAATGACACGACGGCAAGACCCGTGAATGTAGCAGCTCAGGAGAGAGACTGACAAGAGTATATTTATTTATTTCTTTGGTGTCGTGCTACCTGAGGCAGGATGGTAATGCGGAATGACTGGCTGGTGTTGGTGGCTCTTAGGTAGATGGACAGCTTCGGGAAAAACTTCCAGGGGTTTTCTCCCTTCATCCAGCATGCAAGCTTGGTGCCATCCCAGAAGCCTGAAGAAAACTCTTGGATCTAAATCAAAAAAAAAGGGGTGAGGGGGAGAAAGTGGAACAAAGGAAGACGGGCAAGGAGAGAGATTAAAAAGGTAAAAACTTAAGGTCAGTTTCATGTTTTCTTTCATTTACTTGCACTCTTTTTTTTTTCCTGCAAGGATTCAGGCACAGTTACCATAAAGCGTTCAAATCGACCTTGAGCGCACTTCCAAGAGGTAAAAAACGTGTACAGTGGATTGGAAGAAAAAGCAACACAAGAAGTACAACCCCCCCCC
>NC_051431.1:19512463-19534832 GCF_001649575.2 Kryptolebias marmoratus
CCCCACCCCTCAGACTCCTTCCACCTGAAGCTACTACGTCCTTGAGCGGCGAGCGCGCGCCGTTCCCTGCCTCTCTTTGCTCTGACAACACGTTTCATCATCGTCTGCGGAGAGAAGGCTGCGTACCAGAGAGCTGCGCGCGATGGCTTCCACCACCGCACTGAAGACACTGACAGGAAGTCTCAGCAGCGTCGTCCCACTGTCAACTATGGCTTTATCTGCGTTATACTGAAAGACAGAGAAAGTGAAGAACTGTGGGTTGTATTTTTTTTTTTTTTTAGTTCACCACACTCTAATACGCTGAACAAACAAAACAAGCAGACAAATGATACAGCGAGTCAGACTTGGGTACATTTATGTGTACACATAACAGTTGGACTCCTGTAGTCCAACCAGCTTTGTCTAAGTATTTCATACATAAACATAAGTAAGTAAGTAAAAATTTATTTGTGTTATTTGTATAGCACATTTCAGCAGCAAGGCATTCAAAGTGCTTTACATCATAAAAACATCAGTAAAATCATTACAATCATCAAAAACATCACACAGTAGGTCATCAATCAGCAGATACACTTGATAATCATAAGGAGATGGTCAATATGTAATAAGGTATTTTGTTCAAAGCAGCTTTTCACCTGAATCTGTTTGTGGACTATTAATCAAAGGCAGCTCTAAACAAGTGAGTTTTCAGCCTTGATTTAAAGGAATTCAGTGTTTCGGCTGTTTTCTGGGAGTTTGTTCCAGATTGATGGTGCATAGAAACTGAAAGCACATAGATGTCACTAGGATTTAAGGGTGATCACTGATTGTTGGGGTGAGGTTGAGATAGTCAAAGTGGCCGTGCAGGGTTTAATGTTTACCTCTCTACAGTCCAGATTCAGATTCTGGTCTCCAACCTCCAGCTTCAGCACCTCCACTTGGTAGTACCACTCCTCTACTATTGGGGTGTACCACACTGGCCCCCGATACAGAGTCAGTTCAGCTCCTCCCATTATCTACACAAGGAAGAGAGAGAGGGAGAGGGAGAGGGAGAGGGAGAGAAAACAACATAATTTACTGTAGCAAAGGTTTATCCATCTGCTCACATTCTGGCAGATCACAGTACATAAATACACACAAGCACCCTGCCATCTAATCCATCTGTCTGCATCACTGGGTCACATGATGGAGGCGCCAAGGTCGTCCACACAGCAGTGACAGATCTGCTCTCAGCAGGATACTATCTTAGTTTAATTAGCTCCTCTCTAACCAGACTGGGCTTCCAAAGGAGAAGCACACTGACAGGGAAGATAGCGGCGATTATGTTTAAAAAAAAAAAAAAGGCACAGGGCTACTTAGTGGGATCGCAAGGTTTTGATCACCACCATATGAGAAGAACCCGGTGAACATTTTAGTGGTGAACTGGTGCTGAACAAATATTCCAGTCTTACAAACACGACGCTTCAAAATACTTCACAACATTTAAAGAAAAAAAAAAAGTGGCCAAATTTGGAAAGAAAACCTTTCATGAGCTGCTCATGAATCAACCTTCTCTGTAGCTGTCCCGCTCACTCACCAGGCTGCCGGCAGGAGGATCGGCGGTGCTGCTGGTCGACAGGCCAGCGCCGCACATCTGGAGGGAGAACATGTTGGCGATGCCCAGCTGCTTCACCACCGAGTTGAAGAAGGGCTCCACGGTGGAGTCGGGCTGACAGAAAAACGGGACACGCACATTCAGTCATTTCCATCCATTTAGTTCAACACTGGGCTTCCAGCTGTTAGGATGTGTGACTGCTTTACTTCCCTCGTTACCACAGCATAAAGACAAACAAACAGCAACATCAAGTACATGCCCTGAAACACACCACAGCAATTTCTATGTCGATTTTACAAAAAAACTGAGATGAACTCTAAAATATTCTCTAGGAGGAAAAAAAGTGTCAAAAGCAAAAAGCATTTTTTGTAGAAAAAAATGGATATAGTAGACTTGCTATAGTGTAAGGAGCTGGACAGATGTTTATTTTTTCTCAGTTATTTATGTTAAAACCCACTGGATCCCATTTCAAATATGTCAGACATGCAAAGACATCTGCTGCAGACTCAATAATGATTACTGACACTTACAATTTCAATCAGTCTTTTGATTATTTGACTTTTTTTTTTGTTTAATTTGGAAAAAAAAAAAAAAAAATTCCCAGATTTTGATGTCATAAGATAGCTTAAACAAATCAAAGTTTGGTCTTGAAGTAATCGATGCGAGCATGAAAACGACTGAACAACATCATCTCTTTTGTTTTTTTTTTTTTTCCAGAAAGCTGCTCGTGTCTGTGCGGCTCTCTCGGGAGACACCAACAACACAAAGTGGTCAGTGTGAGCAGATCTGCTCCTTGGTTCCTGCCTTTTGATCCTCAGGGACAATTCATTTATTGCCTTGGTCCCTGCTGACATTACTCTAGTCCCCATTAGGACTAAATTATTATGTTAAAGAAATTAACATTCAGGTAAACACCTTGCTTTATGACTGTGTCACACATACACATATAGAACGGTCCTAAATGTCTCACAAGGAAGAAATAAAAATAATCTTGTGTACTTAGAATAATTTCTTGTGCGCTCAGGATGATTAGCTTTTGCGCACAACATAAAAAAGATAAAAATCATAATTTAGGGATTCAGAGGCTCAATCCCAAAGCTCACGAAACACAACTGGAGTTTTGCTGAATGCTCTGTTTCTGCTCAGATGAACATTCAGGCACAATGAGCCAGAAACGCTATTTTCAACACGCACATCAAAAAACACACCAGACTGACGGAGGGGAAATCAGTGCCGCAATGTCTCCTAATCATATTTGTGACACATCCTTAAAATCTCTTTCTTCAAACAAAAAGATGCTCTACAGGCCCTTGTACTAATGGACAGAGCTAATGACTTGTGCACACAAAATAATAAAAATTTACTCATGGCACAATCTCCTACTGGGCGTTATTTTTTGTCATTTCTAAATAGTTCAAAAGTGAAGATGCTAAATAAAATATTAGTATTGGAGGGGGATTTATTTATCTCTGTCTAAGTAATGTAATGTGTATTTGCTTTTTAACTTTGTTAATGATTGCCTCCTACTGTACAGATAATAAAAATCTGGTTTTCCTGCAGCCAAACGGTGGCTGACGCCATCTTGAGCTTCACTGTTAGGTAAAACCCGTCAGTCAGTCCCTCAGCAATTTAATCTTTAATAACGGACACTTTAAAAGGTCCTCCTCAGCAAACTGAACCTTAGTGACTCTAGTTACTGTAATATAATAAGAATATTCTATTTCATCAGAAATAAAATATAGATTTAGTATTCTGTTCATTATAGAAATTGGAAACAGACAAACTCAGTATCAACAGGTCAGAGGTGTCCTAAAACAAAACAACAACAACAAAAAGGAAATCTGTAACGGCTCACAAAACTAAAACAGGGGCATCTCTTGGTTTCAAGTTTTGGTTCCTTTGTCTCACCCGTGCCAGCAAAGGATATGCCAGTCCCAGGATGCCCTGCCAGTTGATCCCAGGAAGGAAGAAGCCGTCAGATGACAAGATGGCAGCGATGTTGATCCTGATGGTCCCGTTTGGACCCTTAGGGATGGAGACTTGGTCAACACCCAGCTCTCCTTCCCAGTTGCCTTGGGTGTACCTGACAGCTACAGATCGACCGACTGACTGGTAGGTACTGGACCTAAACACAGAAGAGGAAGCTGAAGTATGAGAACAGCGGTGCACGAATGAAAAGCCCAACAGAGGTAAATTATCACAAGAGAAAAAGAAGACAAATAAAAAGCCTGAGTTAAAAAGCAACTGTGGAACTCATTTATAAGCTTAAACTCTGAGACCTTTTTTTTGTGAACATTTTTAAAACATTTCAACCGTAAGGTGAACTTCAAGACATAAACAACCGTGGGACTTGATGTTGTCGAGCAAATGTCAAGAACGTGTGGCTTCTGCCCCGCAAAGTGTTGAAGCTACTCACAGCTCAGTGTTGAAATAGTGAGTAATGAATGGGTGTGGAGCTGCTGCCACTGCGAAGTTACTGCTGCCCGTATCCACCAGGATGTTCAGCTGGAAAAACAACAAACACACACACACACACAAGGAAGAGTTTGTTATACCAACCATTACAAGTATGTTACCCACCCTAACTTAAAACAACTCAGAAACAAAAAAAAAAACGTCAGCGGAGGCGGAAACAACTTTTAATATATTACAGAGCCGATGCTTCTTATAATGCACGAAATGTGAGCATGAAACGTAGCATCGGGTGGGAAATAAAGGGCAAACCACTCATTTCCACCGACTCCTCGATCACACAGACCGCTGTAGGAGCCATGCGGTCGAGTAAAGACTACTACACGCCAACTCTGACATAATTGCTCTCTAATGTGTGATCTGTGAGACGAACATGACAGCCTCGAGCAACTGACATGACTGTGTGACCCAGCCAGTTGTTTGGGTACGTGTCACATGGGGACCAGCGAACGGCAGCTGAGATAATTTTGTCTTGCAGGCATCAAATCAGTGAGCAGGAACTAATTAACCAGCGGACTTCTGTCACCTCCACCACTGAGCAGAGGCCACAATAACGGCCACTAGAAAGCGTTCCTTAGCGTGACGGGGAGAGGAAGAAGAAGAGGGGGGGGGTCATAAACCTAATGCTCCACACAGCCACCTGACTGCTCCACATCAGAGACATTTCTACAGTTGATCTCTAATGAGATCACATGAGCCGCTGATCCGATCCCCATAGTCAGCAGCCAACAAAAACAATCAGCCTTTGCTGTCATTGTTAAGCAGTCAGAAACATTTTTTTCCCCAAGTATGACAGGAACACAAACCATTCAAAATATTACTTCCTCATGTTTTCCACACAATCAAAAACTGGTCAGAAACTAAGAGTTTCAGTAGTACTTCCTTGTACCTAACATCACACCGTTTATTGCCCATCGCCAAGAGGCAAGCGGTACTGTTTTTACCTGACTTTCTGTGTGCCTGTTAGCAAAATATCTCATGAACCAGTGGACAGACTTTAATGGAACTCTCAGAGAGTAATCATTAGAATTACAGCTACAACTAATTAACTGTTGAAGTCAACCCAATGCAGTATGGCTGCCACAGCTAATCAAACTCAGCAAAAATGCCTCTAACTCGAAAAATTTTACAGACATTGAGCTCAAATTGGTAGCTGAGAGTCATTCAAGTCACACGTGTGTGGGATCTTGCATATGTTTTGATCAAGGTTTAACCAAAATGGCCACAATATAACATTTCTCAACGTAAGATAATCTTAGTTTAAAACTCTAACATGAAAGGCGGTGGGCGATATGCGTTCCTTCAAGGAATGCGAGGTCTTTAATTAGCTTATAGGGTTCACTTTGGTCTTGACCCAGCTCAGACTAGTCTGCTTGTCAATCCTGTCAGAATTAACCCATTTCTCCAAACTGAGGTCACTCAAAGAGCCATCTACATCAGCTAAGACCCTCATTCATTCATAACCTTTTCACAGAACCCCACTTCAAAAAAATCTGAACCATCCCTTTAAATGTGCATTTAATCGCCATGGAGGCACGACGTAACAATCATCCATGTGTTATTAACTTATTATTCCAGCTACGGAAAGGCCCTGTTGGCTTATCAGTTCCTCCCTTAGCAGGCTGGCTCTGGTCCCGTCACTGTCACCGTGCCATCTAAAACCTTGCAGACGGCAGCGGCCCACTCACGCACGGCCTGAACAAACCGAAAGGGTCAGACAGGAAACCACCAGAGTCTTGTTGTAAAGAATGAGACAGGCCAGCAAAGGGCATTTCCTTGTGCCCGTACCGCAAACCTTTCTTCTGCTCTCCCTAAGCTCAGCTCCAGAGCCCCCGGGCAAGTCCCTCCCTCCCCCTGACTTGGCGCTCGCTGTCTAATTGGCAGCGGCTCCACGGTGGCGCTGCGCATCTGCTACCTGTTTGTACCAATTAGCAGATGTGAGGCTCCCCAGCCGGCACCTCGGCTTGGCTGGGCCACATGTTAACAAACGCAGTGATTAGAGGCTGATTTGAATAGTGCCTCATTCAACACCCCGGCCCTGTAATCACATCATGATTTACTTAGAACAATATTGAGAGTATGACCCAATAGTATTGAATTAACGAGACATTTTGGCAACACATAACCAATTTGAAGCAAAGTGGATTGAGCTCTGCTGGCGTGAATAACGGATGTAATGGGTTCCCCGTAATTATGCCCAGAGAACAGAAGTGTAACGGCCAATATGTCAGAGGAGGAACATTAGAAGGTGGCAGAAATGTTTTGGTTTTTTTTAAATTATAATTCGATCCATTCCCAAGTCATTATAGCGTGTGTAGTGTGATGATTTTTGATGCGGGGGTCCTCTTGTCGATCACTCCTTTACAATTATAACTCCATTAGAGACACCAACGACGATGGCAAAAAAAAAACAAAAAAACACAGCAACACAATTTTCTCAAAGTATTATTTGTTCTTTCTTTAGTTTCTCTACTCTGTGTAGAGAGAAGGTCACCTGATCCGGATCTCAAACATGTTCTCAAACCAGCAGGAAGCACACAGGTACAGATGTAGACATTATAGGGCTGAACTGGGTTAGGCTGCTGTAGTGCTGCCTGGATTACTGGGTCACTAAATAGAACTGATCTATGGCATCTATTTCACACAAAAATCTGTGTTTTTACTGTTGGTTTAACTCAAGTCAATAGCTGAGGCACCTTTTGCATTTTGTTTTGCAACTTCCACCGAGATAGGGATTGGTTTTGCCTTCGTTCTGACCTACGTAACCTGCGCAAAACAGAGTGTTTGTCAACTGGAAATTTATATTGATTTCAGTAAATATTTAAACAATTCATAAAATATTCAACAATAACCTTTTATAAGACTAAAGATTTAAAAAAAAAAAACTATCCTTAATGAGAGCAACAACATGAGGAGGTTTTATGGTGATATCCATTAGTTCAGAAAAGAAAGTTTCCAGAAGAAAAATGATAGCATTCTTTCAACCAGACCTTAAGCGACCTCTCTATAATAATGCTGCTTGCTTGCACGGATAGAAACATTTAACCTGTGGAGTTAGGTCACATATAATTCGGTTTGATTAGAATAATATTTTACTACTTTAAGAACTCCCCATTATGTTTTCTTGTTGTATTATGTCACGCTTGTGTATTTTTTTAATCATTGACCCATTGTTAGTTTGTGTTCATTTACAAGACTGGACTTCCGTATTAATAGTTGAAGTTTAACCTTTTCTAACTCTATCTTTTTAAAACCTAACCAGAGACAAAAACAGCAAATAAGCCATTGGCTTAGAGACAGGATTTACGGCTCTTTGACGGGATCCGGATGTCACAGAACTGTCCTTTTTTTGAAGAGATGTTCAAATGAGCCAGTCTTTTTTAAATGGTTAGTCACGTGATGCTGCCAGCGGCGTAGTATGGCACACCCTCACTACATACAACTTAAGGTCATACTACGTGACTTGTCAAGCGTGCACCCCCCGCCCCTCCTCCCCCCTCCCGCTCCCCTGAGCGCATGTACACCAATCGCAACAACTGCTGCGCTCCTCCTCCTTGCTCTTCGTCTCAGTGGAATAGCAAAGGAGAAGAGAGTGTGTGTGTGTGTGTGTGTGTCTGCATCTGAACAGCTCTTTACTGTCTGTGACTGAGTTTCCTTTGTTCGTTTTAAAGAGCAGTTCAAAAGATCCGGCTCGATTGTGAACGCCACACCTCTACACTCGCTTGAAGCCCTTCATACAAAGCAACGCTTGTGTAGTCTGACTTTAAGTGATCACCGTTCAAATAAAACATGGCAACATTTTTGCACTATTTTCAAACTCTTTGAGCATTTAAAACAAATCTCCTGATGTACGAAGATCTTGCTATGATATGGCAAATAAAAAAAGACTTCATGTCTTACATGAAATACGCAGATAGACCTAATATAGACTGTTGTATTCACAAATACATTTTGTTTTTTTTAAACTTATAAACTGGGATGTTTTCATGGTGATGAATCAAATAAATGCTTCTGTCGATTCAGTCATGCAACATCTTAACCAGAGAGTGAAACGGGAACATTTCTTGATTCCCGTTTCATTTTACTTGACGTACGAGGAAAGTGATTGTTTGAATTACTGTATCCTCTAAGGATGACTTGTGAAAGACTCACATGACAATACAGTGAATCTATTGCTTTTCATCCATCTGCTGACTGCCCATAGTTACACCTGTGCCTCATGATTGCCCCACATTTGGTCTCTGTGCGCCCCGCAGAAGCTCTGCAGGCGTGAAAGGTCGCTGTGAATGAATCACCTTCTCGACTTTTATTAAAACTTTGGATGTTCCTTCTTTTGCAAACCATTTCAAACAGAGGTGCTTCATTGGGAAACAGGTTGAGCACATTTTGGCGACTGTTTTTTTTTTTTGCCTCAGCGACAGCCACTGATCAGCCTTTATGAGCCGGAGAAACTAAACCTGCACCACCCAGGAGTCCTGAAAGCTCTTATCTGTTTAACTTAACAGGCCTGAGGGCGAGAGGTCAATTTACTAACGAGATAATTCACCTTTGGTTTAAGCTCCGCTTCAAACCCACCTACTTACAGCACAACGGTAAATCGCTGCTACCCTCAAGGCCTCATGTATTCTTAGTTCCAACTCATCCGCATTTAGTCCTCCTTAATCATTAATAAGATCTTGTTAGTCTTTGCATTAAAAATTGATAATAAAAAAAATGACAACAGTAGATTAATACTTCTATGAAACCAAAAGAAAAGAACAAAGCAAATGTGCACACAACCAGCGCCAGCGCATTTTTTTTTTAACAACTCCGGAGGCTGCTCCTTGTTCCCTGGGAGCCTCGTAATCCCAGTCAGCTGCCTGGAAAGAAACACTGGTCCTCACACACAGCATCATGTGAGTGCATGTGAATGGGAAGTTTAGTCTACCTACAGAGCCCAGGGCTCTGAAGGCAGCTGCAGCGGCCCTCGGCTATCGAACCATCCTCCACCGATGGCCCATGAAAGCAAACCACTGATTTCAGTTCATCAGAAACTAAAATCGGTGGGCTTTAAGATAAAAAACCCCCAAACTAACAGGCTTTTCTTCTCTTCTCCCCCTGTTCTCTGCTGCCAGGTTACAATGCAAGATTAATTTTGTCTTTAAGAATATTTAAATTGGGTTAGATGGTATTGTTTTTTTTAAAACACCATTAGGATTTTCTCAAACTGAACCGTTCAACAGGATTGTCGTATGCCTAGAAAGGCTTGCGATGTCCTCCTGTTAATGCATGTAATTTAGGGGTTTTTAAACATTTCTAATATATTTGTACTTTTCTTAAAACAGACAAGTATTATTTTGTCATAGCTACTGGATCAGTAAATAAAGTGACTTAAATAAAATAAAATACAGCGGTAACGACTTGAGCTAGGGGTTTATGTGACAGATTTAACACGTCGCCTTTAAAGCTTTTTATTTTTGAAAGAAATGTGCCAACCAGCAGAAGACCCAATCTGAACGGGATGGGCAGTAATGTGGAGAATTTGAGTTTAAGTTGTCGAAGTCTAGAAATGGGCGAATTCAAAGAATTAACATGACTGTCAGTTTATTTCAAAAGGATCATAAAGTGGAAACACAGCTTGTGTTACTGAAGTTACTGAACCCGAACAATAATCTGTCCCCGTTTCCTCCAACAGAATGATGTCTGTTAAGGCAGTATTACACAGGACTGTGAATGTTGGCGACTAGCAGGCAAACATCACTTGCCGGGGGTTCACATCTCCTTGGCGCTCCAATTTCGAAAGTGAACAAGAAATTTCCACAACACATTTTCTCTCAAAATAGTCGCAGAGTCGCCTCAAACCCGTCTCGGTTTAGATTTCATTCATTATAAAGCTGGGTTTTGACACCAGGCGTAATGTAGGGGCGGCTGCTGATGCTGGTTGGACGTGGGCAGTGAAATAATGTGCGTGGCCGAGAATACACTTTTTGCTAGCCATGCACACAGAAAAAAAAATAGGAGCGATAACAGCAACGCTCCAAATTCAGTGAAACTTCAATGGAAAATTTGCCCTGTTTCCTCACAGTTTTCCTAAAAATTTAGAGTTGCAGCTCGGCTTACAGTGAGGGAACGGATTGGTTTGACCTCCACGTTCATTTTGACATCCATCTGGCATTTCACTTGGCCACATACATCTTTGCTGGGGTGTAAGAGACTGTAGAAAATATGGATCAGCATTAATATGTCTATTCACTCACACACACACACATAGCAATGCATCACATGATGGACGGACAGTCAGCTGGTCCAAGACCCAGCAAACTGCCAACAATGACCAAAGAAACACGTGAAATTAAATGACTTCAAAGCAAAGCACAAGTCAACAAATAAATAATTTAAATAAAAGAGGTATATTACAACAACAAATGTCAGAAACCACCTGTGCAAATGACACAGATCCCTCCGCACACATACACACCCTCACACACAAACTGGGTGAACGGGCCGTACCTTTTGGCCAGGTGTACCCAGGGACATTTCTATGTAGTAGCCTCTTCCAGAGTCCCCTTGCAGGTTGTCGACCATGTCCAGAAAGCTGACGGTACCAGCTGGATCAGAGGCCAAGGAGAGGCCGTCTCCATCCGACTTCACCGCGCCGAGCCGCAGAGGAGTCAAACCTCCCCGCTCCCTGGATACGTTGAACTTCCCCGGGTATATTCTCAGCGGTATCGAAAAGTAGCACGTCGACACGCCGAAGTACACACTAAAAGCAAATGCCCAGACTGGAAAACGAGCGAAACGCGTCATGGCGAGCGACGACGTTAATTTGGCACCGGGAACGACCGTCGAAGGAAACTCGTTTGCTCAAACTTTTCTCCTCAAGTTTTAAAGTTGACCGTCATGGAAACGCCAGTAGCGCTGCGGTCGCCATGATAGAAACGCCCCCGTGTCCCCCGTCACGAAGAAACCGCAGAAAGCCCTCTCATGGCAACAGAGTGTGACTGACAGTAAAAACTTGTCCGCGGACTGTAACTTCTCCAACATATTTCTGCTCCATCCACACCTCCAACCGCGTTAAGCTCGTCGAACGCAGACGGCAGTGCCTTTCGGTTTTCACCTTCAAAGTAAAACAGAAACGCGCTCCAAGCCTGGCTACAAATGGAATATTGAACGCCAAAGTAACGGTCAGGGTCGTTGAAAGGGAGTTTCTTTCTTGTTAATAACAATATTATTTAGTATGTACAAAGTTTAGGCCGCTTTTCTTCACATTTAAACGGCAGCAGGTTTGTTTTCAACCTCAAGCAACTTTACGAGGCTTTTATTTTGAAGGCACCGTTACGAAACCGTTGGTCGTAATGTCAACGGCTTTACTTCCGCCACTTCTACGCCTGGTGAAAGTTTAATAAAGATTAAAGATTATCCAAACTGTGCGTGTCATCGGCTTCCACCACAGCTTGGATTCATGTAAACTCATGACGTTTGGAAGAGTGTGTCGACTTTTTTTAAAGTGTTGTTTCGTTGTATTCTTGACACATTTATGGATTCACAGTGCAAATCGACCTTTCTAATCTTTTCCCTCAGCCTTTGCTGGCCTTTTAAATAAATAAGCAAATATTTGCACAAGCCCATCTCAGTTTGGTTAGGTGTTTTCAGTCTTGGGAAAATTATGCAAATGATGCACTTTTTAATCCCTGACTTTAAAGAGTAAACCACGGCCTATTGACAAAACGTGCAGCACAAACTGCATTAGTTTGTGTGAGTAACCTTCTCTCGGTGTCCTGCTGGAAGGTGAACCTCCACTCCAATTCCAAGCCTTCTGAAACTGTCTCCCTACTGAAGAAAGCATTCCCACACCATGATGCTGCCACCACCATGTCTCACAGTGGAGATGGTGTGTCCATCATTAGTTTTCCACCACATATAGTGTTTTGCATTTAGCCAAGAAAGCTGAATTTTGTTCTCATCCGGGCAGAGCAGTTTTCTCCACATGTTTGCTGTGTCCCTACATGGCTTGTGGCAAACTGCAAATGGGACCTATTATGGCCAAACCCTGCTTTAAACTTCCCAACAACCTTATCCTTGACCTGCCTGTTGTGTTCCTTGTTCTGACCTTTGAGGCCTTTACAGAACAGCTGTATTTACACTGACATTAAATTACACACAGCTGGACTCTATTTACATCACAAAATGTGTATGAACTGCAGAGCAATTATAGAAAATCACCCTCGTTATTGAACACAATTAATCTATTGATATTAATTCATTTTAATATTAATATTTCAAGCTGAGAATACCATAGGACATGTTTAATAATAGTTTTGCTGTCATTTTATTTCTCATTTCCTTCAGCATTTCCTCATATTTGTGTTTTTGAGAAGTTATGAAGTCCAGTTTGACTGATGAAGCCTGTACAGCTTTATACATTTCCCATTTTATTCCTGCTGCATGATTGAGTTGTAATGTTCAAAAGCTGTGTAATAAATTTTAAAATGAACACTCTGCGATGTGAGTTGAAGTTTTTTTTACTTCCTGCTTTTATGTTTATGACGTAATGGCCGAACTCTGCATTGTTTCTATCACAAACCCTAACCTAAAGTTAAAGAATAAACTGAAGACGTTAACCAAAGTGAGAATTTGAAGCGTCAGCGCCACAGTGATTTTTTTCCTTAAGTGTTTCTAGATTTTTTGGTGTCACTTTTGATAGCTCTTAGAAAAGAATATCTCAGTTGTCAAACATTTTTTGTCTTTTTCATTTCACCAAAGTACATCTCGATCTTTTCCCCTGAGATAAAGCAACAAAAAGTTCTGCTTTTTTTAAACTTTGCAAAAGAAACCAAACTTCTTCTGTTTGGGTGTAGAGCAGTTGTCTGTAATCTTCATCAGATTCAAAAAGCAATATGCTCGTCAATATTAAAACATGAATGTAAAACACCAGAGTTAATGTCCTTATTATTGACTTTTAAGGCTTTTTACCATCTGGTTTCTTCATAACAGGACGAACCTTTACATCATCATACTAAACCAAGAACACAAAGGTCAGAGCGATCAGGATTTACTGTGGCTGCTTCAAATTTGTGGAATAATTTATTCAAACTATTGTTCATAAAACAAAAAAACATTTGAGTCAATAAGAGCCATCCCGATAAGTCGATTTTACACATTGTCATTTTTGTGAAGTGGTTTTATGACTTTCATCTCTTCCAACATGTTTTTTTATTGGTTTACTTGTTTGTGTTTAAGTTTTTATGCAATAATATTTGATAGTTAAAGATTTGTTTTGTTTTACCCTCATATGTGCTTTATAATTAAACTGAGTGGTTATTTCATTAATGCCTACTGCTGTGACTCAAGTTTTTTTTTTTTTAAAGTTCATTTATACAATGCCCATTAATTATTGTTGAACGTCATCTTAGGATTCTATTAAAAAAACAAGTGAAACATATTTATGCCAATTTATTACATTTTTAAAAGAGTTTCTCAAAGGAAACCAGCAGATTGAATCAAATCTTCAACTTGCAACTTGCTGCATTTTGAATTTGATTCAGTCCCCATCCTGAGTAAGCGTGAAGTGACAGTGAAGAGGAAAAACTCCCTTTTTCCAGGAAGAAACCTTCAGCAGGACCAGGCTCAGGATGGGCGGCCATCTGCCTCGACCAGCCGGGGTTTGAAAGGGACAGGAAAGAGACACGGACGAACACAGAGGCCCCGGCTCCAGAAGACATTTCTGTGAAAAGAAAAACAGAGAACATTGTGAACATACGCACAGTTAAAAAGAAGTAAAAACAGTGAAGTAAGCCAGTCAGTTTTCTTGAAGTTGCTCTGATTAACCTGAGAAATGGTTGCCAGAAACTGTTCAGAGCGAGACGATGGTCAGAGACCGAAGAAAAATCTAAAATTTAAAGCAAAATTTACAAACACATATATCAGCGTAAAATCTATAACATTTATGTTAAAAGTAAAAAGTTTCAGATATGTAAAATCTTTGTTTAATTTATTATTATGACATCAGTTTTGAATAAAAAAGTAAAATGCTTAATTTCAGTGTATGAGTGGGACTTGTAGTTGAAGGTGGGTGCTGTTAAAGCTGCTCAGAGGGGGCCACGCTGATCAGGTGCTGTTTGTCCATTCGCAACTAAAATCCAAAAAGACATAAAACAAGGACACAAAAAGAGACAGAAAATGAGACAACAAATACAATGTTTAAAATTGTTTTTTTTTTTTTTGTTTTTTTTTGTGTCATCTTACTAAAGCCACTGATTTAAAATGGAAACAAAGTGTTGAGGTGAGATGATGACTTAAAATGTGTGAGTGTTTGGTGTTTTACGTCGTTAATGTTAAAGCTGCTTCAGGGTGGGACGCTGATCAGGGACTCTATTGTCAAGCTGCTCTAGACTCAAAATGACATAAAAAATAAAGAAAATGCTCATAAAGGTTACTATTTATTATGTACTCGCATGTATTTTTGGTGCTAATACTAGTCAAAATGTTAGTTTAATCAGTCATGATACAGAAATGATGCTAAAGCTGCTTAGTAGATGTTAAGTCAGACTAAGTTAAATGTAAAATTACTTTTTTTTAAGCACTAAATATGCATGTTTTTGGAGTGTGGGAGAAACCGGAGTGAGTGGTGAATGGTGAGTGCATTCACACAATTACAGATGACTTATAGGGTTGCACACCACACTTTTATTTGTACACATTTTTGGCAAACCATAATTAATTTTCTTTCTACTTTACACTTGTGTGCTACTTTGTGTAGGTCTGTCACGTATAATCCCAGTAAAAGGCTCTGAAGTTTGGGGTTGTGACGTGGTAAAATGTGGAGGGTATTCAAGGGGTACAAGTACTTTTTCAAAGCACCGAATTAAAATCACTACACACTACAATGGGTGTCAAACATCATACAAGCCTTTGCAATCAATTCCCTTTTCTTTGGAAACGTCCCGTCTCACTCAGTTTTCTCTGCACTACAACAAATGCAAACATATCAGACATTTGTCATGTGAGACAAGACAACGAGAAACATTTTTTTTCTCGCAGATTAGATGGTCTCATTTGGCGATTCCGAGAAAGATGAAGAAGATACGGCGTGGTCAGGGGAGATCGATGTCACAGGTATTCTCCATGCTGCCTGTTTCACATCAGACATGACCCAGCGATTTCCTCATCAGCTACACTGTCACATGTTTTGTTTGTCCCCCCCTGTTAAAGTTAATCACTGTAGACACTATATATGGTATAACTTGAAAGACTGCAGAAGAAACTCATGTTTCCGGTGTATTGTTTGTCATACACTGGGTCTTATGAATGACCCATTTAGGCCTGACTCCCGTTTCTTCACAGACCTTTCGGCTGAGTTTGTTTCTTACAGCCCGAGAGCAGACAAACAGGGGGAAGCACCGTGAATGTTGAGGGTGGTCATGTGTGTTATTCGTCCCGGGGTGAAGGGTTTTTCACCAACATTCTGCTGGCATTGAATCTCATTTATAAAAATCCTATGAATCAATGCAATGGAAAACCTGGGGGGCTGGCGTTAGTGTACGCACTTGTCTTGGCTCCAAGCCATCATAGGAGGTAAGATTTAAATATCTTTATCACAAGATAAGTAATGGTCAGATGAACCAGTTTTAATCTGAAAAACATGCTATGGGCGAGCAAAATTCACCCTGGATTTCCAAAATTCAAAAACCTTCGAAGTCGACTTACTTCTTTTTACTTGTGAATATTGATATGATTGTAGTCTAATTATTTATATTTGACTTGTCGCTGCTGATTCATTGTTCTTGACTTTGCCACGCAGCTTCCTGCTGCAGTTTCCCTGTTAGCCACAGCAAGGAGCTCCACACCGTCTCAGGGCCTTTAATCCGAGCTGAAGGACCTGTGGCGTCTGCGGCTGAACAAATTAGGCAGCTTAGGGGAGCCAGTGGTCCTACATTTGGCCCTGCAAAGCTCCTTTACTGGGACATTGGTCCTTAATCCTTACAGCTCTGATCACTGCAGCTGATGAGAGGAGGAGAGGGCTCTACATTGTCTCATTTACCCCAATCTTTTAAAAAAAAATCCGTCTAAACACATATGCAGCCCTTCAGGGTTTGACTTTAATGCCATTGATGACTGCGATTATGAGTTAAGAGGTATTTTTTTAAAAAATTAAGTACTAGTTATGTGGGCTAATTTTGACCATGTTGCACAAAGAACAAGCTTTTACTACCTAATTTTGTTTTCAGTAGTGTTGTCTTGTGTTTTTGTTTGTCGGTTCACAAGATTACTTCAAAACTAATTAACAGATTTTGATAAAATTTTCAAGAAATACTGGAGTTGTCACAACAAACAATTGATTAAATTATCATTAAACTACTTTTTAATGAGGCTATGGCTGTAATGTTTCTTTCTATTGCCCACTGCCAGAAGGTGAAAGGTGAGTGATAAGGTTTTCGCCTGTACCTTTGTGTGTGGTTTCGTCTGTCTGTTAGCAAAATATCTCATGAAGCACTGGATGGATTTTAATGAAACTCTCAATTAGCAATTACTGAACGCACATCTACCACTGATTAATTTTTTGGAGTCCACGCAATTCAAGATTGATCCACTGCTGATTGATCTTAGCAAAATGGCTACAACTCAGTCAGTTTTACAGATATTGAGCTAAACCTTCAAAGCCGCTGGTCGCTGAGAGTCATCCCCAACACCTGTATTGAGTGCTACACAGTGTGTGAGACTCTTTGCTTAATATTTTGGCCTGAACTGTTAGAGTCAACTCTGTCTGTTAGCAAAATATCTCATGAACCCCTGAACACATTTTATTGAAACTTTCAGGAAGTAATCATAGGTTGTACGTCCACATCTGATTAACTTTTGGAAATTTGTTTTGTTACCAATTAATATATAATCAATAAATCATCTTTTTAAACATTTGTTTAACTTAATAAATCATTGACTTAAATGTGTTTTAGTGTACAAAGATTAAAAAAAATATGGATGTTAAATAAAATATCCCCATTTACTTTTTTTTATTGCCTGACGTTACACGTTTTTTAGCTTTACTGAAACAATTATAAACAATTTAAAAAATACAGAGCCATAAACTGTTAAATTACCTTTATTTCTTGTTTGGGAACCCTCAGCCCCTTCCATTTTCACATCATCTCAGATCTCTACAATAATCAGCATCATAATTCAATCACTGTAAGTCCATAATGCCAATTTGGAGATTTGCTGAATCTGCTGGCATTTTGGATACAGCGCTGTTCCAGCACACAGACATGGCAGAGCTGGATGAGCCACATATTTCTGACTCAAATCTCATCTTGCTATCCAATCCACCATATTGTTTTATTAGCAGAACGACTGGAGTCAATTAACCTTTAGTCCAGTTCATTCAAACATGCAAAGAAATATGTGGCAGCTTGCGTTGGTAATTAATTTACCCTGTGGGGAAAGCGATAAATAGGAGATGCATACACTTGGACGTTTTAAAGATATCTTGCTTTTTCATGATCATTTTTAGTGTGTCTTCTCTGCACGGTAAAAACTGACGTATAGTTATCCTGCTCCTCATAACAAGCTGCTTCCCTCTCTCTCTCTCTGTCTCTCTTTCTGCCAGAACTGTCAACCCCATAACAAGGTGTACATATTCACATCTGCTTCTGCAAGAGCGGCGCTCAAATGAGGGGAGTCTGGATAAGATGAGACAACAGGTGCGTGGAAGCATCACTGTTCGTTGTTTTGGAGCACACTGTATGTTTCCATCTATAAAAAAGGACAGATGGTTTTGATGTACTTGTTTTTTTTTTCTTTGGATCAGTCACTTTTAAGGAGTGCTCAGACAGGCAGGAAGGAGTATGACTAAGGGTATAGTCTCACAGGCTGCTCACACTTACTCTTTCCTCCATGGTGGTAGCATTACTTCTGCAGGGTATGTGTATCTGTTTGTTCATTCATAGGAAAAGCATTAGTGACACAAGCATGACTCATATAGGCTAGTGTCTAAACAAGCTGTGGTGGGAGTCGGATAGCCTGCCATCCCTCTGCTCCTCAAGGCACTTCTCATCCCCTCGCCGGTCTCCCTGGTTACCCTAACACTTACACACACATACAGACACCTTCTGTGTTTGTTCAAACACTGTGGATCCCACCTGATGCTCTGGGTGGAACAGAGCAGATGTTGCTGTAGTTGTGTGTGTGTGTGTAGCAGGGGATTGGTGATAGGCTGTGGACATCCTCATTACTGAGATGCTGTTAGGGCACGGCTCTCAAGTGGGATCTGTTTAATGAAGTGGTTCTTCTAATCCTTCACGCCGAGGCCCATGTGCTACCTGTAGAAATCAGACTGAATCCACCACAAATTATTTTCAGGTGAGACTGTTTTAGATATAGATGTTTACAGAGTGGAGATGTTAGTTGAAAATACTCTGTTTTACGGGATTTTGCTCAAACCATTACCCTCAGAAGCCACATAATTAGTTAAAAAAGATCCATCTGTGAGCAATCCAAGTGTCCGATGATGTCAGCATATAGTGTATATACCTGTTCTGAAACCTCCCAGAATCAACACCTGGCAGTAGTAAAGTCTTCCACCAAGCAAGAAACAGCATGAAGACCAGGGAACTCGCCACACAGTTTAGAGACAAAGTTGTGGAGAAGTACAGATCAGGGTTGGTTTAGAAAAAAAATATCCCAGAACATCCCATGGATCTCCATTATATCCATTATCAGGAAATTGAAAGTCAAGTCAAGTCAAAATGTATTCCTTTATCACTGTAAAAACAATCAAAGTTGTCCAAAGTGCTTTACAGGGTAAAGGTCAAACACTTAGCACTAACTTAAACTTCAATAAAACATTAAAACAAAAAAGGGACTGAAGTTAAAAACTAATACTTAACTTACATGCACTATAAAAATCAAGATGTTCTGTTCAACTAGAGCTGAAAACCAGTAAAAAAAAGAGCTGGGTTTTCAGAACAGATTTTAAGTGATCAACAGTCTGAGCAGCTCTAATTTTCAAAGGATGGCTGTCCCAGAGGTTAGGGGGGCTACTGCTGAAAAGGCTCTGTCACGTCTTGTTTTTAACCTGGATCCAGGAGTGTTGAATAGCAGCTGGTTTGTAGACCTCAGAGCTGTGGTTGGAGTGTAAAGGTGTAAAAGGTCAGAAAGAAATTGGCACCATTGCAAACCTATCAAGGGAGGGTCATCCACCAAACTTTCTGGATTAAATATGGAGGGCAATAATCAGAGAAGCACCCAAGTGGCCAAAGATAACCCTGATGGAGCTGAGCAGCTCTTCTGCGGAGATGGGAGGATCTCTTCATAGGACCACATTAAGCTGCAAAGAGCTGGGGTTCATGGCAGGGTGGGCAGGAAAAAGACACTGCTTAAGGAAGAAAAATAATTACATAAAAAAGAAAGTCTGTTTGAAATTTGCAAAAAAAAAAAAATATTGGAAACTCGTCATGCTGAGATTTTACATGATTTTTTTTTTTTTTATCAACAAGGACTGGGTCAGATCAGAATAAACGCTGGATGGAGTAAAACAGAGAAATTATTGAGAGGAAACTGTTTGAATCTTCCAGAGATTTGAGAGTGAGATGAGGGTACACCTTTCAGCAGGACAAAGGCTGTAAACACACTGCTAAAACAACAAATTTGAAATATATCACGCCTTCAAATTCCTAATAAATTCCAGGGAAATAAAACAAAACAGAGCATGCAAAAGGGGTGAATACTTTTGCAACCCACAGTGTATAGCACTAAGATGTGTTAGCTGAAGAGCAGACAGATGGAGCTGGTCTGTATATATGTGTATGTGTATGTGTGTGTGTGTGTGTGTGTGTGTGTGTGTGTGTGTGTGTGTGTGACATTCCCCCCCTGCGGTTTCGAGAGGTTGTATCTAATGCAACACTTGCTCCCTCATTAGGATGAGCATCTCCAAGGTTTCCCCAATTAGGAAAATTGTACCTGGTTCCCATGAGGGGACAGAGATTATATACATCTCACCTCTCAATAGACAATTGCTTTCACAAACATATGCATGTTTGAAAAAAAAAAATGTTGCTGCAGGAGGTCTACTGTGTTTTCGGTAGTCATTTCTTCTCTCACAGAAACATTTTCCACCGCTCTGCGGTGCCTCCTCCTCCTCCTCCTTCCCACCGACGGGTGAATAGACTCACACTGACAGAATATTGTGCACCAGCTCACCTTGCAGTGCAGCCTTGAGTCTCCTTTGCGCTTGACCGTGCCCCTCCGCTCTTACAGCTATCTATCAGTTTCATAGTATGCAATCTGCATCACTCCAGCCTCCCACCACCCGCCCACCAGAGCTCTATCTGTTGTGTTCTATGTGTGTGTGTGTTGTAGAAAGGTTTCAAGGCCTGAACGAAAGCGGGCTGTAGGAGAAGTGGTGGTGGTGGTGGTGGGGGGGGTCTTCATACATTTTTATGACCAGATAGATAAGGTCAGTAGTGTGCCATCGTTACTAGGCAACACTGCGACCCTGAGTTGGATTGAGTTGTGAAGCTGAGAAGTCAGATATTCCTATTACAAGCGGCCTGCTTCAGTTGTGCATTTGATAACAATCAGCCCGTCTCCGTGTGTACTCCGAGAGTCAAGGCTGAAGGACTGCTTCAAACAGGACGATTAACTGTGACACCGGAATAATTAGGAGGTCATTGATTGGGTTATTCCGTTACAGCCATGTTGGGGGATATACTGATATCCCTGCACCGTGAACGTGCGCGGTGATGATGATAATGGCGGTTGAAAAATGACGACGGGAGAGTTTGATTATATATTTTTAATGATCCGGTTCATGTGGGGATACACCAGACTGTGGGCGTATTGATTTTTCCAGTTTTCAAGCAGAGAATGGAGGAGATGGAGACCAGGCGCATATAGAGCCAGAGTACAAATCACCAAAAACCCACCCTGTTCTCTCTCTCCCTCCTTTTACTTCCATTTCCCATCATCTTCACTCTATCCCCTCACTCCTCCTTTCTCCGTCCGCTCTCCTCCATCGCCCTCTCAGCTCTCCATTCTCACTTCCTTAATTCTGCCACTCCTCCAGCAGCTTTTTCATTATGTTTCTTTTACCCCTCGCCCCCTCTCTCCCTCCCGCCTCTCCTCCTCTCTCCTCCCATTTCTGTCCCCTTCAGCGTCCTAGTTTTGCACGTCAAGGTTGGCTACAGATTTGCTCCTCTGCGCCTTGTGCCATCGCTAACCAATGGGAAACTGGCTTAAAATGCTGTTGTAGGCTGAGGTGTTGGTGTCATGGACCGAGGAGGAGATGGGAAGGGTTACTTTAGCGCAGGGCCATTTCTTCTGGTGGCAACAAAATATTAACAGAACAGAGGCTCAACTGCATTACATAAATAAACAAACAAAAAATAAATAAACTTTGTGTTTCTGCTCATTTTCCAGAATCACTGCTAACCACTTGACTTGACTGCACTCTATAAAACAATTCCCTGGCTCTACCAAAAATAAATAAACAAAAGCAAGCAACTTTTTAAAGTAATTCCATCTATGGAGCAAATTTTCTGACACTTTTAAATTCTGGTTAACCCAGATTCGTTTAGTACAACCAACATGACTTGGTTTGGTTTTTAAAAACTTAATGACATTGAGCCGACTTCACTTTAAATGTAAGTTTGTTGTTTTTTTGTCATCAAGTTACGTCACTTTAGCTGCTCTGGTTTTCCCTTGTCGCTTAAAATTTGATAGAAAATTCCACTTCAGTTCTAACTTCAGTTAGAAGAGGAATAGCACTTTCTGTGAAAATGCAGCGTGAGTGCTGAGTGCTGAATGACTGCTGAAACTGAGTTGTTAAAGCTAAAAGAAGCCAAACACTAGCTAAAAGTAATCATTATCTTACCTGCAGTAGAAATCAATCTGCATTATTAGTTAGTATCAAGCAGATGTTTTATGTTGAGCTAACTCCAAACCAGATTTCTGCCACTGTAAAGAACATATAAAAGCATTTTATTGTCCCCGTAGAGAAGCTCTTCTGTGAGTGACTACATGACATTCTCATAAAAAGCAAAACATTAACACATAATCTCCATACAAACAAGATTTAAAAAACAACAATAGACATTTCATTCAAACAACAGATAATATAAAACATAAAATAAAAACAGACTTAAGATCAACAACCTCCCCGTAGAACTCATAACATCCATGCACAATAATAAGTATTGCACAGAGGTCATTGTTCTGTTTGATAAGGTTGATTAGATGTGGTGGCCATTTTGGATTGGGTTAATCCCATAAATTAACATCTAAATGAACATCCAATGAGTACTTCCTGAGGGTTTCTTTAAAATCTGTTCAGTGATACCCCCCCCCCCCCCC
>NC_051431.1:19534860-19581662 GCF_001649575.2 Kryptolebias marmoratus
CGCACCCCCCCCCACACACACACACACACACAAGCAGGCAAATACATTATTGTCTGACTCTCACCTTTTGGCACCGAGCGATGATAAAGTACTCACTTGAATCCCTATCAAAATTTTGAGATTTGAGATTTGAGATGTTTTAAATATTGAAAATCGAGTTCACCTATTGCAGGTAAGATAATGACTACAAAAAAATATTTCACACAGCCAAACTTCAAACAAACAAATATTTAAATAAATAAATTATCTGAACTTTGCCTTTACGTTGAAAACGTATACATCTCAGTTTGAGTGTTTTTTTCATGATTTCCTGTGACTGACGCTCTAAAACCCTGACTCCTTGGACACAGTTGGTGCGTTCCTAAGTTATAGCAGTTGTAATTCAAAGAGTGTGCACGTGTCTTCATCCTGATTGGCCTGCAGGTTATCTTTCCATCCCTAGGGGTCTGTGGAGTGTAAAAGCATCCCACCCAGAAGTTTAGGAGCCACATTGCTCTGGCCTTGGCGACGTGTAACCGTATACACACTTGTATCTTAGCAAACAAAAGGATCATTACAGCTGTGCTTAGATTGTTTCTATTCTAAGTTAATGGGCAGCATATCGTAAAGGCAACCCGATCCTAATTTCGGTTGGCGAAGGAGCTGAGCTGAGGGCTGACATTTTGCTGATGATAGGCCAGTCTGTGTTTTGTTGGAAGAGACACTGGGCTTCACAGGAGTTGTCAAAACAGGAGGCTCCGTCCTGAGGGATTACCCGTCGGCGCACATGCCAGTAACAGGGTCGACCGGGGTGACGTGGAGGGAGGGGCGTGTGTGCAGATAAACATGTGTGGTGTGTGAGTGCTCAGAGGGGAAGACGGTAGACGATGAAAGAACAGAAATCTGATCCCTGCTGATACTTTTGACTGACATTAACACCGTATCCCACCTTGATTGTCATATGATTCACCCACTCATAAGAAATCAGAAGCGCTTCACCCTGATTTAGCCGATAATGAGGTTTAAGATCACTGAAGCTCACTGTGCATTGTTACATCTTTGATTTCATGTTTTTACAATGAGTAAAGGGCGTCACGGAGCACAAATAGCATTTAGAAGAAGAATTTCAATCTACTGACCTCATACTCAAGAGGGTTTCAGAAGAAGCTACAGTTTCTCAAATTGCCTTGACAATTATTAGCCATGGAAATAAACAAATTTCAATTTGTATTAACAGACAATTAAAAAACACAGCAAGAAGCTCAGGTTTTCTGCAGCCTTTCTCCGATTTAAATCTTCATTTTTGTTATGAACAATACATGTGATAAACACTGATTTAAGCCATAGCTATAATAAAGATGATCTTGTTATGTATAATATGTCCCCCCTTTTGTTTCTGTATATTTCAGACACCAATACAGCTGGAACAAAAAACTGGAAAATCTGTGATCAAAATCTTCTGTTTAACAGAAGATTATCTGATGTTTAAAAGGCTCATTGTTCAGAACTTGTACTAATTACTGTATATTGGCCCACAATGCAAAGCGTACCAATTTTAAGACAGAAGTTATGTTATGTTACACACTTTTTACATTATGTTTAACTGATTTAAAATTTGATGTTTGTAAGGAGGAAGAAAGGCAGTGTTATTACTTCACAAACCGTTACATAGACCTGAGCCTGGGCCCCTTTATGCACCCCAAATTTTTAAACTACGATGACCTTTTAGGTTTAGAAAATATAATCCATGGTTAAGATAAGAGATTTAGAAATATCTTTAGTTTGGATTAGCCACATATAATGTTAATGCTACCTCATGTGCTGAGATTAAATATTCTTTTTAACAATTTAGACAAGCTGTGTCTCAACCTTTTTTCTGTGTCAAAAAAAAAAGAAAGAAAGAAAATCTCAGGCCATTCTCACTCCTACAGTGAAGTATCAGACTCTAATAATGTAATTGGTTTATGACTTAATTGCAGTCATAGTTATGAAAGTGATACAAGCTTCACAACAAATATTCTGACTCCACAAAGTTTGACCCCAAAGGTCAGCAGCTTTACTTTAGCAAGCTGCTCAACTCTTTGAAAAATTAAAATACCCAAAAGAAAGGAGGGAGAGATTACGAAGATAGCTACACAGCTCCAGGT
Source organism: Kryptolebias marmoratus (assembly GCF_001649575.2). Classification (NCBI taxonomy): domain Eukaryota; kingdom Metazoa; phylum Chordata; class Actinopteri; order Cyprinodontiformes; family Rivulidae; genus Kryptolebias; species Kryptolebias marmoratus. Next base: position 19,536,987 of record NC_051431.1, read on the forward strand.
GTCTACTTCTTCAGTTTGTGCTGCAGCTAAAGGAGGTTAACTCGAGCAGCCGACGTCCAGCCGAAGCCTGGAAGACCGAGAACATTTCCCCAGCAAGGTGCTGATGGGATTGCTTGAAAAGCTTTTTAGTCACAGGGAATATTTCACCGGTAGAGGGATAAATGGATTCAATTTAGCACAAGTAGATTCTAAAACCATCTGTTGAAAAGGGACTAAATGTTCAAATTTCAGCTTCTACAACAAGAAGAGCTTAAAACACATTTCAAAATCCAACGCAGACTTCTTTAAGAGGTAATCAATTTTTAACCATGTTCCCCTAAAGTTCACTGACCCAAACATCATTAAAAGTCTACAGCTGGGCCTCCAGTTGTCTCTGTCTGCAAGACGGTCTCAGAACCAAACCCCAGACAGGAATGGAGAGACATTCAGCTGGCTACAAAAAGCATTCACAGGCTGCAGCACTTAAAATGGGGGGTTTAACTGTTGACAGTGCTAATAATGTAAAGAACCACATTTTTTACATGTACCTTGTGCCATGTAATGTCTGTTTTTTTTATTTTAAATAGTAAAAGATAGGAAAAAATACAGAGTTACACCTCAAGTGTCCAGCATTCAGAATTAGGTCCCATCCAACACAAAGCCCATTTGATACATAGCAGATGTTCCTTTGCACTGAAAACCACAACTGTTATTGCCCACCGCCTTGAAAGGCTGAGTGTTTTAATGTCCGTTAGGAAAATATCTAAAAGTCTGAAGTGCATCTACAACTAATTACCCTTTAGAGTCAACCTGATTTAATATGGCCATCACAGCTAATTGACCTTAGCAAACACAAAAATGTCTATAACTCGGTCGGTTTTACAAATATTGAGCTACAATTTGGTAGTAGCTGAGAGTCATCTCCAACACATACTCTGAGCGCCAACAGCTCACACTAGATCTTTGTTTAAATCTTTGTCATGCAAGGTGGCAGGCGATGTCTATTACTTCAAGAAAAGCTACCTCCATTTACTCTCCAAAAACACAAAAATCTTCCCATTGTGACTTTTATTCGTCTTTGGAGTTAGTTTGGTTCTGCTGCGCAGTCCACGGCTGAGTTTATTCTTCTTCTGCCTTTCTTTTATTTCAGCCAGAATGAGACATCTGTTTCTACGCTGTTGTGTGGGATTAATTACAACACAAGTGCCACTCCTGCTGCAGCCCTGATGAATAACTTTCATCCAGTTTTATCGTCCGCAGCGAAGCTGGCGGCTGGATGACGTGAAATCAACAGATCCTGAGCTGGTGTCTGTGCTGCGGTCACGGAGTCACAACCTTGGCCTCATGAAGTGTCTCATATGCGCTCCACTGTCTTCTTTCCATCTATCACCACGCAGATATGGGGGTAAATGTAAACACACCCACGGAAAGACAAGCACGCATGGTCACACAGCAAGGCCAAGACAGTCTGCAGCAGCCCAGGGGCCCTTATTGTCACATTCACTTATCACTGTTTAGGCATCGTGCTAGGGGTGGGGAGGAGCAGAGGGGGGACTGAAATGAACTACCCACCCCCTCCCCCCCAACACTGACAAAAATCCACCCAACGTATTCAAGCACAGCTGAGGAGAAACTCAGGAATGCAAACAAGCTATTACAATCTAATTTATTCAACATATTTTAAATTTATGTAAATAAATAAGTGTTATTTGGATTAGGTGTTCGACACATAAGGTAAAAGCAGTCATATTTAAATGAAAGTCGTGCCATCTGAATGCTAAACAAACTGTGTATTGCTTTGAGTCAAAATTTTTCTATATAGTTTAGTTGAGTGATGAAAATATCAGGAGCTAAAACTTATTTTCAAAAATAATGATCCACAGATAAACATAATGGTACTCTCTTTGGTCATAGGCTTCAGTTTTAACATATAATGTATGTTTTAAAATCTATCCAGACTATTTTGAAAAAAAAGAACAAAGAAGACATTTTCTTTATTCACAGGGAAACTGCATTTCTGGTGAGGGAAAACAGAGATTCTTTGAAATTGCTTTTCAACCACAACAACAATGGAGCTGCTTTTGAAACAGTTTTTTCTACGTCTTTAACTTATCAGGCGTAGGTTTGACTAGATGTGCCGATCAGGCGGACTGATACAATCAGTAGCCTTGGCATCATCAGCATATGTATATGGTTTGTTTAAGTTCAGCGCAGATACAATCGCTTGGTGACACGGATGCTGTTCGATTGAGAAAAATAGAAAACTAAACAAATGGTGTCATACAAAACTGTGGAGGTTTAACATTGACATTCTGCATTTCAGGATTGCATATGAGCATATCTGGAAAACTACTGGAATAAACTTCTTGAAATGGCACTATTTGATATAGTTCAGGATAACCTCTTTTATGTTTGCTTTCATAGATTTCAGGTTCGTAGACTTCGTAAAAACATGGAGACGTTATTTCAACAATGTACTCGTGCTCCTACTGCAGAACAACCTTACTCCAAACCTAATATTTGTAGAAAAATAAGTAAACTGAACTAAACAGCCAGAACATAACATGCTCAGCTGCAGGTTTTCTTGCTATTGTGTCTAAATCAGATGCCACGAGCAAACAAACCAATCATAGTGTTGGCATCGATTTATTAATAATTTGGCCAAATGGAATAAGCTTGCAGGCCAGATATGGCCCACAGGCCAGCAGTTGATGACACAGATTTATGCCTGTCCTGGGTATAATCTGTTTGAGTTTGCTGCTGAATACCTCAGCCCATTGTGCACAAGGTTGTGGCTCTGGTCTTCAGAGCGAAAATGAAGGTATTGTCTTTCACATCACATGTGAACAGCTGCTGTAAGTGATAACCACTCCCACCTGTTTCTGCCACGATGTGAAGAGCCCGTGTTACACCAGCGGAAACACGGCGGCATTTCTGCACAAGGCTTCCCTGTCAGTCAAACGTCGTCTCCAAATCACCAAAACCAAAGAGTTCTTTTACGACTCGCAGAAAAGGGATAGTTTGCACCTCGGTGCACGCAATATTCAAAAAACCCCGTGACAACGTCCATGTGTTTAAAAACAGAGAGGAGGAAAGTAATTATTTTTTAATTATGGTTTTTAATGTGAGAGGGTGAATACTCCATCTAACCAAATATTAGACACGTCAAACACAGCTTATCAAAACTGTGATTACTAAGAGAATAGATATTAATAGTAAATTAGTAACCTTAGTTGATAATATCACAGTACGTTGTTGAAATGACCCCTCACCATCAGCTGCTTGTTGTGAGGTCATTCGGTCAGTGTTGATGCTATAAAGTGTTTGCTGTCAAACCCACATTGTGAAGGTTTGGACTTTACTGTGTTGTGAGGGTGTATATGCTGCACACACAACACATAACCTTGTGTAAACTTTAACTTGGCTTTGTGACTCCAGACCTCAGCATTATTTTTACCATTCTATGCAAACAAATATAGCTTTTCATTTGCATTTCTTTATTTATTCCAAAGCTTCCTGCCAATCCTTTTTTTTTTCATTTTGGCATCTCATAAAAATCCTGTGTGCTGAGTTAGATTACACCCATGCTTAATTTACCCCTAAAATGTCAGATGGCACCCTCTAATGCCACAGATCCTTCTGTCAATCCTTTGAACCCACATTTGGATCGTTTTATTTATTTCTTTTTCTTCTCCGTCTTTTGGGATTGTTTGTCTTTGCAGGCTGCAAATGTCACCTTTAGCTGCAAAGAGAAGTGAACTTGTTTCTTTTCACATTGCTGAATTAAAATGTGCCATGTTGGTGTGTCTGAATCCTTAACAGAGACATTAATTCAAGGAAGAGCAATCCTTGAAGGGATGCATATTGCCCACCGGCTTTAAAGCCAGAGTTTCCAACTAAAATCATCTTACTGTGAACTAGAAGCACTCAGAGAGTGCAACCTCCCACCAAAGACATAGAGTCATAAATAAATTGTAGAATCCAGTTGTAATTCGGATCGTCACCAAAATTTTGTCACTTGTGTTTTGTGATAACCCCAACATTTCCTGGAAATTTTATCAAAATCTGTTTATTAGTTTTTAAGAAATCTTGCTGACAGACAAAAAAAACAGACAAACAAACTAACCAACACTACTGGAAACATAATCTCCTTGGCGTAGAAAATAAATTGAAAATAAAGTGCTGACTGTAAATTGTACATCCAATGATTACTGTCTGAAAGTCTGAATCCATCCAGTGGTTCATGAGATATTATGCTAACAGACAGGCAGAGTTGACTGTAATGGTTAATAGTAAAGTTTTAAAACCACATCTTCCATGATGAGTTAGTGCTCATTGTATGTGTTGTGGATGACTCTCAGTTACTACTGCAACAAATTTAAGCTCAATTTACATAAATTTGCCTAAGTTATTGCGATTGATAAGTTTTGATTGATTTGATAAGTTTTCTTTGCTGCGGTGGCCATCTTGAACTGTGTTGACTCCAAAAGCTGATGAGTTGTAGATGTGCATCTTATGATTACTGTCTAAAGATTTTTGAAAAATCTGCCTACTGGTTCATGAGATATTTTGCTAACAGACAGACAAACACATACACACAAGCAAAAACACTGTCGCCTTTGCCTTTAGCGAACATAAAACCACATAAAATCACACCCCTATCACGTTTTCCCACATAAAATTTCTGTATATGTGACACAAGTAGGTAATTCTCATTCCTGCAGCTGTTGACAAACTTGCCCCGTTGCTCATGCAGAGTGTTTCGAGCTGAAACATCAGCGCAGTCCTGCTAATCCACTCTTAACTGACAGGCTGGATTTCTGACCCACTGCCCTGGTTCATCAGCATTTCCTCCTCACAGAGACTTAAACTTGTTAGGATTTACCCGACAACTTGGGCAAATAAGCAAGTTTACGACATCCTCTTACTCAATTAATGGAACAGGCTTTTCAACCATAGGCCTCTGCTGAACAGATCAAACAGAGGAGGTCAGGAAAAAGGAGCATTCGAGGCCCGTTGGAACAGCGCGTTCTGTGACACAAACATCAGCTGTGTGCTACATCGGAGAGAGGAGAGACAGGCAGGCCAGTGGGCACAGACTGTAGACGAGAATCTAGGGCTGCACGGAGGGAAATGCACCGAGTTCAACACCTGCACCATCAGAAAACCGCAGAATGGCGACGCTGCTCAGCTCTTCTCCACGTTTTTGTTTGTTTACATGCAGAGCTGCAAAAACTCCTTCCCTCCGTGTGTCTGTGAGCGATCACAATGAGAACCCTGAGGTGTCTGGTTTGACTCTTGTCATGAGGGATAGAGACCGAGCCGCAGACTGGTGCTGCTGGTTAAATCGCATCCAGTGGAACAACCGGGTCTGTGGACAGCCAGGCCCACGAGGCTTCCACCGCCTTCCACGGCAGCACCCTTCGCTTCAAGGCAGGCAGTAAAATGGAGGGGTGGTGGTGGTGGTGATGGGGGTAGATTATGGGTTTGAAGGGAGGTGCTGTCCAAGAGCTCGTGTTTATAGGCGCCTTTAGGGTTTGGTAACCCTGTTTTCATAGTTTTTTCTTTGTCTTCATCACCAAACGATGAAGGCAAAGGTGGCGCAGTAATGTTTTTTTGGTTGTCTGTGTCTGTTCATATGTACCGTTAGCAAAATATCTCATTAATCACAAAACGGATTGTATTGAAACCTTCACAAGGTAACTATTAGATGTTCATCTAGAACTGATTAACTTTTGGACTCAATCTGATTCAAGACAGCTTCCACAGGTAAACACAAAAATGACTCAAACTCAGATATTGTGCTAATATTTGCTGCGGTAGTAGCTGAGCATCTCCCCTTCAACACATACTTCAAATGCAACACACTGCACAGCATATTTTTGCTTAAACTTTGGCATTAACTGTTTTTCTGTTAGCAAAATGCCTCTTGAACCACTGGATGGACTTTAATGTAACTTTCATAAAGTAATCATTGGACGTCTGTCTACAACTGAATAACTTTTTAGAGTCAAACCAATTCAAGAGACTCGACCTTAGCCTACGTAAACATGGCTAAGTCTCAGTGAATTTTTACAGACATTGAGCTAAAATCTTATTTGGTGTGGTGGGTGAGAGTCATTCACAACACATACTCCAAGCGCGAACAGATCCCGCGAGATATCCAGTAAGATCGCGCGAAAAGTTATTTTTAAGCTTTACCCGAGTGCGCTGCAACTCCATCATTTCAACAAACCGCCAACTGAGTTTTAAAATTCTGGCGTGAAAGGCGGCGGGCGATATGCATTATTTCAGAAATACTAGGCCTAAAATATTTTTTTGTTTGTTTTTTTCCTTGCAACTTATTGAATTTAGAAGTGCTCCTGAATGAGCAGAGAGAAAGAGAAAGAGAAAAAACGTGCGTCATTTGATGTCCTTGAGGATTTGCGTCCTTCTCTATTCTCATTTGTAAGAAGAAGAAGAAAAAAAAGCCCTGTTGGCTGAATCCCAGGCAGGTCCGGATGCTGATGTGTACACCTGCACACCAGCAGACAGCGTCTCATCCCGCTGAGCCCAAGCAGCTCCGTGCGTAAAAACGGTGCGTCAGGTGCCTCATTTCCTTAATGCAAATGTCCCGCCGCCTGCGCTCTCTCTCTCTCTCTCTCTCTCTCTCTCTCTCTTTCTCCCCCTCTCTCTCCCTCTCTCTCCCCCTCTCTCTCTCAAACACTCTTCCACCTCCTTTTTTTTCTTAGTGTCCTGCCCTCACCACCGACCGGCAGCCGCCTCTGCTCCTTTAAGGCAACGAGGAGTTAAAGCGCGTGCAGGGGCAGGGGGGAGCGGGCTCGTTTCTGCGTAACGCTCAGAGAGTCGGAGCGGTGCGATTAGAAAGCGGCAGCAGCGGGGGAAGATGCGCTTGCTCGCCTCTTGCTGGACTCACAGGGGCGATGAGGATGATCTGACTTTGGGGTCCGAGGAGAAAAAAGGCACTTTTTATTAATTCTTCCATTCTCTTTCCACCTATCCCCCCTCCCGCCCTCACGTTGCTTTATTAGTTAGACAGTTTCAGTTTTTCCAATCCACCAAGGATGAGCCGCCACTTCTTGTTTAATTTAGTAAATCAGAGCTTCTGACTTTTTTTTCCTCTCCCCCTCCTTTTTTCTTTTAATTTTTTTTTCTGGCACCAGGATTTGCTCTTTTATTTATTTTTTTCCCTTCCACCCCCCCTCACACACACACACACACACAGCTCTGACTCAGCACCACATTCACCTGGGCTTCAGCACTTCAGCATCCCTTTCTGAATAACAGGGAGTAGACGCGGAGCGCAGGAGGAGAGTCTGAGCGCACAAGACAATCACAGAGGTTCCGAGCGCAAACAAGGCGGGGGGATATTTTTACTTAAAAGAGCCAAAAAAAAAAAAAAAAAGTAGAAAGGGAATTTTAAAAGTCGGACTGGGTCGCTCCAAAACAGAGGCAAATGTTTAACCTCACACCAAGCGCACAGAAGAGAAACCCAGGGAGGCACCGGTCGGAGGAAGACGAGAAGGCATAGCTCAGGAGGAGGGGGGATTGAACGGAGCAGGGCATGTGGATATTGGCTTTTCTCTTCCTCCAGAGCATCTTGAATGGTAAGTTTCACCTGCTACGGTCTATTCTTAGCGCTGCTCATTACTACCTGCTGCAGGAGACAAATCACTGGGAGACAGCATGAAAAAAAAGACTGAAGATTGGGAGATTGGAGAGGATGGAGGTCACCTGTGACCCACATGGAATGGATTGTATGAGCTTTTCAAAAAAAAATAAATAGCTGACACCCTTGATGAAAGGGGAGAGAAACAGGCAAGGCTTGATTTTAAACCTTTAAGCCCCCCTTAGACATACTTATGGCCTTCAGAGACACATCATGATCNCCCCCCCCCCACACACACACACAATAAAAACAAACTGTGATATGCTATTTATTTAAGGCTTAGAAATGTATTGTTTAGATTTGGTTTTACTTTATTGTTTTCATTTCATTTAATTGCACCAAATCCTGTCATTTGGTTTTAAATTATTGTTTTTTTTTAAGCCTGGCACCTCTCATTCTGTCACATCCTTGTTCCACTATGGCCCTTAGTAATAAGTGACGTATTTGATATAATGAACATTTGGTTTAACCCATTCTCCCCTCCTCCTCCTCCCTCTGGGATCATATTTTTCTCAAGTTCAAATCGGCCCAAATAAAAAAAGAGGCGTAAAACGTGGCCATTTTATGCCAGTTTTCTGTATCTGCATAAAATGTTGTTGTTTTTTTGTCTCTCTTTAAATTCAAAATATTGAAATGCATTCATGTTTCTGTCCACAACAAATGCGACTGCAGCTTTATTGACCCTTAAATGTGATGTGAAGGCTGTTATCAAGCTCATTTAACATTGAACTGCAAGATAATGGTCGTTCGCAAACACACAATACAACTTAAGATTTTTAAAAATGATTTAAATAGAGAAGACATTTTCTGTTCAAATATTGGCTCCAGGTTGAGCATATTATAATTATTTCTTGCATTTATCTGCATTTTTGTTTGTGCACAACCCGTACACCGTCGAATGCCACCGTGCCCAGAATTTTTTTTTTGTGCACGAGTGTCTAAAATCAATGGTGGAAAATTGATACAGTTTATTGCGTTCACTTATTGGCCGGAGTCGCTTCTACAGGGAGGGCTTATGGCTGACTGGGTGTGTACGAAAACAGGAAAAGAAGAAGGCGATGGTGGAAGGAAAGAAAATGTCTGTAAGAAAACACATCAGGGCGACACGATGCTCAAAAAGAGCACAAACCAGTGGCTGGTTGCCTCCATAAAAAAGGCCTAAAATAATAATAGCCAAAAAAAAAAAAAGCTGAATATACGTTTCAGAAATCGGCAGAATTGTGGAGATTTACAGGTACGAATATATTTAACCCCATCAAGAGGCTATGATATGAGATTTTGTGTCTCTCCCCGCCCCCCCATCTCTCCCCAAAATGGATTCTCTCCTCCTGGCCAGAATGATAAAATAAGGCTCCGAAATTGATTTTTGTTTCTGTGTCGACTCTTTTTCAGAGGCGAGGCAGCCGTCAGTCGGTGCTGTTTTATTGACACTGGCTCCACATAAAATGGTATCTCCCTCAGCCCAGCTTGTGCTAAAACTCATAAAGGAACAATAAGGAATCCTCATTAATCATAATCATCTGACATTGGATCAACCGCCATGCAAGATTGTGTCCGTTTATTGCATAAGGGATTATTGAGGAGGCCCCTGGCAAACAACTGATAGGGATTAAGCCGAAGACAGCGTTCGGTTAAAGACGTTTCACTTTGTGTGCTGGTCGTTCGCAGCGCTGATATGTTTCAGGATGCACACATTCGTGTTCTTTACTTGATTTCTCTGTCGCTGTTGCGGCGCTGTAGGTCTTGGTCCTCTGTGGCTGGATGTTTTGTTGATTATCATGAAAATGAGGTGTTCGTCGGCTGAGCAGTCGTTGTCAGAATGAATGAATGACCTTGTAGATTGAAGCCAGCACCGAGATTGAATTCCAGACAATTCTTGCTGTTTCAGAAACAGGCCTGCTCGCCGGCCTGTCTCTATGGTAACCCTCCCTAATGGGTGTCAGGGGCTGCGTCCTAAAACGTTCCCGCATTCACATCCTCACAATGTGGGGTAGACAAGCTATATGTTGCATATGCCTGGTGTTGTCAGAAAGTGCTGCCCGTGCCGTTGGTTGGAAAGGGTCTGTTGCTTGTTTATGTCGAGACCAAATTTGTCCACTTTGATGTGGGCGGTACTTCCTCACAAGTTGGACGCCATTACAAAATGGCAGACACAGAACCAAAAAGCCAAATCCTGACACGGGAGTTGGAGTTTGTAGGTAATCTTAATTAACTCTTGTCAAATAACAGAAAAAGATACAGAGGAAATAATTGCAATTTAATAAAAAATGAAACCAAAAAGACAGCCTCAACCTTTAGATTACTCTTGTCATATTTGAAACGTTAAAAAAAAAATCCTCTCATTTCACAACCAAGGGGCACAATCATGTATTGTCCTGTATTTAAGACCTCACTCCTGCGCTTTCTTGCATCTATTAAAGCAGAATCTATAAATGTAGTCATCAGTACGGGAGAGAAAACATTAAATATCTGCCTGAAAGCTGCCTCTGGGCAAAAGCACAGCAAGCTAAACTGGCCCATTCAAATTCTCATTGGAAAGATGTAATGAGACAAGGCTTCTCGCAGAGTTCCCACAAAGATTGAGATGATTTGTAGACATGCATTAACTCGCATGCTTGGTTGTGGCTAAGAAATAAGAATTAAAAAAATAATAATTAAAAAAAACTCTTTTTTTGCTGTGAATAGATAAGTGTTTAGGCAGAGGTCAGGAAATCAAGTCTTGGTTAGCTGTGGTCTTTATATAGACACGTTTTACTCTAAATTCAGGGAATGTCTAGTCCCGTAAAGCACTCAGTGCAATGCACAGCTGCCAACCTCGGTTAGCTAGCCAATTTTACATGACCTCACATTATTAGCAACCTGAAACTCTAGCTGGAGATGCAACAGCTGGAACAGAGAGATGGCTGCAAGTAGGAGAGAGCGGGAGTCAAGACGTCCAACGATCAGTCGAGAAACAAGGGTGAAACCTGACCAGTGATTTTTACGGCTGCACTCATGGCCATTAGTCTGTTTACTAATCAACAATTAGGCTTTGCACAAGACGTATGTTAGCTCTTCGAGATGAGATTAGCCCATAAAACTATGCAGCAGGTGAAAGATCACCTTGTGCCGTCTCCCTTGGATGTGAATATTTAATGGGCTGAATTAAGTTTACAAACCCACTTAACTCTTGCTCACTTGAACGAGTTCTAAGAGGGTTTGTTGGGTTTGAACTCAGCGCGTGATTCCAGTTGAAAGAACTGCTAATGTTGGGTAATGGATACCCTGATGTGTGATCATAATAGATATCCCCTAGTTCATACATCTTAGCTCTATAATGAGGGCTACTCTACTGTACAGTTCCTCCTCGACTCTGTCTGGCTCTCTAATTAGGAGCAAGCTTTGGTGGCTCTCTGTGTGTGTGCGTCTGTGTGTGTTTCACCCGATGTAAAATCTAATTACCGATCACACTGTGTCTGTCTGGATTCCACTGAATCGGAGGTGTAATTGCGCAAGCCCGTGTGTAAATGTCTCTTGCATTAAAATGTTAACGATATCATTTAGCATCTGCGGGGAAGAGCAGAAAAGCCCTCAGCACCCAGATGTAGATGTTTGATCAAGCGTGCAAAGTGAGGTTGTAGTACATCTGGCGTGGGTTTTCCCTCTCTGACAGAGTTCTCGGCGGAGAGGATGTTTTTAATTCACTCAGCACCTGTCAAAGTGACATGTTATATTATTGTGCTGCACTGCACAGGTACTGTAGAGGGGGAACTCGTGTAAAAGGTTTATTTGACAGTTTAAAACAGTCCGAGTCAAGAAAGAAGCCTCTCTTCTCCACCGCGCAGAGAAGCGTTGGATTTATTTTCAAAGAATTTTAAAGCACAGCTACCCTAAGCACAGGAGGTCGACATTCGTAGGTTGGCGTTGAAAAGTTACAAGTTTCACTGTAATTTTACTTAAAAAGAATTCTCACCGAGGGCTACAAATGTTGCTTTGCAGGTTACAAACCAAATCCCAACAGATTTTATTTCTTCTAATGTTTTGTCACATCATTTGTCTCCCAGTGATTTCTAAATAGCTCTGTGTAACATCGCCAGACTGGGCGAAGCTGATTGTCTTTGGGAGTGGTATTCGTGTGAGCTGGCAGGGATGGAAATTTCAAGCAAAAACACTCTTCTAATTTGTCTGTAAATATTTGAGTTTCCTTTTAACCAAAGTCCTTTAGCAGAAAAACCCTCTAATAAAAAACTGGCTTTCGGTACAGAGACCTTTCGTGCCAATTCTGCTAGCATGAAAACTTTCTATTCTTCACGTTCACCAATGGATCAGTGTGGAGGAGGACCCACAGGTTGTGGCAGTAAAGCTGAGCTCTTTCGAGACCATAGTTTCCACTTCCTATCCTTTCAAAATAAACTACGATAGCAGATCGATGCTGGGATGCTCCGAGTTGTTTTTCTTTTAAAAATATATTTTATTTTTTTTAGGAAGTAAGAGGTAGGTGTTGTGTGGAAAAAAGCACATCAACTGACCGTTAGGAAACAACTTGAATGTCACTAACAGGTGTAAAAAGGGAAAACAAAGGTTGCGATGGTTCCAGTAATTCTTTAAATCTGCGCATTTTCATTGGACCTCAAATATTCAAAAATCCCATCCATAATAACTAGAAGGGACCTCATCCTTTTCTGCTGCAGTTTTTTAATATAACTATGAAACTGATGACGAGCTTCATGAAAGTGTTACGTTGTTCCCAGCTCCAGCTCGAAATCCAGCAAGGTTGTTTTTTCATATCTGAAACTGTTGAAGAAAATAAAACTAACTTGATTTGGATCAACCTCTAAACAAAATATCAATAAATTTAACAGTTTTTTTTTACACTTTTTGATAGAATAATTGATAAAAAGTTGTGCTCACCTAAAGTTCCAGGGTGTAAAATTTATATTAAGTTGTTAATGGTATTACAGTGCAGTAGTTTATGTTGTAAATACTCCAAAATCGCAATAAAGTATTTATATATCATTGGGAGTATCAATTTTTTTTAATACATCATCTTGCAGTGAAGTAAGATGATGGACAAAAGCCGGTTAAAAACTTTGTTCAATTTTTATTTTATTTTTTTTGTCTGAACTGACTTTATTATTTTTATTTTAAACTGTTTAGTCAGTTGCTCACTTTCCAAGTTTCTCTTTTTTTTTTCAATAAATTTCTCTATCGCCTGCCTCCATGAAAGGTGAGTGATCATATAATGCCTTGTGTGTGTGTGTGTGTGTGTGTGTGCCTGTTTGTTTGCCTATTTGTTAGCAAAATATCTCTTAAACCAGTGGGTGGATTTTAACAAAATACTTGGAAATCATTGACTGACTTTTGCTCTGGCTGCCGTAGCAAATCAGCTTTAAACAAACACAAAAATGGCTACAACTCAGTCAGTTTTACAGATATTGAGCTAAAATTTGGTGCTGAGAGTCACCCCAACACATTCTCCATGCTGGCATGCAAGGCGGCGGGCAATGTGCATTCATTTAAGGAATGGTAGTTTCATGTAGAAATGTTATTAAGTATATCAGCAAGTCAGCGCTTCTGCTGAACAAAATCTGGGCGACATTGATGCTTTCCTTCAAAAATAACTCCTGAGGCATAACCATACACGCGTACTTGTGTACATTTTAAATAAGTGGTAGATTTTCATTGAAAAAGTTTGAAATCAACATCATGATGACAAAGTTTAGTCCTGCTTCTTTTATTTTACTTCCTCGGATACTCTTTCTGCAGTCGTGACAATATATTTCAAATCCAGCATTCAAAGATCTGTCTCAAAGGGGCTTAAATCACACTTTATCTACTTTCCATTGACAGCGTTACCTGAACTGAGCAGCAAAACCCCCATAAGATTCAGTTTTGAATCCAGTTTCCTCTTTGACCACTTGAGTTCAAATATGCCTAAATGATTTGATGATTTTGGTCAATGAACTTGCCTTTCCAAAGGACGGTGAGTTAAAGCTCCATGTAAATCTCAGTGTGTCAACAAAAAGATAAAAATATTGCATTCAGTCGTCATCTGCTGTGTCCTATAGTGGTGTGCCACATCACAGCCTTTGTTCATTGTGAAAGACAGGCGGTGAAGGTATGATGAGTTTGCTATCTATCACAAGACAAACATCCGCGCTGCACCTCATAAATACTGCCTCTTAATCCAGTCCTCCACATACCACGGCCGGGCTTTGAACTCCACACAGTCAGCAGCCCAAGGCTGAATTGATCCCCACGACTCAGGCCTGAGCGTGATGCATTGTGGCTCATGAACGGTCTGCGATGCTGTCTCTCCAACCCCTGCTTTGAGTTCAGCCTTCTGCCGCACTCCACGGACATCTGCTGCAAGAAAATAAACGCACGAATGAAGTGTACAAAATCCACCGCATATTTCTTCAGCCTCTCTGCAGTCCTAACTCTGCTGCTTTTGTTGGTTCATGATCTAAAACTGCAATTCCTGTAGATATTTCACAGCCATGTTTTCCCACCTTCCAGATATCTTAAAGTAGGCTAAGGGATAACGTAAGCGGCAGAGCTGGATAGACAGTGTGACAGAAAGACAAATGGGTCCAGCTTGGTTTCTCGACACTGCTCCTTATTTTTAAACCTGGCACAGATGCTAAGATTTAAGACCAAGTTAGTGACGGTTATTTTTAGCCCGCCATTTTTAAAGCGCTGTCATCTTTGTTGGTAAGGCCTGAGAGCGTGTGTGCAATTTAAGTTCCTTATTTGTGTATTATTTGGTGGCGTTCATGTTAATTTACGGACACCTTCATGAGGTATGTTGAGAGGTTTTGCAGGGTGTGTGTGAGATGTTGTGTGCATGCACCTCCTGTACATGTGTGCATTTAATTGGGGGAGATGGGTGGGTGGGTTTAGGTGTGACGCGGAGTGGAGCCACAGGAGTCTGATTTATGCCCTTCTAGCCACTCATCGATCCCCCCCAGCTCAGTGTGAGACTGAGTGCATTGTCAATAATCTTAGCACTTTGTGGTATTCCTAGATTCCCAGACCTCCTCTGCTCAGTGCAAGGTGTGATGCTGCAGTAAGCCATCTTGTGTAAGATCAAATAAGAGGGCACAGGGGCTTGGCGGCAATGCATTTGATTGCAGGGTAATCTAGCGGTGAAAAGATCATTTTGCAGCGGCTGTGCTGTTGACAAAAATAGAGAACTGCCTCTATTGTCTGCACAAAAGAAGGTAATTTAGTCAAGGCCCTGCATGGATCCCGAGGAGCACATAGCCGTTATGTATGTCGTGTGTTGCGGAGTGCTGACAGGACACATAGACGAGGTCGATCATTGGTTACTCCGAGTCTCTTTATCAAGACCATCCATCCCCACGAGTGATTATGCTAATAAGTGTTTGATCAGATGATTAAATTGAAACTCAATTCATCTAAAGTGCTAAATGCTCAGAATACATTTGTGCCTGATTTACTGCCTGGCTTCCCAGAGCATTAGTCCCCCTGGTGTACACATCCACGGACGAAAAGGATGACCAGAAATGAAAAAAAGGGAGGAAACTGTACAAAAATACCTCTCCTTTTTATTCAGGCGGCGCCTCATATGAGACGAGGGGTTTATATAAAGCAAGCCACGGGGACCGAGGGAGTAAGAGGGAGAGAGAAACGAGGAAAAGGAGAAAATAAGTGTGTGTGTTATGATGGGGGTGGGGGTGAGGAGGAGTAGGGGGGGATGTGCTAAAAGGAGCCGTGATGCGGTCCCTTAAGTGTTGAATAAACATGCTTGGTTTAGGGAAATTGCTGCGATAAATGTTTAATATGATAAGTCCATAAAGACGGTCAAATGAGTCTGGAGTATTAAAATGAGCATGGCACGCAGCAGTTTGCAGAAGCAACGAGGGAGGGAGGATTGTGGGGTGGCGGTGAGGGGGTGATAATGGCAGGCAGAGCTAACAGGATGAGAGCAGCCAGCTGCTGTGACATCAACATTAACACACTCCACCAGCTGCACGTCACACACGACTCCTGGACAAATCAGGAACAGTGGTGTATCTTCAAAGGGCCGCTGTGGCCTCATAATGCTATTATTACCTGCGCAGTATTTGTAGTGAGAGCAGCGCGGTTGTAAGTTATTTTTCAAAGCAGAGTTCAAAAGCACAGTAAAAAAATAAATATATATTTATGTAAAGGCCTGGTCTAAACTCAAATAAAGGAAGGTTTGCACTGGAAACACAATTCAAAATAATGTCTTATTAATGCACAAAGAGAAAAAAGAGAAACAACAAACAAACAACAACAAATGAATTATATCTAATAGCAGTGCTGTTTTCTCTTACTTTCAGTGAGCTATATCTTAACACTGCTGTCACCAAAAATAGCCCCTGAACTGCCTGAAATATATTTTTCTTTCATGTGTCCGTGTCAATATGTAACATTTATTTATTGATCAGGTAGTTTGATTATAATGCTGGAGAATTAGAAGCTGCACCACTGATTATTGTTTTGCGTTCCAAGTTGTTTCAGCCATAAGCAAAGCACTGGATGTTTTTTTGTTGTTGGCAATAAAGATAAGTTTGTATGTTCCTACTGGTGTAAAAAAAAATCTGAATTTTTCAGTAGTTTTGATTTCAGTGTCCCCAAAATAAATGGAATATTCTAAGAGTAAGTGTGTGATGACGTTACTGTTTCACCACAAACGCAGTTGCTTTATTGCCGATGTTTGTGCTTGTGATGTTTTATGGAACCTTGAATAATTCACCTGATTAATATTCAGTTGATCCAAAAGTAAAAAAAAAATGTAGTAGAAATCACTGAGAAAGCACAAATAATTACAAATTTAAAAATAAATTATCAAGCTGTTGAAACGATGAAAGCATAAGAAAAATCTGTTCACAGAGTTCACCATGAACACGTTGGTGAGTTGTGTTTGCAGCCAGGAAAACCTGAGTTATGATGCTGAATCCAGTGGCTACCAGAATAACTCAAGTGAACTCTCTTTGTAGTTACATTTGGACATTGACGTGTCCAGAATAACACCATCAGAGCCATGTAATCCCTTTTGCTTTACTCTTGCCGCTCTGTCTGCAGTCTCTGTCTGTCTGCAGTTTGACAGTGAGGCTGAATGATGTTGGAGTCCAGAATCGGCCACTGCAGCCATGTCTGCAGTAAAATACGTAAACAGTGAGATGTCAACATTCTTAATTTGTCCTTGTCAGTCCTCACATTCCCTCTGATATTACTGAAAACAAAAAACAAGAGAACAATGCCAAAAAAATAGTTTTCATCCACTTATTCTCCTTTTAATCCTTTTGGGATTTAATTAGAAAACTCAAAAATAGATGTTTGTATTCAAAATTTAGAGGTTTTTAAAAAATATTCTTGTGCTGAAGAAAATCTGCTCACATTTGCCATAATAAAACAAAACACAAAAAAGTGGACTGACAGAGCTTTTCTGGTTTTGTCGAGTGTATATACTGTATAAGAAATCCATGATTTTTGACTAGTGCTGGCAAACATGAAACAATTTGAGCAAGATTACAAAAAATTACAAAATATCAGAATAATCAGCATAAACCGGGAGATTCAAGTGGTGGAATTTATTCGGCCTAATTCTGAAATTACAGCAAATCTCTGTTTTTATTTCCCTCCCAGGCCTCACACAGTAACCAATATACTGAAATATTTATCTGAACATTCAGAAGTTTTTTAAACGCATTTCTCATTGTTAAACCTCGAAGCACCAGTTTTTCAAATGGAAGCAGCAATGATTGAAAAATAAACTTGAGCAGATTTCTGTGTTGATTTAAACGTAATGTTGAACATTTGTGTTGAACTCGTATGGTATGGTACCCACAATATATTTCCTCTGACTTTTGTCTCCATCATCTTTTTTGATGTGTTCTTTTCTGAGCTTGTGTCCTAAAGTTCAACTGATTTAGCTCTCCTTCTTTCCGTCTCTAAACTCAGGCTGATCTATCATTTCTTTTACAATCAGTCCATTAGTCAACAATTATTTCAATCCATCTCTGATTCCTGTGGGTGCACCTCCTGTTCTGAGCTCCATGGTTTACCTCACCTGCTTTACTCTACTCTTAACCTGATGTCTCTGCATTAGTGCAAAATAGCATCCCAGAGCAAATTAAAATGATCACCTGTGAAACGTGTGAAACTAAAACTAATCAAATGTAATCATTGTAGTAAATGGGCAGATTAAACTTAGAATTTATCAGATCTCAACTACTGAAGTGTGAAAGTCGTTCATCACAGGGAACCCTTCATCATCATGTTTACACCAAATAAGGAGGAAACCAAGTTTTGTCTTTATGGGTTTATTATAAATTTAACACTAAATCAAGAAAATAGAAACAACAGTAAACAATTAAGATGACATCACTTAGCAGCTGAGAAGCAATACACATCAGTGACTTTGTTTGCCTAATCTATCCTGAACCTCAGAATGTAATGAAAAGCAACAGGGCTGAAATTATTGGGGTAAATAATTACCAGGGTAAAAAGGTTCCAGGTAAATAGTGGAAACGTGCCTCAAAATCAGAGTTTGCCGTTGGTGCACTCATTAGTTGGCCTTACCATCGTACGAAGTATTTCAAAATAAAATTAGATTCAATCAAAGTGAAACTAAATTGTAGGTTTTTTTTTCACTGCAATACGTAAATTTAATTAGCACTTTAACAGTGCAAGATATTAACCAGTGTCACCGATTATTCACCAGTTAATACTGGTGCTGTGACAGCAATACTAATATTAGCCTTGGACTAACACTAGCGACCAAGGAAACTGTAGTTACCAGAATACAGTGTAGCTACCATCAGAATATATTATAACTAGAGACAGGACTGGAAACTGGAAGTTGAAGTCACAGTGGACGAGCAGGAGAAGGCGAGGACACTGCATCCATCTTTATTAATGTTGATGGTAGCTACATATCTACTGAAAACAACACAAAACAAGCAAAGCCTTACCTGTCTAGCATAAAACAGCAGCCATGGTGTAATTTCCCAGCTTGTGTCATTTGCTGGGTTCTTATCCTTATGGAAATACTCTCATTTGACTTTGACATAGTTTGTTTTTTTTCTCCTGCCTTCTGTAGTAGCGAATGCAGTTCAAAATGCTGAAAATGTTGCAGCTCTGGTTGCCATTGCTGTGATGTTTGTTATCAGTACTCTTCCACAAATCCTTTAATTGACAAAGACTAGTGAATCATCCAACAATCCATTTTCGAAACAAAAAAATCCTATTGCTGGGGTTTTTATTGACCAAACTAAAAGATGCATATGTTTTCTCTTTTGTTGTAACTCCAATGTATTAATAACTGTTGGGATGTGATGACGGTGCTAACACGCATGACAAAGAAATGCATTTAAAAATCACCAAAGACTTTAAAGTCTTGTCAGTTGTGATATGAAAAGGCATTTAATCAGTAGGCTGAAATAAGCTTACAAAGTCATTTTTGCTACCTATTAACTAACTCAGTTAATAGCTTATTATTGGTAAAAGGTGAAAATGCAGTTTCTCATTTCACATCTCCAATCCAAACCTCATTGGAGATACTTGTTCGTTATGCAGGTGTGCAGCAGACACCCACAACAGCAGCGTCTCTGAAGGCCCTTAACCTAATGTTTGTTGACATAATAAGGTTGGATGTCCAGTATGTGCCATGTCTTACCGAAGTAAGGGCTCTGCCAACAGGCATCTGCTCAGCAAAATGTTGCTGCTTAATGATATTATCAAGGCAACGTATGCTGACCATTAGATTCATTTTGGCCATTAGATACATTTCATTTCATCTGATTATGTCCACTCAAGTCTTAATCGGACTATTTTAAGTATTATAGGAGAGCGTCCTAAAACATACAAGGTCCTGCTGCTCATAGCGGGACCAACATTGTTTTTGCTGAGCTATATGTGCCATGATATATTATAGCATCTGAAAAACAGTCTGGAACTGATGAACACTGACAATCACAATTTGTTATATTTCCAGTCTTTTAGGATTGAGCACTGCTTGAGCAACCCCAGCATTATTTCAGTTTTTAAAAATAGATTTTACATTGAATTCTGTATATCCAGTTTTATCCATTTCAGAGCAGGTGACACTTGTGTGAGGCACCTCACAATTCAATTTGATTATGCTTCAGAAGGTTGCAATACTTGAAACCTAAATGACTATGACTTATTTTACATAAAAAAACACTGATTTGTATATGTTAAGCCTAGTAAAGAGGGCACAATAACATATGTCAAAAAGCCCTATTAATTACAGGCTGCTGACCAACAATTTGCATAGATGCTAATGTAACACTGAAAATGCTATAGCAAGGCTAACAACATTAGCATTGTGATTATCACTGGGACTTTATACACAAATCAATCATTGCAAAGTCATTATTAAAGACAGTCATGAAACTTTATTTACAGACATACATTCTTTAAGATTCAGCAAAGAAAACATGAAAAAGATGCCATATGTTTCTACTAAAGGTATTTCTACTAGAGCAAATTTCATTGGGCAGGAACTACTCTGCTAACTCTTAATAAAGTAGCAGCACAATTAAATATGAACAAAAGCAATTTTTGCAGTTTGTAAAGGGATTCAGAACCCAAAACTAGATTTATAGAATAAAATATATTAATGGCAATTGTCATGCTACAACAAAATTAAGGTGCCATAAAAAATTGAATAAAAAATATTAAATAAATCAGTAATTTATTTAATTGATACAACTCACCATGCACCATGCACCATGCTTCTCATTTGACACTTTCATGAAACACTTCAATATGTTTGAAGTCAACTTGCTGCTGTTACACCTCTGAGCCACCAAGCGAGGTAATGACAGAGATGTAACCGTTGATGTGAAAATGTCAGCTGGCTTTGTGGCTCAGCGATGTGATGTAGGGATGACGTACGGTCTGTGCAACCACTCATGGGATTTAAAAGCCTAAAAAACAATAAACAGATTCACTAAGGAGGAGAAGATCAATGACGAAGCACAGCAATTTAGCAGTTAGTTAAAAAATTTAGTTAACCACAAAGAGGATCGCTAGACTGAGTTAATCTGTTATGTTTTGAAAATGATATGAGGGAGAAACATTTAATGTGTAATGCTTTACATCAGCACATCTGGGTTCAGGCCTCTTTTGGTTCCACAAAACTTGCTCACATCTGCGTGGGACGGGGCCAGCTCTATTCGGGAAGAGGCAGCTTAAAAATGGACTCGTTTTTGCCGCCATTATGCTAAACTGTTTTGTCAAAGTACCTAACAAAGCAAAAAATTGTCAGATTTTTAACAAAAAGTGACATTAATTTGCACATCAAGTGTTATCACTTTATTTATATTTAATTTACCTACCTGTGCTGCAGTAAATATATATAAATATATTAGCGTCATGGTTTTTACAACTGTCTCCACACAAGAAGTAACTTCAAAACCTTTTTTTCACCAAACCCTAAATTACTTTCACAATGTTTACCTCAGATTAATAAATCGCTCATAAAATAGATTTGTGAATATATTTGACAGTGCCTGTCAACATTACCCTTCTATAAATAGTTTTTATTCTTGTTAAGAAGGTAAAGGACAGGCTTCCCTCATCAGTTCTTGGTAAATTTAGAAAATGATTTTAATTAATAAAACTGAGCGTATTGAATAATATTGTCCTACTATTATTGGCTGTTCAGAAGCAGTTTTTTTTTGCGTACATGCTGACATCCAGCTTATTGTAAATATGTAGTAAACCGTTGCTGCAGCACCTGGAATTTAATATTGGTTTTATTTATTTTGTCACAGACACGAGTTTCCCCTCCATCTTTGAGCGGTTTTGTTACATCACATGGCAGTATTAGATTTCTCCTCGTGGAGGTTTTTATTCATCATCATCAGCAGCAGAGGGAGCTGCTATAATTTGCTACAATATAATCCCTCATCAGATCCAATCTTGTGCACTTATCCTCATCATCATCAGCAGCAGCAGGAGCATAATTTAGACATCAATGTCTTTATTGCTCAGCTTTACTAAGAAGCCGTCCAGGGTCTCTGGCTTCCCCTTGATGAGCCAGGCAGTCACTCTGGACCATCTGAGACATGAACGTAGACTGAGGAGGAGGAGGAGGGGGTGCCTCGTTTTAGTGTTGCCCACCCCTTTAAGACATCAGAGGACAGATCTGTCGGTGTGGATCAGCAGCTTGCGTACACCCAGCCCTTTCTACTGTCACAGCTCTGCTTAATATTCATGAGAGCAAATTGGTAGAGCGTCATTTAACTCGCGTGCATGGTGTATAGCCTCTGGGCAGATCAGATCAGTGGGAATGCTTACTCACTCTGAACTCCATGGATGATTTTTGTTTGCCTCTATCCAAATGTCTAATATTTCTTTCAATTTAATTAACTTTTACATACAATAAAATGGGATTTTTTTAATTTTTTATTTTTTTTACCACCTGCCACCGAAAGGCAAAGGTGGACATGAATGTTTTTGACTGTGTCTGAGTGGCTGCTCATATGTCTGTTAGTAAAATATCTCAAGAACCACATGATGAATTTTAATGAATCTTTCAGAAAGTAATTTTTGTACATTTTCAACTGATTATCTTTTAGAATTAATCCAACTCAAGATGGCTGCCGTCGCTAACAGATATTAGCCAACGCAGCAATGGCTTTAACTCAGTCAAATTTACAGATATTTTGCTAAAATTTGATGCCGTATTAGCTGAGACTCATTTACAACACATACTCTGAGCTTATCTCGCCATAAGATGGTCCTAGTTTAAAATTACGGCATTCCTTCAAAATAATGCTAGGCCTTTAAGTTGTATTTTGGTTTTCCTTGCAACAGCGGTGTACTCATATTCCATATTTTAATTTTGGGTCAATCGCAGGTCAGCCGTATTTTTAGCTGCTGCCAACATGCGCTGCATATATCACACCGACGCTGTTCTCCATGAGCGCGCGGTAGGAATAGGAATTTGTTGAGGTTGAAAATTGCCTCAGCCTCTGTTAGTCTTGAATTTGAGTGAGCCAGGTATGATCTCCACATCCCAGGCAGACTTGCCCTGAGGGTACGGAGCAGAGAGCTGCTTTAATTACCCAAGGATCCTGCTGTCACATTGTCACCACGAGGCACCCAGTGCTACCGCTACCCAGCAGTGCCGAGTCCCCCCGCCGAGGTGGCGATGACAACTCAGACAATGGATCTGCTCGCTGTACAGATGCAATACATGAGCCATCTGAAATATGTGAAGCTGAATCAGTCCCACTGTCTCTCTGATTCTCCCTTTGCCTCTTTTTGTTTGCTCGCTGCTGTTCCCACTTTTCTTCATGTTCGTGACAAAAGCCGGCTGCAGCAGAAAGGGCTGAATATGTAAACGTGGCCATGGCACATAAAAGAGTTCAGCATCACACAAACTCCGAGTGACTTTAGTGTGTTTTGATTCGGTGCTGAAGACGCAGTTTTACCTAAAAAATAATTCAGATTTAACTTCATGATTTAGGTTGGGATCTCGTTGATGTCATTCAGTTTGTTCACAACATCGCTGATTACTTGTTGCCTCAAATGGAGTTCAGTGGCTCAGATAAAGCATCAGAATTTCTTGCCGCGTAATTTCTGGCTATAGGACCACCATAGTGTAATGAGTCACATAAGCTATCCAGGAACATTGCAGGTGCTGCTGATGCAAACCAGAACCACATCATCAACCAGAAACCTGTAAGAAACAAACACAGAGAAAAGGAGGATTTGGACTCATCCCTTTTTTAACAGACTTCACAAAAACATGCTGGTACTGATTTGTGTCTGCTTAACTTCCTACAGACTTTTCAAAACAAAATAAAATGAGAGCAAGTAAATAAAGTTCAATATGGAAAACAAAGTTCTTGCAATGAAATTACCCCACTCCTGACGGAGAGTGAAAACTTTTGCATGAAATTTTTGTGCATGTATGTTGTTAAATGTCCTGCTTTGTTCGCCTGAAAGGAACACTGTCGACGTGGCCTCATTTAAAAAAGAAACCGATTTTGAAAAGGTTTTTTACTTTGTATTTTTTAAAAGTCAACAACAAAAGGCGTTTAAGATCCTCAGTATTTGTAGTTACAGTAGCTGAAAGTGTTAAAAGACCCACTATGCACCAAAAAAAACAAACATTAGTTCATGATTACAAAAACCGTCAACCTTATTACTTTACTGAACACACTTTTTAAAATTTATATTCCTAATTTACAATCTCAGTTGTGTAACTCTTATTCTTAATTTGCTTTAAAGTAAAAAATAAAATCCCTTTATGTACACTTAGGTTTTGTTGTGTTTGTTTCATATTTCATAACCAATAAACGTGTGTGTGGTAGTTATTTTGAATCATTTCCATGCCTAAAGTACCTTAATATTCTCCTCAGTTCTATCAAAATCATTTGATGCAACTTTGAAAGTTTTATTGCATTTTTTTTTCCAACTAGAAATTTTCATCAGTCTGAAAAATTAAAATTCTGTGTCGTGATGAACTGATTCTTCACAGTGAACTGCAAGCACACCAAGGAGCTATAAAAAAACCCCCAAAAAACATGTCAAATGGGTCATTTAAAAGATACATTACAGCTCCTCTGATGGTCAACATTTAGATGAAAAAGATTGTTTTAATTCTTCTCCGTTCCTTGAGAATATCCTAGTGGACAAAAAAATCCCAGTCAATTATAGATGTATATAATGCATTATTGAACAATGTCATTTATTTCACCTTTACAGTTGAGCTCATGAAAAATTATGCCAATTACTGATTTTCTCTCAGGCAATGTAGTAAGTGGTTGGGCCCTGAGGTCATTTGTTGGGGCATGACACGGTGCTTTTTGTGAGGTCGAAGGGAGCAATGTACCTCCGTCATTGGACCGTTTGTGGTCTGGCTCCTGGGCTTAGTCAATTAGGAAATTGAGTAGTGAACTTAAATGCTTCCTTCCACCAGAGTCAATTTCTTCTCTTTTTTTAAAATTAAATCAATCTTGCTATCAGTCAGCTAGTCTAAATTGAGTCGCTCTCGGGTTCTTTTCATATGCGAAATAGATGAATATTGAAACTGCCGTGGCATTAATTCTAACCCACTTACGTCATTCTTTGCACTGGAGTTTTTTTTCTTAACAACAACATATTTTTTACTTTTGCCTGTCTCAGGTTTTCTACTTGACAGACTAACAATAAAAGCATCCATTAACCAAGTACCAAAGATTTCTACTTTTCCACTAAAGCAATAAAATATTATTGATTATTTAGTAAACTGTGTTTGCCTTCACTTACGTTACCCCTAATCCCCATAAATAACCATCTGATGTCAACAAAGTCCAACTTAAGCAAAGACATATCAGAACTGCACAAATCTCATAAACTCAGCATCTTTAAAATTAGTAACAATATAATGTTATATGTAAAGAAAGATTCTAATTTATGTAAATCAACTAAAGGGATAGTTTAGATGTTTGAAGTTGGGTTCAGTGGAAAACATATTTTACCTGTGAACAACCTCAGTTTGGAGAAAACGAGTTTAATTCTCACCAATTTGACAAACAGTTAGTCAATGTGGGGCCAAGACCAAAGTGAATTTCTGCCGTCCTAAAACACCAAGTCTCCCAAATTGTTTTAGTGGTTCATGGAAACACTTTTTTATAAACCTTTACTTTGTCAGCTTCACATTAAATAGATATCTAAATGGAAATATTTAGTTATTTGCAAGTATGAACATGGTAATTGCATCAAAATATGCTGAAATGTGATGCAAATATGATGATAGCGTAAAAATATAAAATAGTGTTTCCAAATTTAAAGATTAGAGTTGTTTTAAGACAAGAGCAATCCACTTTGGTTTTAGCTTTGTTCGAACTAGCTGTCAGTTTATAAATCTGATCAAAATGAAACTTTTTTTCTCCTTCATAGAGCTATCTACAACAGGTAAGATATTTTTTGTTCATAACCTTTCCACAGAACCCCACCTCAAAATGTGCGAGCCATTACTTGAACTTGTCTCAAAACTGTGAGCGTTTCAAAGTGCGCTCTCCTTCGCTCTAACCTTGAATACCATCCATCAACAGGTGTGGTTTTGACCCCAACTCCTCCCACCTCCCCTCTGTGTTATCAACAGAGCGCTGAGAAGATTGATACTCCCTGAGCCAGCTGGAAAAAAAGAGAATGAATCTGAATTTAATATGACTTTGATGTATTATTTTCATCTTGGCCAGTGCCACAGACCCATCGAGAACCCATAATACTATCCTGCTGCCTTTTAAAAGATCCACATTGGCTAAAGGTTTTTGGACGGGAGATACTGGAGACAGGATTGTACACATCTGAAATTATTCGGCTCTTGTTCAGTTAAACTTTAATGAAATCAAACCGACCTTTCATATAAAATGCACTTAGTGAAGTCTATGCCCTCTGTCTTGTACATGACTGACTGATATTAGACTTAAATAGTAATAATTAACATAATATTTGGGAATCTTTTGATAAAATGGCTTATTTTAAAATACTGTCTCAAATCACTGAGATGCTGAAAGAGTGATTGACCACTTTATTAGGAATCAATGTGAAATTTAATTCAATCCAATACAACAGCTCTATTCTTAATAAACCACTACATTTCCATTTTTGATACTGCAACTTGCTAATTTTGCTTGATATTTAGTGGGACATGATGGGTTTTGGTCACGTACTAGATCATATTATCTTACAATGTTTACAAGTTGTATATAAGAATACATTAGATTGGTTTAGGTTTTGCCACAAGACCGTATACATATACAACATACCGTATACTAGCTGGAAATTACATTTTCCAAGACTTGCAAAAAAACCTTACTTTTTATTTTTTCTTGTATAGTTCTAAAACTGTATGGAAGTAAGAAGTGGGGCGTTTCAATCAGTGTACATTCAGCACAAACTGTAGATTTCGACACTCAATTCGGTGACAGTAAGGATAAACATATATTCAGTCATTAAACTGTCTTGTTACCTGCAGGATCTCCTACAAGCTGAATCAAAGCTCAGATGTTAAACAAGTTAATTATATTCCAACAACAAAATTGTATCTAACATATGAGTTTTATCAGGGCTTCTTGTTTTTGTTTTCTTTTTCCTCAAAAGAGATACTTGGCACCCACAAGCTATGATGCAGGCTGTGCATGATCATTTTCCTTCTTTGTGTTATTTATTTATTTATAAGCAACAACTTGCTTAAAGTATGAGTTCCTTACAGACAGATGTCAAACATAAATGCATAAGATCAATCGTGCTGTGTTGAAACATTCACTTTTGATGGTGTACTGTTAAAACAAAATTAGATTTATTGCAATTCATCCTTATGAAATATGTTCGTTTTTTGTAATAGATATGCCAAAATAAGCATACAAGCAAACCATGTCCTTTAATAGATTAAAGGATAGCTCATGTTAGCCCTATAGGAGATGCTACGTTCCTTTCCTACCCAGAAAGTTGGAACTCAATCCTGAAAAGTGACACCACAGACAACTTTACTGTGTTTCATTTGCTTGTTGGAAAACCAGTTGGATTTGGTAATTGTTGTGCAACATGTGCATTAAAAGAGGTTGTACAGTACAATGTGAGAGTCTAACTTTATAAAAGACACACAGATGTAAATAAGTAGTTTAATTTTGCAACTAACAACACTTGCTATGTGAGAGGCAGCCATGTTGGACTTTTTAGGTCGAAGTTGGCCAGGAACCTACGGCTTTCCATGTTAAAATACCGACTTTGGGGAATGTTAAAGTTGTTTTTTTTGACTTCTGAGTACAAATGAACTTCACCACATGCTTTTGACACATTTCTTTTTTTTTAAATATTGAATGAAATGTTTGTTATTGACTTTCTAAACCTTTTTCATATTTGACAGTACCTAACCTGAAATAATAATTTACAGTATGCCTTTTTGTAATTATTTTAAATTAAATATTTCCAGGTTCAACATAATTAACATTTTGTACTAATTTGTGCTAATTATTAGTTGCATCTTCTGCTTTTTAGTTGTCATATGCAAATCCCAGGGTGGCATGGTGGAGAGCTGGTTAGAGCTGTTGCCTCACAGCAAGAAGGTAGCAGGGTTGCGTACCACCTGGGGCCTTTCTGGGCAGAGTTTGCATGTTCTCCCCGTGCACATGTGGGTTTTCTCTGGGCAATACATTTTTCTCCCACTGACCAAAAACATGTCCGTTAGATTAACCGGTAACTCTAATGGTACTTGGTGTGAGCATGTGAATGGTTGTTTGTCCTGTTTGTCTCTATGTGTCCCTGTGATGGACTTGCAACCTGTCCAGGGTCCCAAATGTAACTTTGGGACTCTATAGGTTAGTCCACATTACATGAAGACTTGTGGGTGTTAATTTTTGGTGACACTCAGAGTACAGCTGTTTTAGATTTAGAAGTTGTGCAGATGTCCAGAGCTCCAATATGTCAATCCCTGTTATCAAAAAAAAAAAACCCCTAACAAATTCAGCTAATTTGATCAACCACATGTTGTTAATTTTGAACGAGCACTCCTAATCTGTAACAACAAATGAGTGTTTTGTGGACGCGCGTGTGTACATGAGCAGGTCACTGGAGTGTCTCATTGCTAGTTTAGAGCTGCTCGAGCAGAGAAAGGGATGAAAACGTCTGCAATTTGAAACCTTGTTAGGAATTTATGAAGTGCTAAAATGCTTTCTCCCCAGAGAGCCAAGCCAGCTGCCGGTGCCACTGTGAGCCGTTTAGTGCAGAGCCTCGTCACCAGGCTGAGATGGCAAGCGTGATGCACACAAATACTGTGCTTTTTGCCAGAAACACAGACAAACTCTGTCTTTCATATCTGCTGGCCGGGCATTTTCACTCTGAAACCAAACAGCTGTAGATTTCTATTGAGTTAATTGGCCCAACATTGACTTTTATTACCCTTCTTGCCTCTGGAGAATGCTACCACACAAGATGCATTTAATGCCATTCACTTTACGGTAACGCAGGCTTAAATTGAAGCTTGAAAATGATCAAGGCATTAATCCATAATTCATAGTAGTTTATGTTAATTTAATGTTCCCCAGATCCCAGGAATAGAAATACAATGATGAATCCAAAATGAGTGATGACGACCCATAAATAGAGACGTTCACAGTGAATGAGTTTTCTCATTTTTACCAAATATGATAACATCCAAACTGATTTATTATAAAAGGAGGAAAAAAACTTATTCTGCTAAATGTGTTTTGATGTCTGCATCATCATTTGGGGTTGAAAACAGAAAAAAAATAAACATATGCAAAAAAAATACTGCAACAAAATGAAATGGTAAAATATGTGGTATTAATGACAAAAAAAAATCTTGTGCTTTCTCTTTTCCAGTTTTCGGTGAAGATCTGCATTCCAGCCTATACTTTGTCAATGCATCTCTGCAAGAGGTAGTATTTGCCAGCACCACAGGGACTTCTGTTCCCTGTCCTGCTGGTGGTGTGCCGCCTGCCTCGCTACGCTGGTATCTGGCTACCGGCGAGGAGATCTACGATGTCCCGGGCATCCGCCACGTCCACCCGAATGGAACCCTCCAAATCTTCAACTTCCTGCCATCCAGCTTCAGCAAGCTGATCCATGACAACACATACTACTGCACTGCCGAGAACCCTTCTGGCAAGATAAGGAGTCAGGATGTCCACATCAAAGCCGGTGAGTGCAAGAGGAGGATTCGTAACAATGGTGGCAATAGGAGTAAAAAAACAAAACAAAGAAAGCATAAGCCTCACTAGAGCAGGTCTTCACAAACCTTTTAGCTTCTGACCCCAAAATAATGGCAAAGACTTGCAACCCCAAATATCCTTGGTTGAACTACACTATATGAAGAAAAGCATTATAAGTGAAGTGAAGTAAAGTGAAATTTATCTATATAGCACTTTTCCGCAACAAGGCGACTCAAAGTGCAACACAAATAGCATAAACTCACATTATATTATGTTTTTCATTTGTCTATTGCTTTTATTTTTTTATAACAAATATAGTAAAGATGTGCTAGTAGTACTACTTTTATTTTGTTTGCTATCTGGAGATCATATAGGGACCCTCAACTTGGTGTTTTCTGGTACATAATGGGGTCCCGACCCCAACTTTGGGAACCACCTCTTTAGAGGTCATGGCAGCCATGCAGTACAGTAAATGTCCTGACTGATGTTTTAGCACCATTAGTAGTAGTGAATTCTCACAATGTAATTTGAGAGTAAATTGATGTTCTGCTGCTGCAGAAAACTTATATATATTTTGATATTTGTTATTTTGAAATCTGGACTGTTTGGGGGTTCCCCTGAACACCCTTTTTTATGAGGATGAAAGGTTAAAACGATA
The DNA here is from genome assembly GCF_001649575.2 of Kryptolebias marmoratus. Classification (NCBI taxonomy): domain Eukaryota; kingdom Metazoa; phylum Chordata; class Actinopteri; order Cyprinodontiformes; family Rivulidae; genus Kryptolebias; species Kryptolebias marmoratus. The sequence goes on from NC_051431.1 coordinate 19,566,964, forward strand.
AAAACTTGTGTGTAGTCACAAAAATTATTCTTATGTGGACAAAACCTTCATCTTGATACTCATTTTTCTTTAGTGGAGTTTCAGGTTTCATCAAGCCAAGCTTTGGATATTTAGCTGCAGATCAACTGATATCCAATCAGCCACCATCAGCCTTGGTTCTTCAGTGGCTCCTCTTGTGACAACCTAAAACCTTTCTGCCAGAAACTGGTCTGGAAAACAAGTTTAAATAAAAACTTGAGGCTTCCAACATCAAACTACATTGAGTACATCAACAGAAACCAAGGCTAATGAGCTAATATGGAAAACATGTACACCAGACCACTACTTTGTCTTGATGAGTCTTGGTCTGTCTTTGTACCATTGACAAAACCAGCTTTATTGTTTGTTTTAATAATAGGAGACATTACCACCAACAATCCGGTGACAAACATGCCTAAGATAGGAAATTCAGTTTACCCAAATTTACCCCAAATATAATTCAATTTAATCCAGTCAAATTCAGTTTAAGAGTAACTCCAACATGCCAAATTATAAACATGTTTTCTTGTCAAATCTTCTTTGCTGTGGCTGTATTTTACTGTGTTAAACAATGCTGTGATTTAACCGTCTATGAATGACACTGAAATTTTAATTTTGTAAATTTTTTTGTTGAATAGTTTCACGGGAACCCTACACAGTCAGAGTGGCTGACCAGAAGGCTATGCGAGGCAGTGTAGCCGTCTTCAAGTGCATTATTCCAGCTTCTGTGGAGGCCTACGTCACCGTTGTATCATGGGAGAAGGACACCGTTTCACTCAGCTCAGGTACGACGAGTTCTGTTTCATTAGTACAGAACGTTTGACACTTCAGTCCACTGTGGTCACAGCCAGATAAAAACTGGAGCCTAATGAGTAAAAATATGAACGTAAAAGACCGGGTTAAAATGACATAAACATCATTCTTAAATTTGTACAATCTACTTAGGTTGCACAGCAAAAGGCGAGCCTGCATTTGTGACAGTTACCTTTCTTGGTTTTCTTTTTTTTTCCTAGCCTCTATCCTTGATTTTTTTTCCCTGTTCTCTACAGTTTGGGCAGTATGTACAGTGTGAGTCATCCTCTTACCTGTTTACTGTTGTTATATGCCATTACTGGGGCTCTGCAGCCAGTGCAGCTCTGTCTCCTCACTAGCCAGAGGATGTTGATACCTGTCAGATTAAATCACTGGGTTTCGCTCTCCTTTCTGCGCTCCTCCTCAGCCAGCTCCATTTTGAGTCCAGCAAGGGGTAAAGTGGCACAGTTTACATAGCATTACATAGCATTGACCCAGTTACCTTCCTTGTTTGAATCCAGCGGCACAGCATGATAACACAAGACAGCAGAATGTTCAGCGGGCTGATTTTTTTTTTCTTTTGCTCAAGTTAAATGGGATGCTTATCTCTTTGATTGCTCCATGTACTGCCCGCTGGCTGATTCTGCTTTGTACGGGGGGCGTTCGGGGACCTGTAAGTGAGCGCTTGATGTCATTTGACTGAGGGCAGAATCTGGGACAGTGTTTTGGTGGCATTTTAAATGTGTCTGCTCAAGCATGAAGATGTGTCTCCTGATCCATGCCACAGACTTTATTTACTCCAGGTTACTCGAGTTGCTCGCCGCAAGCAGCAGGTTGACGACGTCACCTGATGACACGGAGATTGAGCAAATATGCAGCGTGCAGATGTGATTATGTTCTGCAAATGAAATGAATCATGTAGACAAGGTTTACATGTTTATCTCAACTGTGACGGAAAAAAACTCTAGCTATCAATCAAAGGTTTTAACACACAGCATAAAGCTGATATTACTTTAGAAATACAGCATATTTCTAATGATGTATTTGTACCGAACAGGGTCTGGCGAAAGCAGTCAGACAGGGAATACATTTGTCACAAGCAATCACCACTCTCATCTAGATAGGGGTCCATATTTTCGCTTTTTTAAAATCGCGTTTTACTAATAGCCCTAACATAAGACAAGCAGGGAAGATACTATCTTCAGCATAAACCAGAGTATTAATCACTGCGAGGGAAAAAAAATGAAGAAGGAAGAGTTTTAAGTATGAAATCATAATGTTGAGAAAAAAAATCTAAATGTTTGTTATATTGTTTTAACATTAAAGTTGAAATGACAAGAACAAAAAGGGTTATTTTGGGACTGAAAGGAGAATCAAAAATGAATCAATCACTGGCAGACAAACTCACACTCCCTCCTTTGCTGTTCCACTGAGACAATGACGCACATGTGTATGTAATGATGTATGTTGTACTACATTACTGGCAGTACCATGTGACTAATCAATTAAAAGAGCCAGTGTTTTGAACGGTTCTTTAAAAGTAACAAATCTGCAAGATCCAGATCCCTTAAAAAAACATAAATTCCATCTCTAACAGCAGCAGTGGAGATGTGGAGACTGAAAGGTGGACATATGGAAAGTCAAATGAGCCATAATTCATGCTTTTTCACAAATCTTTCAGTGTTTAGTAAACACAGTTAAATACATCACTCATCCACATATGAACAGCACACATGCAATTAATTTTTTGCTTTTTATTTTGCATCAAGTCTAGGCAATATTATTTGAAATAAACACTAGTTTTTTGTACTATTTCCTGACAACAACAACAATAAAATAATATTGTCAATTTTGGAGTTTATCAGACTTTGTCATATAACCTGTGGGAGTCTGTTTGCAGTTCAAATGGAATCAATAAGACAGAACAATATAACATAATTTATCTATTTATTTATTTCTTGTAAAATAACCAGTTGAGAAAGCCTCTGAACTTCATGACTAAAAAAGTGGTTTGTTTTTCTGTCTCTGCTTCTGGGATGGTTATTGTGTGTTTGAGGCCCTGTTTACTTGTGAACGATCTCCTGGAAATGTTGTTTGCGGAAAAGTTACACGTTTACGTGGTAATGCTGCGCCTGTTGAATCTGCTGTAGTTTCCATGCCAGGTCACTAGCTGGCGCTGTTATTTTTATATTTCAATGACACAGGCGTGTGTGCGGACGCTTCAGTCTCCAGCATGAAAGCAGTTACGTCCATAACTGTGAATACACAGATGTTTGTTTGGACAACGAGGTTGGGTTACTGCTGCACATTGAAAATGGTGAGCAGCGCAAACAGCACTCTGCTACCCGCCGTTGTTGTTGTTTTTGAGCTACTCACAAAAGTGCAGAAAAGATGTTGATTGCAGCCGTCCATAGTGCACATTTGCAATGTCACAACTATGCTGAGCGTCTCCAAAAATTTTCACTCTGAGGCCTGGATTCAAAATGTTTCCGTGTCTGAGAATCGGAACACTGATGTTGTGTGCAGAAACCGGTTTCACTGAAAAACAGTGTCATGTAAACAGGGCCTAAAATAAAGAGAAACACATCCCACCCTCCAAACCCTAGCAATTGATATTTATTACCTTTTTCTGTTGGACCAACCTGAATCCAACTGTGACCCCAAAACAAAGGTACGTATTGATCTGTTATTTGTGTGTATCGTTACGCCCATGCGTTATAAAACCTTCCTTCATATGTGGTTGCAAACAGCATTCTTTTTCTACAATTAAAACCAAACATGTTGCGTTTTGCTTTCATCTTTTGTTTTAATGGTTCCTACAGTATCTTCTGCTCCTCCGAGTTATTTCGCAAGCGATAAAAAGGACAACGATATTGGATTGTCTGTGTTTACTCCAATAAGCATTGCAGCGGGCGAGTGCTGTCAAAAGCATGAGCACACGGTCAAAATCACTGCTGCTCGGTGATAAATATTTGATGGTAGATTCTGATGCATGAGCAGATTCGCCTCACACTGTTATGGAGAGGGTATGTTTACTCAAGGAGTGTGGGTGTGTGTGCTCATGTTTGTGCATGAGCAAAGAGGAGAGAGCCACCATAAGGATACCAAACAGAGCTTGACAATGGCAACTGGATGCATTTTGACCCATCCTAGTTTTCAGACTTTTTTTTTTGCCGCCCCCTTTTTTTTTCTTTTTCTTTTCATAAAAGAAGATTGAGTCTCAGTGGACACAAAATAAAGCTATCCCGCTGATGCACTGAATTATTAATCTCAGGTTTTGGTGGAAAACGTGACATCAAGTGCACTTTTCTCGCCCTGCATTGTTCTTCAGAATGAGAGCGAAGAAACAAATCTGAAGACAGAGACCCAAACAACCACGACAGGTTAAAAAAAGAAAAGAAAATGAGGCAATCTATGTCAAAACAACCTAACATTTGGTCATTATGGTTATGATGGGATTTTTTAAAATGTGTTTTTTCTTAAAGATCAGTAACTCACTAACTCAAACTGTGGAAAGACCAAAGCTGCTGAAATCTTTGACTATCCAGTTATTTGCATTAGAAGCAAAAATAGATGCATAATTACAGACTAGGGCCTGTCTTAATTAATCAACTGTGATTGAAAAGTTAATTACAATATGAATTACCTTTCGGAACGAGGACTGCTTAGTAGTCATTTGAAGCGGCCTGTTTCAATGGAAATGAGCCCAATGCAGGCTCACCGGGTCCTAATGTTGCCACTAACATACCATTAACCCATCATGAATTTTAAAACGCATCTCTCAGCGTGAGCTTTCAAATGCCCGGCTCCGATCGCCTCCTCGCTGCTTTTAATAAACAATTGACAGAGCTAATAGAGAGATGAAAGGGGCCACAAAAAAAAAAAAAAGAAAGAAAGTACAGCGGTGAGAGGAGGAGTTGAGTCATTTCCTACTGTGTTCCTGCCAGTATTTTTATATGTCGGATCTTCAGTCGAATGCACGTGCACGGCTGTGTGTCTGTGCGCACACGTTCGTAGCTGCTTTTGTTTGTATGCTCTTGTGTGTTTGCATGTCAAGTGGGCATGCTTTTGAAAGGGGATAGAGCTGAGGTAGGGTTTTTTTTGTGTGTTTTCCATCCACTGTCCTTTTGTCTCTCATCATTCATGATACGAAGCGGCGTAATAAGCTTGATGGCCTTGGTTGCAGACAAGAGCCTTTTTTAAGCAGAGCCGGTGCTCAGATCTGGAGAGACTTGGTGCAGAAACCTTGTGCTACTTGGATACGTTGTGCAATTTGTGCATAAAATGTGCAGCCTATTGCAGTAACGTCTTTGACGCTTGAGTCCTCTTGATATGTGCTGTACCTTCTCATCTCATGGCTCATTTTCTTCAACAGAGCTTACACTGATCTTTTTGGTACAAACCTTATAGATACAGAAAGAACATAATCAACATAATTATAACACCGTGCTAATGCTTACAAATTAAAATGAAAAAGAAGCAAACAAGAAACAAAAAAAGAATAACTAGTACATACATGTAAATTGGCTCATAGGCTTGTTGTTCTTTAAATCATTGTTTGGCCAAGGAAAAAAAAACAATGAATTAAATTACATGTTTTTTTAATGATCTTAATGTTTGTTTAAAACCAGGGCACTCTGTATTGCACAATTTCTGAAACGTTCTTACATTGTTAGCTTAGGTCCCATTATTTTTTTATTTTTATAAAGCTGTAAGCTTTGTCAATCAAGATTTCACTGCCATACGGCTCAAAGATATTGTTCCCGAAATGTTTACCACGAGTAGACCCGTATGTTCATTTAAAGGAAGGAGTGGTACGTCATGTTCATGTCCCACTTTGTCCTGATCCTGTTGCTGTCAAACAATGATTGTGTGCTGAAATGGTTGACAACTGAGAGGAAATTGAAAATAGTAAGAATAAAACTAACAAACAAACAAAAATAACAAGTTTGGGGATTTTTTTTTTTTTTCTTTTTTGCTGAGCAAAGGATGTTCTTTCTCTGTATTTGATTTGTTGGTGATGTGCACGTCATCACCACCTAGTGGTGTGGCATCTGTATTACAGCATATTTGTTGGAGTCGTGTGGATAAAGAAGTATTTTAAACAGGAAAAAAAGAAAGTATTGCGAGTAGTGTAGATCACACTTACTCTTTCTTTCTTTCTTTCTTTCTTTCTTTCTTTCTTTCTTTCTTTCTTTCTTTCTTTCTTTCTTTCTTTCTTTCTTTCTTTCTTTCTTTCTTATTCTTCTCAGTCCTCTTCAGCCCACTCTGCTGGCCTTCACTGCTTGTGTTTTTCTATTTTCCTCCCATCTCATTGCATAACCTCCTTGGCAAAATGCTGCCATCAATTTCTGACTGCATAGAAAAAAAAAAGGTTTTATTTGCTTCATGCAAATAAGTCAATCCAATACTTGGGGAGGGGGGATAAAAATCTAGTTCCAATTTTCCCGTCGGACTCATGTCCCCTACCCAAGTGGAGAAAATGCTTCGGTTCTCTCTCACATTCTGCTCTCTCCTCTCTCGTGTATGAACGCTTATAGAGGCTAATTAAAGCAGTTTGCTTTCTAAAAGAATCCCAATGTAAACCAGCCGTGGGCCCAGTCCCCGAAGCGTTAAAAGATTGTCTTCAGAGGAGCTACTGTAGGTGTTTGTCTTACAGCGTCACTGCTCGGGGAAGGAATTTATCATGCCAGTGATGTGCCACCGCCTCCATTTTTTACTGAGATTGACAGTGAGGGCACTGAGAGGCAGGCAGAGATACGGCTGTAAATTCAACACGCCCAAAGTCAGGCCAACCTTGAAAGGAGGGCACGGTGGTGGGAATGAGCTCGTGAGAGGTGTGTGTGTGTGTGTGTGTGTGGGGGGGGGGCAATGAAATGTAGAGAGCGAGAGAGGGCAGATTGGAGGAAAGGAAGTGAGAGGACAGTTAAGGTAACCAAAGAGGGAGAAGATTTGAAATGTAGAAAGGGGTGTTGATAAGGGTTATTCCTTGGGAAACAACACACAGCAGTGAACTTGTCCTCCATTTTCCTCTTCTTTCCCATTTTCCTTGTGGATTCTTACGCCACGCGCTCTCAATCTCTCATAGATTTGTCGATCTTGTTGTTTGGAGGCGAGAAAGTGGGTCATGGCTCAAGCAGGAGCGCCTGATCCCTGCATGTCACCACGTAGCTGTTGGGAGGCAGATCTGGATGTGAACATGTGTATTTAGTATCCATATACTGTATGTTTCCAAGTGATCGTTAGAGAGCACATGTATGTTTTTTTGTGCACAATACTGCACCCATCCTGCAGTGAAACCTTATGAAAACAATCCAGCCCATGATTTTTGCCCGTGCCCCCTCCTCCTCCTCCTCCCACACAGATCAGCAGTTAGTGAAATGCTGACCCTTGTCTTTCACTGCACCCCCTTTTCCCTGTCCACTCTCACACAGCTGCCTGAAAGACGGGATGCTCGACGTTTGCTGTTTTCGTGTGCTTATTCCCGCCTAATACTGCAAGCGGTTTTATAAATTATGAGAAGGCAAAGTGAGAGGTGTTTTTGGGCTAGCAGTCTTATAAGAGAAAGAAGGAAAAGGAGCAAACAAAAAAAAATCAATAGTTGTGTGCATTAATCACACGGCTGCCACAGAGAATTATAAGAACGTGAGCTGAAAGATACATTTTGTGTGTTTGGAACGTACAGGTGCTGTGTGAAGGAGAGTTAGGAGAACAAGAAGTGACATTAGAGCTGAAATAACTGGAGTTATTTTTTTGTTGTTGTTGTTTTTATACATGTATTGTGTTTCTTTTTGTTGAACATTAAACCTTTGGTATTTTCTGAACCTCACAGCTGGATCACAATCATTCAGTGTTGTTTTGAAACGCTTGAATATTATAGCTAGATTACATTTTTAAAACTTTTATTTGAGTAAGTTGGGTTTTCTTGACGGTATGGATTACATTTTGAGGTCTTTGGGTTCACATGTTTGCTCATTAAAAGAGGTTTTACATTTGGAAGGAAGGAAGGAAGGAAGGAAGGAAGGAAGGAAGGAAGGAAGAAAGAAAGAAAGAAAGAAAGAAAGAAAGAAAGAAAGAAAGAAAGAAAGAAAGAAAGAAAGAAAGAAAGAAAGAAAGACAGCTCCCTCTCCTCTGACTTTCTCTTTGAGCTGTTGCTGTTTGAAGTCTCCATCTTGGAGGGTTTGAGGACGTGATACATATTTGATAAGGATCGATTGCAGGGTTACTGAGACTGAGATGGGGGGAAATCGATCTCGGACTGGGCTTCCCAAAAGTATCTTAAAGCTAAGGTGATCTTTGAAGCATCCTTCTGGCTCAGCAGCAGAGCCTTTGACTTGTAAATTTTATGGAAACACAATGCAAATTGCTCTTCTTCCTTTGGTTTCACATTCTTTTTCTTGTTCTAGCTCACAAGTGGAAATACAAGACATAAAAAAAAAGCTTGTTCCATGTTCCATTTAAGGTTTATGTCTCGCGTTACATCGTTTGCTTTGCAGATAGAACAATAAGACAATCTGTTTAGTGACGGGAGGCTGAACAGCAGACAACATTCTGGCGTGGTGGCTGTGATTCCCAGCTGATGCTCCATACGGACAGACGAAATCAACAACTGTTGAGTCGGGCATCCTTCCATCAGTGTTTACTAATAAACAGTTGCAATATGGCAGCCATTAGACTGTTTAGGCAGGCAATGATTAGGGTGGTGATGGCTGGGCGCAATGGGAGACTGAACATGCTCTCATCTTTAATAGGCAATTTGGCTACAGAGGATGGCTTTTTTATTTTTGACTTGGACTAAACACAGCAGCTCAGACAAGCGCTGATTCAGAGGAGCGCGCTGTCAGGACGCTGCAGTAATCTGGTTCATAGTAACGTTGTGAACTTACATGATTTTTGTAGATCCTTTAAGAATTAAAGACCTAGCATTCCTTGAAGGAATGCATATCCCCCGCCACATTTTTACAGGTTTTAAACTAAGTTTTATGATTAGGAAGTTAGTCATTTTGGTCAAACCTCGTAAATGATGTTAAGCACGATCTCATGCGATATTGTGAGATCTTGCAAAAATGTATTAATGCTCAAAGAACAAATTGGAGACGACTCTCACGTACTACCACACTAAAAATAGACCACTACCTTTAAATCTGACAGGGTCATAGCCATTTTTGTGGAGGTTATTTTTGAATAACTGTGGTGGCCATCTTGAATTAGGTTGACAAGATAATGAGTTGTAAATGTACATCCAGTGATTACTTTTTTTTAGAAATTCATTCATATCCATCCAGTGGTTCATGAGATATTTTGCTAACAGACAGACAGTTAATGCCAAAGTTTTAAGCAAACGTCTAATGCAATGGAGAGGGTTCAGGGTATGTCTCGGGAATGACTCTCGGCTACTACCACTCCAAATTTGAGCTAAATATCTGTAAAACTGGCTAAGTTATAGACATTTTTGCTTGCTTAGCTGTGGCAAACATCTTGTTGCTCAAAGAAAAGTTAAAAATGAGATCTTATATTTTGGTTAAAGCTCAGTTTAAAGGTATATATCTTGCCAGAACGTTAGAAAACTTCAGATGTTTTGGAGTGTGGTTCTGTTATGAACAATTAGTATCTTAACTGTTGTAGATAGCTCTTTGAAGATCCTCAGTTAGGAGGGATAGCATTTAATTTTGACCACACTTATGAGCAAAAGCCTGGTTCGAGTGAGCCCAAGACCAAAGTGAATCTCTGCCGTCTTAAAACAACTCTGATCTCAAAGATTTCACAGATAGCCGCAGCTGCAGCTAGCTAATGTCTAATGCAGCCTGGGGGGCACGAATAACACAATATTTCTGCTGTGATGAGACCCTGACATCTTGTAAAGCACTTTGAATTACCTTGTTGCTGAAAAGTGCTATATAAATACATTTAACTTGACTTGACTGAGAGCGGTGTAAAGGTATTATTATAAAATGTCTTCACATGAACTACAAAAACATTTTTGAGATCGCAGGTGTTTTATAACATCAGCGATCCACTTTGCTCTTGGTCCCTTTATCTGGACTAGCCGTTAGGTCGTCAGCTCATCCAGAGCTAAACTCTATTTCTCCCACCTAAGCTCCTTCAAAGAGCTATCTTCAACAGGTAAGATATTAATAGTTCGCAACCTTTCCACAGAACTCCACTTCAAAAGATCTGAACTAAGGATGGCTGTAGATAAATGGACTGGAGCCGAGCCAGAACTAAGCCTGGCGTCAGGCCAAAACACAGATTAGTATTAAGCATGGCGTGAGCTAATTACAGTCGAAACATGCAATCATTTCTGTTTATAAACTCTCCTGCATGTGGATTTTTGTGACAGGTGGTGGGGTTTATGTCCATATGCTCCCAGCTGAAGCACTGGGCTAAATGGAAACTGGTGGGCTCACTCGCCTAATGCCACAACGTCTGATCCCATCTTAAAAGTGACTGATTAGTGTAAAAAAGGCACTTAATAACCAAAATCACCCCGCTGACCCTAATAGGGATTTTTTTCTACTCTGTTTTTTTTCACCCTCGTCTTCCATCCAATCAAGGATTAATATGTGCTCTTATTCTGCTCCCAGGGTGGTAAAGCTGCAAAAATACAGTAAATCACACTGAGCCTCTTTAAACTTTCACACAGAGCCTCGGAGCCCTCGGCCCCATGCTAAGCATCTGTAACACTGATTAGACATGATCATGGTTTTAGCACACCTGCTGGACACCAATCAGAGGAAGAGATATAATTAAGTGCCTTTACTTTAAAACAGCACATTTTATCTTAGAACACCTTAACTGGATGTCCAGTTTACGTGTACTAAAGTATATTAAGCAGTCTATAGAAACAGTATTAACGTTTCCTGTGGCAGTGTAATCGTGTCTCAGCTACCAAGGATTGAGTTTAAAGGACGTGGACGCTAACGAGAGACAATTGACGTCATGGAATTCAGGAGGCTGTGAATTAATCAAACCTTAAACAATGCCATATTTATTTTTTCAGTGACCCCAAAAATGATTCCTAAGCCATTGAATTATAGGGACATCTAGTGGCACAAATTGTAAATTGCAAACAACTGTGTACACCCAGTCCACCCCAAAGTGCCATGATTTCAAAATAATATATATAGGAACACACATGGACTCCAAACACAAAACGTTCAGAACATAATTGCTCCTGTGTCTGTGTGTGTTTGTTTGTTTGCTGCTTAGAAAAATATCTAATGAACCTCTAGATGGAAGCTAATTATTGGAGGTACATCTACAACTGATAAATTTTTGGAATCAACCCAATTTAAGATGGCCACCAAAACTTATCGACATAGGCCAACACCATAATGGCACAAACTCAGTAATTTGTTTTTATTTATTTTTTTTTTTATAGATATTAAGCTAAAATTTTCTTTGGCATGCAAGATGTAGATTTGCAGTCCTTTAAAGGATGTTAGTTTCATTGTATTTAATCTTAACTGATCTGTTGAGAATTTCAGCAGACGTAATGTAAAAAAACAACAACAAACAAACACAATGAAGTAGTTCTGACTTCAGTGATAAAAGCAAAAAATGAGTGAGCAAAATGTAATAATAAAGGAATAATTCAAGGTTTTGGGTTTTCTTCTTCTGTTTTAGAATTGTGGTTCTTTAAAGTCAGTATCTTACATGCAGTAGATAGCTCTTTGAACAGTTTCACTTTGGAGAATCAGAAACAAAAAGCTCTCACTGAAGAGTTAAGCTAAGAGCTAATCAGATTCACACACAAAAAAAAAACATAGCTGTTTATGCAAACACTATTTTATAAACCTTTACACTTTGCCATCAGATGGTTATTTACATAAAAGTCTTTACACTGAAGACCCGTTTGGTCTGCTGTTCATTAAAAAACTTGTTTCACTTTGCCAGCTGGTCAGAGTAAATATCTGATGTAAGAAAAGGCAATGTAAAAACAAACAAACAAAAACTTGTAGCAGCTCAAGTGATAGTGATTTGTCACACGGCCTTGCTTTTCTTTTTGTAAAATAGCATTCACACAAACCAGTAGAAAATCTTTGACATTGGAGTTGCTTTAAAAATGCAGAAATCTACTTTGTTCTTGGCCGCGCTCAGCCTTATCTTTACTCTCCAACCAGAACCTCTACAACTTTTTCCAAACTGAGGTCATATGGAGCGCTATCCACTGCAGGTAAGATGCTGACTCTAGAGAAACAGTTTGAACTATACCTTTAAATTTTGTTTCTTTATAAAATGGTACTTTAAGCACAAGAAAGCTACACCTGTTAAACTCTTGAACTGTTCAGCTATCGTCTGATATTATCCTCACTATTGTTATTATTTACACTGTGTGCTTGTTATTTGTTCACCTCTATCAAAACCACTTGAATTAAGCTGTTCTTTTTGCTTGCTACACTCAGATATAATTAACAAATTTTCTGTTAGATAAAAAAAGTACACGTGAGCTCTTCATGATAAACCATTAATCCCTAAATTATTAAACTTGACTTCACTTTTGTTTTCAACAAATTGTCCAAATTGAATCCCTCGCTACCAATTGACCAGCTCACTTCACTGCAAGGTGACTCACCATATTTCTTTTGATGTATGAAGCACAAAGCATCATTATTTTTCTTCAAGGCAGGCTCTCTTTCTGCTTGCCTGTATTCTCTGGAATAAGGCACGCACGCGGGCACTCGCACACATCGACTGTGCCTGCAGTCTGCCTTTGACCTCACCTTCCCTTCACGCAACTTAGATCCAAACACCAAAACTCCCTGCAGACTGCTGCTAAGTGGCTGTGGTGAAAACAACTGGGGTGGATGGGCATCAGGGAGTCCATTTCTGCTGTGCTGTTTGCTGCATGAGGAGAGATATTTGTCTTTTTGTGTCATTGTTTTAAAAAAAAATGTTTGTATTTCTATTTTGTATTATTATTTTATAATACAAACCTTAACGACCTAACATTCTTTAAAGGAATGCATATTGCTTAAACTAAGGTCAGCTTATGTAAAAAAAATTCGTAGCTGTATCTGTTTTGGTCAAAACCTTATAAATAACGTCATGAACTGGCAGGGTCAGAGTATGTGTTAATGTCTTCCAGCTACTACAAATTTAGGTCCTGTTTCAGTAATATTACAACATCTGTAAAACTAAATTATACAGTAGCTATTTTTATTGTTTTCTAAGGTAAGTTGGCTGTGGCAGCCATCTTGAATTGGGTTGGCTCCAAAAGACAATCAGTCGCAGATGTTCATCTATTGATTTTTATCTGAAAGTTGCATCAAAATCTGTCCAGTACTTCACGAGATGTTTTGTTAACAGACAAACAGACTTGACTCGAAATGGTTAATAGCAAAATTTTAAACAAAGGTCTTGTGCGATCTGTTAGTGCTCAAAAAATGTGTTGGGGATCCATCTAAGCTACTACCACACCAAAGTTTTGTGTAATATCTGTAAAATTGACAGAGTTACAGTCATTTTTGTGCTTTTAAAAGGCCAACTGGCTGTGGCGTCCATCTTGAGTTGTGCTCACTCCAACAGTTAATCAGGTGTAGATGTTGATCCAGTGATAACTTTCTGCAAATCACATTAAAACTTGTCCAGTGTTTGATGAACTAGTTTGCTAACAGACCCAACAATACACGCAAACACACACAGACAAGAGGCAACCAGAGGGCCGTCCCCCACTGCCTTTCGGTGGCGGGCGATAAGAAGCTCACAGTGGGCTGATGAACCTAAAAGGGTGTGTTTCTCCGAGACATCAGCAGAGAAAGGATGTAAATCACAGTCTTTCCACTCAAAACCGGTGTTTGCGGCAGTGACGTCACGAGGTGACACCCATGAATGGAGTGGCCTTTTGACAGACGCAGCCTGCAATCTTCACATCAGCGTAGGAGGTGAGCCGGCCAATCAGAGGCGAGCACCCATCACTGCACACGCTTATCACCTGCGTACAGCTGCTGCCGCCCCTCTGAGTGAGAGAGTGAAGGAAGAGCAAGAATGGATGGTGCATCTAAGACAGATTTGTGTTCCGTCATTGAACATTCATGACTCCTTTCCTTTTTTTCTTTTCTTTCCCGGGTGCACACGTCATTTACGATGCGTTAAATAAAAATAGAATATATATATCTTTTGGTTCAGGTTGGTGCTGCAACAGTCCAGCTCAAGTTAAAATGTGATTTAGAGTGGAAGTGCTTTGTAGCTCTTGTGATATGAGAAGGGAAAGAGAACGGGAGGAGAGATAAGCTCAATCTGAATTGATTTTTGTGTTACTTTCTGCTGTACTTGAGTTTCCATAGCAACGTGGTCAGGTTCCCTCGGCCTCCTAGGGCAAGTGTAATTGTTGTCTGTTTCTCCCAGCCAAAGTGACTAGTCTTTCCTTTCCTTTCCTTCCATGTTTAGTATATTGCAGGTGAGATTTCTCTAGTTTTCTTCTGCATTTGCACCAACAACCAAATCATTGACAGACTTCAATGTTCCTCAAGTCATAAAAATACTTTTCATTCTCTTTACCATTTCTGTTTAAGCTTTGGTTCATGCAGAGGAGAAACAAATGAGCGAGTAGTAGCCGGAGGGGCTTGTGAAACGGCGTTAATTCTACTGCTCGACAAGTCGCGGATTAACTGCATCATTTCCTGCATGTTAGCCTCTAACCCGGAAATAGCTCCGTCAACGTTGCTGCGCCAGCGTTGTTCGTCTGAGTTCATGTTTGTTTTTGGCCAGATTATTCTGACAAGGCGAGGCTTGGCCGAACTCAAACTCACAACGACACAACAAAGTTTTAAGGATTTTATTGCCAGGAGATTGGAAGTAAGCTCAAAGTCTGTTATCGTCTCACTCACGTGATTGGCTAGTGGCGGGACCGGAACTGGTAAGTCCTCTCTAGCTGGGTTTAGCGTAGC
>NC_051431.1:19590811-19705495 GCF_001649575.2 Kryptolebias marmoratus
CCTCGCTTGCGTCGCCGTCTCCGAAGCGCTCTCCTGGGATCTGCGCACTCACGCGAGGCCGATGTTTCTGGGCCTGCCTGGTGGTCGCGGCGGTGGCTAAAGGGGCGCATAATGGGTTTCAGCTCCGGTGGGATATGTCCAGTAAACTCCAATTTATGTGCGGAAATGTCCAATAATGCCTGTCTGCTGTATGTCCGTAGTGCAAGGCATTTATGCACCACGTCCAAAACAAGGAAAATAAACATACAAACACGAAAAGAAAGACGAAATAAACTACATCCAGCAGCGGAGCGAGCAAACACGTCTGCCTCGGGGGGCGCCATGTTTAACAAAAGTGTGGCTTTTGAGTTTTGCATTTACACACACACAAATAGTTGAAGTATTCATGCATAAAAATGTGTAAAAAATGTGTGAAATATATAGTGTTTCAATATATACACTTGAACTCTAATCTGCCTTTGTTTTTGGCAGCTCCCCAGGGTGGCAGGGGAATGTTGGGGGTCTCCATCACTGCAATTAACTTATCTGTTCTAATACTCTGCCAAGAACTGCACAGCCATTCACACATTTGATTGTATCATTACTTATTTCTAATATATAAATGTGTAGTAATATGAGTGGTCAGTTGGTATTGTCAAGCTGGAACATCAAGGGTCTGAACCACCCCGTTAAGAGAAGGAAGGTGCTTTCTCATTTAAAACAAATAAAGACTGTCATGAATGTCAGTGTTTTGGGGTTTTGGTTCTTTGTTTGGTGTTTCTTGATCTTGCTGTTTTGGTTTAGTTGTCATTTGGATTTCATGTCTTGTCACTATTCACTTCCCCAGTACTTTTCCAGTCATGTCTGCCACGCCCATGTCCACCTGTCAGTAATCATTATCACTCACCTGTGCCTATTTAACTCATCATTCTCAGTCTTTAAAAACCGGTCACTTTTTATCACTTCTCACTGGGTCATTCCTTTCCTGTTTTTCATGTCATGCTCATTGTCTTCCTCTTGTTACCTTGCGCCATGCCCCATGCCATGTTTGTTGTTTACCTTGCCTTGTTTGAATTTTGTATTTAGTTGCCTTTCGCTGCCATGTCAGCGTTTTGTTTTTGTTAGTGTTTTACTTTAGTTTTCCTTTTTTGAAAAAATGAGTCTCCATTCTGGGTTCGCCTCCATCTCCCCGCCTTATGACAAAGACAGACATAACTTTTCTGCAGGAGACTCACATACGAAGTGAAGATACCGAACGATTACTGCAAACATGACATGGGCAGAGTTTTCAATCATCCCTCTAAGCAAAGGCTGGGGGCATCTCAAACCTCATCAGTCTGTCATGTATTTGTCTTTTGGGGTTTTGGTTCTTTGTTTGGGGTTTCTTTCAGTTCTTGTATCTTGTTTTAGTTGTCTATTGGCTTTCTGTTTTCGTTGCCACCATTCACCTCCCCAGTAACTTTCCGGTCACGCCTGCCACGCCCACTTCACCTGCTATTCCTAATGTCCACAGCTGCAACCAATAATCATCTCTCCCTCTGCCTTTAAAGCCCGTCTCTGTTTTTCCATTCTTCCCTGGGTCATTCCTTTCGCCACGTTTATTGTTTCCATGCCTTTTTGGATTTTGTGTTTGTTGATCTTCGCTGCCACGCCAGCCTTTTGTTTTTATTAATTTTTATTTTAATAAATTACTTTTCCTTTTAAATATGATGAGTCTGCCTTCTGACACAGTCAGGACATTTCTTTTGAAGCATTTGAAGTTAAGTCAGATAAGTATGGTCGTTATGTGATTGTTTCCGGTAAATAGTACAATACACCAGTAGTGCTCATTAATGTTTATGCCCCAAATACAGATGATGTAGGTTTCATTGAGAAATTATTCTCACTGCTTCCGGACATCAAAATTTATTCAGTGGTACTTGGAGGTGATCTAAATTGCTGGCTGGATTCAGTTTTAGACAGATCCTCTACCAACCCTGCCACAGCCAGCAAATTGTCCCACACTATCCATGCTTTTTTATCCAAGTATGGTCTGTGCGATGTGTGGCTTTTTTTACACCCAGCTAAGAGAGAATATTCTTTTTTCTCTCATGTTCATTATACATATTTAATGATCGATTACTTCTTCATTGACAACAAACTTCTTCCTTCTGTCCGAGGCTGTGACTACCACAGTATTGTCATCTCAGACCACACCCCTGTGACTTTGGCCTTGTCTCTCCCTTACACTCCTCAGAGGAGTAAACAGTGGAGTCAATGTTGCTGTCAAACAATGATTTTATCACATTTATAGAGAAAGAAATAACCTTCTTTCTATCCATCAACAGGACTCCTGGGATCCCACACTCAATGGTTTGGAACACCCTTAAGGCCTATCTCAGGGGTCAACTCATTTCATATACCACCTGGCTGAAGCAAAAATCTCAAAAAGAAAGAACTGATTTGGTCCAGCAGGTGGAAGAAATTGATAAACAATATGCTCAAAACAAATCCCTTAATCTGTACAAAAAACAACTAGAATTCAAAACTAGGTTTGACTTATTGACCACAAACTCAATAGAACAATCACTTTTGAAAAGAAAAAAGTAGGGAAATCGGATGAACCAGACAAAGCAGCATTACCGATTTCCACATTCCTAATAAGCTGCAATAATTCAGTCAACATGGTCACTTTACCTAAATTTTTGTATGTCTTTCTTACCATTCCTGATTTTAGACCTGGTTCATTTTTTGTGCAGCTAGATTCCATCATCTCATCACATCTGTGGCAGGGAAAACGTCCATGCTTAATAAGACACACCTTCAAAAAACCAAGGCCACTGGTGGTCATACTCTTCCTAAATTTTTGCTTCTATTATTGGGCAGCAAACCTGCATTATCTTGCATTTTGGTCATTCTATTACAACAGGCCTGATTGCCCTGACTGGGTAGCAATGGAGTCACGGTGTGGTGGAAAATGGGCCACTGTGGCCTTTTTGGGATCGTTGCTCCTGCTTTCACCACTTACAACTACTACAAACCTGGTTGTGACACACTCGCTAAAAATCTGGGCACAATTTTTGAAATGTTTTGATCTCTCTAGTTTTTAGACATGATACCCCTATCATGTATAACCAACTCTTCAAACCCTTTTCTCGGGACTGTTTTTAAAGAATGGCAGAGAAGGGGCATAGTACGCTTCAAAGACTTGTTTCTCTTTAACATGTTAGCTTCATTTCAACAACTAAGTGAAAAACCCAGTCCAATTTTTTTATATATATCCAAATATGGCAATTTTGACAAGGCGAGGCTTGGCCGAACTCAAACTCACAACGACACAACAAAGTTTTAAGGATTTTATTGCCAGGAGATTGGAAGTAAGCTCAAAGTCTGTTATCGTCTCACTCACGTGATTGGCTAGTGGCGGGACCGGAACTGGTAAGTCCTCTCTAGCTGGGTTTAGCATAGCAGACCGGCTGGTCTGAAAGGGGCTGAGGTGAGAGGGAAAGTCCAAGTCCAGGCGTGAGGTCGTTATCGGTAGGTCAGAGTTCCGAAGCCAAATCCAAACAGGGAGAATCCAAAGGGCGAGGTCCAGGTGTACGAAGCAAGGTTGGTAACGGGAGATCAGAGTCCAAAGCAGTATCAGGCAGGGAGCAGGCAAGAGACGATGGTCGAAGAACAGGCAAGGGTCGAGATCAGGCATGGACGAGAAAAGTACGCTGGACATTTACTTGCTTGGAGGCTTTCAATAATCTGGCAATGAGTACTGGGAGCTGTGGGTATTTATAGGGACAAGAACAGGTGAAACAGATGACTGTGATTACATGGGCATGGCAACATGGGCGTGGCTTGAACTGTGGATGAGTGGAAAGTTACTAGGCTGTGGCATGACTGGAAGCAAGAGGCATGGCAGGAACAGATGGAGCTGTGACACACTGTTCAAAATCCTGCCTCTCTGATGGTATGGGGGTGCATTAAAGTCTATGGCAGGGGCAGCCTAAAGATCTAGAAAGGCTCCATCAATGCAGAAAAGTATATACAGGGTTAAGAACAACATGGGCTCCCATCCAGACAATGTATTTTTCAGAGAACAACTTGCAGATTTCATCAAGATAATGTTGAACCACAGACTGCATCATTCCAGCAGCATGGCTTCATAGGAGAATAGTCCAGGTATCTTGATATGTTTACTTTAATCCATTGTGTAAAAAAAGTAGATTTTTGAGAATTGCAAATTAATGTATTTTGTTTCCATTTACTTTTTCCATAATTTGTCAGAATTTGGGTTGTATTTTACTTTCATTTATTTCATTTTTCACTACATAATTAAGTTATGCAAAGGATACTTATAACCATTAGAATGAAAGCTGTTTATTCTAATTACTATTTACCTCTTAGTCATTCAGTATATCTAAAGATGCCCCTTCCTTATATACTGTATATATTATCATAAACTAAATAATAAATGATCATTTTCTTCAGTCTATGTTGACAGGTTATTAAATATAGACAAATCAGTCTTGGTTCTTTAAACAATGAGTCAACTGTTTTTACTATAAAAAATCTGCATACTCTTAGCACCAGTATCTGAGTGATCTTTCCCACTAGTGTACATATTTTATGTTACATGTGAGTCTGTCACAGCAGAAGCCTGTAAATCACATGTAATGGGTACTCATCTAAGTTCACCCACAGAGTACTTTATCTTGACTTTTGCACGGTTGGAGAGTGCTGGTGTAACCATTTCTGTAAAGTCAAGTTTATCACAAGAGCTTTTACTGCAGCTCCAAAGGCTTCAAAAGCTTGGAAAACCACATCCAGCATTTTATATGACCAAATAAATGTATAGATCACTTAGGTGCGCAGGTTTCTGACGATTCTCTTCTGTTTTTAACTATGCCTCCTTAATTTGTGGTTGGCTGAAATCTTTGGCTGATTAGTTGATCTGGTTGAGTTTTAGATGTAGATCAGAGGAAAGTCTAGTTCCTCAAGTTGGTTGTATTCAATTATTTTTTCTTCTTTTTCTTCCAAGGCAGATTTAAAGCACTACATGTTTTTGTTTTTTTATCTTCTTTGTGCTTTTCAATAAATTTATAAACCCAAACGTTTGCCTGAAAGTATGCATTGAAATTACTTGGATTTTTATGGGTTTCCATTGTGTTCTGTGTGGCAGATTAATGTTTGCAAAACACTTGAGATGTGCAACCTTTTATTTCATCCTCTAAGTTTTAATTGGAGCATATTTTGGAAACATACAGTATTTGTGCAATTCTATTGATCCACTCGTGGAAAATTCCCAACTTGTGCTCCTGTTTTCTTTCTCCTTGCCACCATGAAAGGTGGACACAGTCATGTAATTACCAGAATGTATGTGTGTGTGTGTGTTTGCATGCTTTTGTATGTCTGTCTATTAGCTAAATATCTCATGAAACAGTGGATGGATTTGAATGTAACTCTGAAAGATAACCAGTCTAGCTAATTTACCTTAGCCTCCACATAACTAAGTCAATTTCACAGATATTGTGCTAAAAATCGTTTGTTTGTTCAAAACTTTGGCGTGCAAGATGGTGGTTGATATGTGTTTCGTTTTGTGTGTGTTTATCTAGTTTTCCTTACCTTTTTAGGACCTTTTCTGGTATAATCAACTACCTTGCCAGGACCGGTATCCTTAATGGGGACCAAAGCTCAGTCCTAACAAGGTGGAATATTATTATGGAATAAGGTTTAAGTTTAGGGTGAAAATGTGAATGAAGTTTAGGCTAAGTTCAGGGTGTACTGGTAATGGTTAGGATCCGTGTTAGGTTTCAAAAATGAATGTAAATCAATATAATGTGCTAATAAGAACAAAAACACAAACTTTTGTGTGTGTTACTTTTAAAAATGTGTGAAAATATTATTCTCATTTCATCAGTGCAGAGTTGCTGTCCTTTGCATCGATTTTGACTTTAGGATAAAAAAAATTTTCCCCACCTCTAAACTAAACATAGTAGACAGGGAGAAGAAAAAGAAAACAACATCCTATGAATTAAATCTACTTTGTCACAGACTCAAATGTGTGAATAACAAGCTGTTTGCAGCTGATTGGTTCAAAAAGGTCTCAACTAGTCAGCACCAAGGTGGAAAGCTTTACAGAAATAAAGTAAAAATTTGAATAAAATCAAGCCTAAGACCCTGACTGATGCTCAGGATACAAGGCTGAGAAACTCTGAGGGCGTTAAGAACAAGGGTCAAAGATAGATCATGACATCTCTTAGTAGTTCAGATGTTTGACTAATTCTTTACATTTCTGCAGTAATTGCATGTTGCCCTGTTAGAGGGGGTGTCAGTGAGGTGCCTGAAATATAAAAAGCTTTCTATGCTGTATTTAAAGAAAACTCCTTTATTTGTGATAGCCTTGGACCTGCCCCAATACTGCTCCGTGTTTTCTTGCTCCAGATCAATGCTAATTAATACACATCTCCCCCAGGAGCAGTCAGGAAGCTATGAAGAGAATCAGAAATACCTTCATAGGCAAAGCTTTATCTGGACCTTACAGTATATGAGAAAAAAAAATCAAATGCATTAACACAACAGGAAGTTGCTGCAGGCCGATCACAGGATTCATCAGTCCTTGATACTTACTGGACAGATTAATAATTTAATGAAGCTTTGATGTTAATTGGTAACCTTTTTTTTGCCTGTGTGTGTTTGTGTGTCTGTCTGTTAGCAAAATATCTATTGGATCCCTGGATGAATTTTAATGAAACACTCAGAAAGTAATCAATGGCTGTACATCTACAGCTGACTAACATTTGCAGTCAATCTAATTCAAGATGGCCATCAGAGCTAACCAATATAAGCAGCACAAAAATGGCTATAGCTCAGTCATCCTTACAGATATTGAGCTCAAATTTGGTAGGGTAGTAGCTGAGTCTGATCCTCAACAAATGATCCGAGCACTAATAGATCACAGAAGATCTTTGTTTAGAACTTGGTCATGTGTCTGTATGTTAGCTAGATATTGAATGAAGCAAGGGACAGATTTCAATGAAACTATCAGAAACTAATCAATGGATGTTCGTCTACAACTTATCAATTCCTGGAGTCATTCCACTTCAAGATGGCTGCCACAGCCAACTGAGCTTAGAACATACAAAAATGTCTATATTTTAACCAGTTTTACAGATACTGAGCTGAAGTTTAGTGTGGTAGTAGCTGAGAGTCATTCTCGACAAATAGTCTGAGCACTAAATCTCTCACAAATTTATTCTTCAAGGTTTAATTAAATTGGATATAACATAAAATGATCTTATTTAAAAATATTTC
This sequence comes from Kryptolebias marmoratus, assembly GCF_001649575.2. Taxonomy (NCBI): domain Eukaryota; kingdom Metazoa; phylum Chordata; class Actinopteri; order Cyprinodontiformes; family Rivulidae; genus Kryptolebias; species Kryptolebias marmoratus. The sequence goes on from NC_051431.1 coordinate 19,598,075, forward strand.
AAACTCTGGCGCACAAGGTGGCAGGCCATGTGCATTCCCTTCTAAGAATGGTAGGACTTTTGTTTATCACAAACTTTAATGGTAATTCAGGTCACAAGTTCAGCTCTTCTCTTGAAACACACAAAGTCTACATGCAGAAGTGCACACACTCACGGGTTTCTGTGGGTTTATCTGAAAGCTAAGAATTGGCAGCGCCAATCCACGGACAGGCGTCTTGATTTGGTGCATGTTTTGTTTAGTCTTCACTCTGTTTTTCCTCCACCTCTCTCTGAAATGTAGAGTTAAAACAAGTAAGAAAAAAGAAAAAAAAAAAGAAAAAAGAGAGAGACATGTGCATGCCTGGCGGACAGATAGGCGCTGCATAACTAGCAGTTTCCTCTGAAGTAGGGAGAAATCTATTTGCTTGTAGAAGCTGCTTGCATAATCCTTTAGTTACACTTGCCAGCTGTGAGCAAAGATACGGCACTGTGGGATTTGGCATGAATATCATTGGGAGGACAAAGAAAAGAAACTGATAAGTGTTTGTGCGCAGGGTTCTTTGCATAATCCAGGATAACCCATAATCTGAGAAGTTTAGAATCTAGTAGGTTAAAAAAAAGATTAATGAGAGCATGCTATTTTGAAAAGTTGGCCTGTCTAAAAATAATCTAAGCATTTCAGCAACTTGAATATCAAAACCCAGAGTTGATTTGTTGATCTGATATTTGCTGCTGAACGACAGATGAAGAATTTGAAAGAAAAGTATCTTCGTGGTCAGACCTGGTCTTCGGAAAATGCATATGAGTAGTATTATCTGTGCTTGTTCTGGATAAGACAGCAAGAATAAAACCCATATGAAAGGACTGAAAGGTTTTCATTCTTGCTGAACACTTTTCCTCACTACCTACTGCATATTCGTCTTTCCTTGCGAGTGCAGCAACAAAAAAAACCACACATCACTCAACAGCTTTCAATACGTCGCTCTTTTCTCTCCACGTCTTTCAGGGTATTTGTTTGTTCAGACTTCTCTGCCCTGGTATCTGTATTATAAAGGTCTCCCAATGTGTTATCGAGCAGTAATAGACAGCTGCTGAAAGAAATACGGCGTGGACTCTGTGTCGTCGGATCCACTGAGCTCTCACGTCTAAAGGATGTGGGATGTGATAACCAAGCTGAAGTATGAAGTGTGATATTTTTTTTCCCCCTTTAATGCAATTTTGATCCACTGAATCTCGCCTGGCTTCACAAAACAAATACTGAGCAGGATGTCTTTAATACAGAAACCTAAAACAAAGGTTGGTAGTCAAAGGTGGTAAATCAGAAGAATCCTAAATCACCATTAGATTTAAATAAAAAAAAAAAAAACGAAACTCAGTTCATCCTATACTTACAGGAAAATTACATGGACTTACCATGTGTTTCACATGTGATCACATTTGGAAAATCATGCGAATATGTTCCAAAATCACACAGGAAATGTGCAAAATATGTGTTTCACACAATTATTCAACATGTGAAGTTTGTGTGTTTTTTGTCTGAAGTTCACAAAGAAAACAGGAGCACAACATGTGCTTCACGTGTTCATTCCACATGTTTTCACATGTAAAAATATGTGATTTTCACATCTGAAGTCCAAGTGTTTCTGTTTTAAAGCCACACAAGAACTACCTATGTGAAAAAAAGATTGTTTCACTTACTTCACATGTTAATATAACATGTTTTTATCACATGGAAATATGATTTTCCACATGTGATGTTCATACATCTTTTGCTCCAAACAGACCCAGGAAACATGTGCACAACATGGGTTTTACATGTTAATTCAATGTGTTTTCATGTGTAAAAACATGTGACTTTCCACATGTGAAGTTCCAGGGTTTTTGTTTCAAATCCATATAAGAATTATGTGCAAAACATTTATTAATTTAACATGTTCTTCACACATGAACATGGTTTTGCAGTTTCGTGTGACTTGAGGGCCGTGCTCCCAAACCCATTCATTTAAAAGATCAAACTTATGATGTGAAGAGCAAATCTCACGCTTATTCTTTGATATGATCGTAATTAATTACCTAAATATAAAAGATGTGGGAAAATGTTCAGGCTGTATTCTGTATGTAAGATTAATTGAAAGCATGGCCTAACAAAAAAGAAAATGCACCAACTTTACATGTGAAAATCACGTGTTGCATGTTTCCTGTGTGATGTTGGAACATTTTCAACATGTTCATGTGATCACATGGTCACATGGTTTTCTATATTGGATCATATGTGAAAAACACGGTAAAATAATCTTTTGTCCTGTTTCTTTGTATAGGTGTGTTTAATATTTGTATGAAATTCTTTGCACGGTTTAAGAAACACTGCTCATATAACACACAGGGTTCTGCTGAACACATACAGACCAATCCCAGCCTTTTTCTTTAAGTCAAATGCTGTCTCTTAATAACTATAACCCTGATTGTCTTTCTGAATATAAATGTGACTATTAGGAAAAGTGTAATATCTGTCAGTTCTTGATGTTTTTCATTTATGAAAGAATCAGTTCAAAGAAAAAAAACTTTTCTTTTTTTCTTTTTTTTTTTTTTTTTGCAGCCTGGCTGCTGTGGTTGTCTTGTGGATGTAGCATATCGCTCAAGCCCATGTAACATTAACATTTAATTACCCAGAGAAACAATAGAAATATTGAAAAAAATGGAAGTCTCTAAATTCAGAGAGGCTTAAATATTTATAAAGCAGCAAGTAAATGACTCAAAATGCGAGTGCGAGGACGAAAATGGGAGCTATGAGGAGAGTGAGCAAGGCAAAGAGGGGAAGACATCAGTTGTAAACCCCGGGCTCCGAGGGGCTTGGGCGCATAATCAATGAAGTGAAGTGTGTGCTGTATCTGTGGCGTAGAGTCGGCTTCACAGAAGCCAGTCCTATTTTTACAGGAGAGACAGGTCTGTTGCTATGCTCTTTGAGAAGGAGTCCTGCAGAAAGAGACGGAGAACTTCTATGTAGGGTTCATGTAACACCTCCAGGGTAGACAAAACAGAAGGAGAAGGGTCAAAATGAGGGAAGGTGCCTCCATATGGTCACACAGCCCTTTGATTATTGATGATTTGATCCATTATAACATTAAAGGTACGTGTTGACACCAGCAGAAATGGACTGCGCACCCATTCATTTTTATTTTCCACAGAGGTGTGAATGCAGGGAGACACATGCTGTCTAGTCAAAGACAGCAAAGAAGTAATGTGTTTTAACAATTCATTTGCTGTTCAATCTTTGATCATTTAAATGTGAGTTTCCAAGGCTCAAAACCAAAAGACGTTATCTCTTCAATTAGGGCTCAGTGATGTGGTCTCTAACATCTAATACTTTTAGACTTTATCATCATATCACAATACATTTCAAATCAATCAATCAATCAAATTTTATTTGTATAGCACATTTCAGCAGCAAGGCATTTCAAGGTGCTTTACATAATTAAAAAACAAAATAAAAACAGCATGTGACATTGAATAAACAGTAAGAAAGAGAAAAACATCGAAGACATCAAAAACCCGCACTCTAACCCTAATTCCCTAATTTAGCCATAAGCAGCTCTAAACAGGTGAGTTTTAAGTTGAGATTTAAAGGCACCCAGTGTTTCAGCTGTTTTACAGTTTTCTGAAAGTTTGTTCCAAATTTGTGGTGCATAGAAACTGAAAGCTGCTTCTCCTCGTTTGGTTCTGGTTCTGGGGATGCAGAGCAGTCCAGAACCAGAAGATCTGAGGGGTCTAGACGGTTGGTACAGCGATAACAGATCTTTAATGTATCGTGGTGCTAAACCGTTCAGTGATTTATAAACTAACAACAGTATTTTAAAGTCTATTCTTTGAGCTACAGGGAGCCAGTGTAGGGACTTTAAAACTGGTGTTATGTGCTCTATCTTCCTGGTTTTAGTGAGAACACGAGTAGCAGCGTTTATTCACATATACGGTAAATATATTGATATTTTAAAATCAGCTAAATTCAGCCTTAAAGTCAACCAGTTGGAGTGCGTCCTGTGAATGACTCTCAGTTACTACCACACCAAATTTGAACTCAATAGAGATAACTTTGACTGAGTTTTAGCCATTTGTGTGTTTGCTAAGGTCAATCAGCTGTGGTGATTATTTTGAATCATGCTGACTCTGAAAGTTAGTTACTTGTAGATGTACATTTAGTGATTACTTTCTGTGAGTTTCAATAAAATTTGTGTCCAGGTGAATTAGATATTTTGCTGACAGACAAACACAAACAGGCAGTTTCAGATTTGCAGATGGCTAAAATACCTCCAGGCCAATTTTGACTTGAATATTGCAGTATAGTCATTTAATATATGTCATGTGGAAAATATTGAGCATTTTCAAGACATCGCCCCCCTCTACCCTCAGATGGCCTTTTCTTTGAGTTGGAAATTTAATAATGGGACACCAAAAACCATGTAACTGGGACTTTATTACAGTTTGTTCATTAAAAGCTCGGTTTTGGGGCCACCACTGCTGTGGGTTCTTGTAAGAACTGTCTCAAAGAAAAGCGGTTTGGTATTTTGTTGTTAACGTGCAGTGAAATTAAGGCTTATGCAAATGAAGTTACTGTACACACAAGATTATTCCCAAGCAAATCAAAGATTGTTGTTGTTGGGTTTTTTTTTTCGTGTTGTTTTGTCCAGATGTCGCCTATTAGACATCAGATTAGAGAGAGTGGTGTTGGATTAGCCAATCCAAAGCCAGCATCAGTTTAGATTAGATTATATTATGTGGACATCTGGGTTGCAGCGATGGCTCTGCTCCGCTGAAATAACATTAAGTCAGTGTTACAGAGCTAGACAGTACACAGACTGTAATCAGCCGCCAAGCAGAAGGAGGATGACAGCATTAAGACACAGACAGATGAGGAATCCTCCGGTTTTTACAACTTCCCAATTACAGAGCACAACAAAAGCTGTGCTGCTGCTCATAGCTGTCCGTATGAAGTCAAAATTATAAGGCAAGACAGGAGGTGTGTGAGTGTGTGTCATGTGCTTGCAGAAAGCCCATGGAGAAAAAAAAATAAAAATAAAAATCTGAGCTTGTGCAAAGAAGGTGATCAGGGCTCCAGTACAGAGAGCCCTGCCTGCTAATAATTATGGTTATTTTCTCCTCCTTTCCCTCCTGCGCTCTCTTTGCTCAGCGTTTGTGCTCAGGGCTCCTGGCAGATAGATGTGCAGAGATTACACCTTCTAATTGGTGCCAGTGGCTGTGGGACGGAGAGGTTCGCTGTAGTTTAGTGCTGCGTAGACAGCTTCTTATGCATGGTGGATGGGCGGTAATGACGATAATGGCTTTAGAATGGTGTGTTTGTTGTGTGGCAGTGAAGTGAAATATAAAATATACTGTACGTCGTCAGCGGAGGCAACGCAGAATGAGCACGTTAGTCATTATTTTCCTGCCAAATTAAACTCATAAAAAACTGCACTTCAGGGGTAAATGTTGTAAATGTTTTACTGTTAAACTCAGCATTGATTGGTGGTGATTGGCTATTATCTGTTGAGGCAAAGAATAATCCTAAAGGCTCTATGCTTGTCATCACCTGCCACCAAAAGCAAAACTGAATGCAAAAATGACTATAACTCTTGATTTTACAAACATTGAGCTAAACTTAGTGTGGTAGTAGCTGAGAGTCCCTCACAACACATACTCTAAGCACAAACAGCAATAATCCCTTTTTGCCTTAGCTCTGTTTGGATTATCCAATAGCTCATCAGTCCAGTCAGAATTAAACTCTTTCTCTCATACTTGGTCATTCAAAAAGCCATCTAAAAAAAATACAATGTTCATTGTTCAGAACCTTTTCACAGAGCCCCTGTATTAAAACTCTGAACTAACCCTTAAAGCCAGTTTACTTATCTTTTAGAGCAGAAACAGTACATAGTTTCCACATCATCATATATTTGATTTTACCATGTTTATCTGTGTCCATTCAAACTGCTTTAAACACTTTCTCAGAGCACATTTACATGAACATACTCCGTCCTAGTTAAGCTGCGAACTCCAACACAAAGCGTCAGGAGCCGTGTGCTGCAAATGAATAAATCATTTTGAAGAAATACCTGACACGAGCCAAATGATGAACGATAAAGTTGTTAACGTGTGACGTTATTGGAGATGGCAGGGTGAGCTGGATGATGATGCAGTGGGCCCAGCTATGGTACAACATCACAGTCCTGTTGAAACAAAGTAGTCCTGGAATTTAATTTATTCTGTCTTCATTCTCACCCACCACCATAACGTGGAGGATGATAATGTTTTTGTCTATTTTTGCATGTGCGTTCATGTGTCTGTCTTGTACCAAATTGTAATGTAAATCAAAACTGGATTGTAATGAAACTCTAAATAAGCTACCACTGGATGTACATCTCCAACTGGTTGATGAGATGGCCACCACAGCTAATCAACATTAGCCAACACAAAAATGTGAGTTTTTGAGCTAAAATTTGCTGTGGTAAAAGCTAAAAGCGAACATATACATTTACTCTGAGGCTGTATTGCTTTAGATCTCATGTAGAATTATGATCAAGGTTTGCCAAACCAAAATAGCTAAAATATTTCTCATTATTAGATTGTTAAAATCTCTTCAAGAAATGCCAGATCTTTAATTATTATTGTTCATATTTTTTGCTATTTTTACCAAACGTTTTTTGATGCACAATTGCAAAACAAACCTATATCCACATACGCACACTGTATGTCATTTATGTCCACAGTACGCCTTTCAGTGTGAGTGTATTTATGAAAATATGCAACTCTGGTTGCAGTTGTTCTCTTTTTCCTGGGGTGTGTGTCATTTCTGATTAAAGTTAACCCCGTAAAGGCTGGTGCACCCCTCCTCCGCACCCCCCTCACCACCAATCCCCTTTCTGCCACTCCTTCCTTTCCCTCCCTCCACTCCTCCACCCTTCAATCACTCCACATCCCTGTTCTCCTTCCTCCTGGCACTCTGACAGCACAGGAGAACATGCTCCCTCAAGGTCCCACCCTCCCCTTCTGGCTCCCACGGGTGGCGTTTCCTTGGAAACAGTGTCAGAGTTGATTGGGTGGGTGCAGATAGATGGCTGCCCTTTATCGGACTACACCACCGTTCCATTAAAAGCAAACCAGAAAGGGCCTGTGTGCTCACACGCACCCCTGCGTTCTCAGCCCGAATGGACCGTTCCACCTGACACGCGTGAATATTAGCTCGACCCAGGCTGAGGGTGTGTTTATGACTGTGTGCGCTGTCCCCCCCACCCCCGCCCCCCGTGTATATTGAATAACTGTTTATTACTGCCTGTGTGCAGGGTGTGTGGATGTGTGCGCCTGACTGGCAAAATCTCTCGGTGAATTGGACGTATATGGGGAGAAATTCTGTGCAAGTATCTTCTCTCCTCCCTGTCCTTGGGAAAGAAACAAAATGGAGACTGTTTTTTTTTTTTTTCCTCCTGCTTTTGTCTTCCTCTGCTCAGAAATGATGTAGCAAAGAAAGCCAGATCCCTCCACAACTATAGCTTTAGTCAGACTGAGTGTGAGTGATTGTTTAAACAACTGTATTACACCCCCAGATAAACTGTACCGCTGCAATAATTGGCTGTTAAAATATTCAAATGTAAACAATAGCAAACAGTGTTGTGGCCACACATCAGCAGAGTGCAGCACCGTGGATAAACCAACCCTGATGTTCTTTATGTATGAAGCTGCTGATGGGAACACGTCTCTGTTGAACGTGTCAGTATTAGCTGGAACAACCCATGACATTTCAGAGAACTATTTTTGAACATGGGCACAGCGTCAGAGGGTTTATTGTGGTTCTGATCATCCTTGTCCATTTAAATACGTGCATGTTTTGATGACCACGGGAAAATGTGACATTACAGCTTATAGATTTCAGTTAAGGTTTCTAAAACACCTTTCATTAAAGGCCTAGCATTCTTTGAAGAAATGCATGTTACCATGGCTATTTTGGTCAAATCTTGGAAATAAAGTTGATCCCATGCCATATTGTCAGATCTCACAAGATGTGATCGCTCTCAGTGTTAAGAATGATTCTCAGCTACTACTACACCAAATTTAGCCCAGTATCTGTAAAACTGACTGAGCCATAGTCAGTTTATGGGATTAGCTGTGGCAGCCATCTTAAATTGGGTTGACTCCAAACGTTAATGAGTTGTAGATGTACATCCAATGATTACTTTCTGAGAGCTTCATTCAAATTTGTTTAGTGGTTCAAGAAGCAGTTTGTTAACAGACAGTGTAAAGGACAACAGTTATGCCAAAGTTTAAAGCAAAAATACTGCACACAAAGTATGTGTTGGGAATAATGCTCAGCTACTACCACACCAAATTTTAGCCCTATAACGGTAAAATTGACTGAGTTGTAGCATTTTTGTGTTTGCTGAATTCACTTAGCTGTGGTGACCATTGTCAGCGGCAGTGACTCCAAAAATTAATCAGTTGTAGCTGTACATGAAATGATTACTTTCTGAGTTTCATTGAAAACCGACCACTGGTTCGTGAGATTTTTTGCTAAGATGCATACACACATGGACACACACACAGAGACACGGGCAAAACATTATCACCCCTCACCTTTGGGTGATAAAGGTCAGATTGCAAAACAACACAGGTTTTACTCAGTCTGTTCTCAGTTTCAGTAGTTGACGTAGCTTCAGAACTGCGAGTGTAATCCGCGCACATGTTGTCAGTAGAGAACTTGTCCAAATAGAGTAAAAAATATTTTCTTTCTGTTTTGCTTATCTCATATCTCCTATTTGCAAATTAAACTTTCAGATACTTAAGAAAAGTGAATAGACATAAATGAAATCACACTCTGAGGGTACACTGTGTGGGTTGTCAGACAGTTTTTTACATACCAGTGGCAAACATTAATCACAGCTACAGTAACACTGGAGTAGAGTAATAATGAGACAACAAACGCCCATAAACTAATTTACATAGAACTGAAAATTTGATAAAAGTTGTACCCTGTAATCTTTGTTTGAGGTAGCTCAATTTATTATATAATCACTTTTCTTATGATTTACATATTTTACCATCAAGTTTTATATTAACTTCACTTTTGCAAACCAGGATTGTGTTAGCCAGATGCAAGTCTTCATTGTTTAATAAAACCTACATCTGAAGTTGTGCATTTACCTGCACAGTTAAACTCTGAATTGTAATCTTTTAGCCAGATTTGAGTGTAATCCTCTAACACTAAGTCAGCTGGATCTAAGTACAGATTTTAATTTGAAGCATACTAGTTAAGTCCTGTGAAAATAAAGTCAATTTATGTTTGAAGTAGGGCTGCAACTGTCGAGACAACCTCTCACTTAAATTTAGTGGACCACAGCTCATAAACACACCCGACGCACAGTATTATGTATTTAAAGTAATTACCCCAGACCTGATCTAGACTCAGTTTAGTAGCATATGATAATCCACGTAGGCAGCATATGGGAGGAAGGGAATTAAAAGAAAATAAATAAATTAAAGTGTCCTGGTGGCTTTCTGCAGGAAGGGACCATTAGGCTTTTCTGTTATTAAACTTCAAGGGTGCATTGTGTGTGTTTGAGTGTGTCCATGTGCCTGTTAATGAAGGACTGATTTCTAATTAAAATGATACAGTTTACCATCTGCACATCAAAACGATCACACATGTCATCCACACTGAGGACGGTGAAAGAGTAACGAAGCATCCCAAGTAAAGGAGTATTAGACAGATGGTGTAACTAACAAATCACTGGATGTAGCTTGAGAGTGGCTGCAAAAAGAGTCATCATAATATTATCAAAGGAAACCTCAATTGCCTGATAACGAGACAATGAAAATAAAATCAGCTCCATATTGTCAGAATCACACACTAATTTGGATAAGTTCCCCCCACAGAGACTTTGTAAATTGATTGAACTGCCACAGACCCTGTACTTTCGACAAATTCTCATCCAATTTCACCTCCTGTTTTCTTTGGCACCAGGGTATCTTTTCCTGGTTGATTTGCATCAATAAACCTCAGTAAGCAAGGCATTGTAATGCCTAATTGGGCAGTAATGAGCTGTCGCATTATGCAGAGTGCTGAGGTTCAAGCTTATTAGTTGCTTGGTTGCCCATAACATTTTCCTGTCTTCCCTCTGCTACTACAGTGTTGCATGATTGTCAATGCAATCTCACCTACTGTTCTCTTTACTGTTTTATTCCTATACTTTCTTTTAGCACCCCACGTGCCTCACACACACACACACACACAAATGCACGCTGTCATTCTAAAATTAGTCTCTTATTGTCCAGGAGGCCTTGGCCATGTACAGTGAGGCAGCAATCAGCATGGTGGCCTTGCACGTCAAGATTCACAATAGCTGTCATTCTGCTAATGCCAGCTAATGCAATTCTCTCTGAATTACTCCAAGCGCTGGCAAATGGAACACAGGGTTATATGCCAGGCTAATTAAAGGTCCTGTAATTTTTTTTTGACAAGTTAATACACTTCTTTGAGATCCTGTCTCTCCTAAGTAGTAAGAAGTGCCTCGTGAATGTTACATTTTTTTTTGTTTCGCGTTCTTTATTTTTCTGTGAGAGAAGGCTCTTCTGTGGTTTTTCAGTGGCAGTCACATTAGACATTGACATGTCGCTGCTCACCAGAACCAGGAGCAGGTAAGGAATATGCTGGCTAGCTAACCAGAGGAACCATAGCAGTAAGGTTTAACAGCTCTTCTTTCTTTACAGAAGCCTAGAGTGGCTATTCTTGCAATTATTCATTCTGATTTGCTTTCCTCAAGATCATAAGATGACTAGTCTATCTTGAGACAATACAGCTAGTTTTATTTTGTTATCCGGAGAAATATACATGCACTGTAGATTTTAGTTAGTCATGAAAATGCAGATTTTCATTCAGGTAATTAAAGTTGTTTTTGTTCTGTATGAGAATGTGGATCCAGGTGGTTTAAAGACATAATTTAGTGGTTTTTAAAGTGTTCTGTGCGATAAATATCAATAGTTAGTATCCTATCAGCCATGACATCAGTCATAGAGCATAGAGTATGGAGAAAGAGGCAAAAGTCTTCATCTAGGTTAGGCTAAAGGCTTGCAAAAGAAGAGCCAGTTTTTGTTTGTTTTTTTAGCATTTTCTTCAGGCCTAAAAAAACAACTCTTTCTTAAAAATGACAAATTCGTGTGAAAGAACACTATCTAATATTATCTAATAATAAACCTCTGCATTTGCATGACACTGTTTATTTAATTTGTCACTGCTTTCTCAACAATAAGGTTCATGTTACTAATTGAATAAATGTGTGCGGAGCATAGATAGACTGTATGTTTGCAGATGGTGCTGAGGCTGTGAATGTTATCAGTCTGTCTGGAGTTGAGTAAACTTCTTGACTGACTAAACGCTCTGATCAGGCAAACTGCTAAATTCGCAGCCTCAGCACTATCGACATGAGCACAATCTACTTGTGCTCAGCGCACACACGTGTTGTAACACGGATGTTGTTCGGTTGAGAAAATAGCGACACCAAAACGAACTGTGTCATGCAAAAGTGTGGAGGTTTAATATTAGCGAATGTAGCATTTTTCACACCAGTATGTTGTTTTTAAGAAAGAATTGTTTTCTAAGTTTGAAAAAAAAACAAAAAAAAATTTCAAGTTGGTAATTCGACTTTTGGGGCATCCCAGCCCTCTTATGGTTTTGACTAATAAGGATAAATGAATGTACCATTGGACTCTACATACATTGGCCAGGGACTCAGAGAAAATTATTCAAATTATAAATCCAAATTACAAACAGATTTAAATTCAAATTAATTATAATGTCAATCGCATTCAGCAAATTACAAAATACTGATTTGTAAAAGGTGTTCCAGCTAAGGAAGCCAGCAGACAAGAGTATTAGAGAATTCATTTTAAACCCATCTTTACTTTAAATGTACTGCGCTGCGTGAAAGTTAGAGCTTTTATTTATTTATTTGTGAACAATGTGCTGTAAAGCTTCCTGGAAATATCATAAATCCTAATTAGACAAACCAATAATGAAGTGAAATTATGAACCAGCTGGGTGAGGCCACAGTGCGTCTTAGTCAACCATTTGTTAAAGTAGAAGACACTAGCCAACAAATTGGAAAAAACCTCCAAGTGCTGCCCATCCTGTTGCCTTATAGGGCTCGTAATTAGCACTGATGGAGGGAGGGTGTTTGTGTGTGAGAGTGGTGGGTGGAGGGGGTTGGTGGGACTTTGTGAAACATTTTCATCTTGCAATCTGAATGCATTAGGAAAGAAAAATGGGCCCCGAGGCAACTGTTGACATTGCGTTTGGAGCTGCTCTGTGCTGAGCTCCTGCTCAGTGTTGTTATAATGTATTTATATAACGCAGCTAAATGGCGAGACTTGTTCCACATTCATCTACATAAAGCAGCACTGTATTGCCTAAGGCTGGGAGTACATACACACCCACGCAAGTACACACACACACGCAGATGAGATTGTTAAGCGTAGCCCTCCCATCGCTACCCCCAACCCAGCAACGCACCCCACCTTCGCTGGTGATTCCCCCTGCTCACTTGTCACTTGTGATTGCCAAAAAGCAAGGCACCATATGCCACTCTTTTTGTAAGCACGACCACCTCCTGTGTCATCTTAAATACACACACACACGCGCCGCAGACATGTACAGCTGCATTCACGAACGCTCACACGCGCACGCACAAATTTTTCAGTCAAAGACAACGACGAAGTGCAATTCCCCTCAGCAAACGACTCTCAGACAATGAAAGCGAACGTTTTCTGCCTCTGATTTTTGATGTGCTCTGTGGATGTGATCAGAAAGGCCTCACAGAGCCGCTCTCTCGTCTCTCGCTCGCTCTTTCTCAGCATTATGCAGTCTGTTCCACCCCACCCCCTCGTCAAAACACAACACTAGACAAGAGAAAACAGTTTCCAGCAGCTTGCTAATTTTTGATCTGTTAGTCTGGCTAGCAGGTGTTTTTTCAGGGATACGGTGACTTTTACCTCTAAAGAGGGTGGACGTTTCTTTCTTTCATTTTTTTCTTGTGTAAATTTAGCCTAACTGAAAAGGTTTCATCTGCTGACAGGTTTGTTTTATTCACTTGTTGTCACAGTGTAGAAGATGTGAAGAAGCATCTGGATGAGGCACTGCTGTCATTACCCTTCATGAGCTGCTGGCTCATCATCGTCATGTCGACTGGCTGACTGACAGCAGTCACTGATTAACATATTGACTCTAATTGACCGTCTGGCTGGACGTCTAAATGACTGACTCAAGAAGAGACTTACTGACTGGCCTGCTTAATAACTAACACAGCCACATGTCTGGTTTACTGACTCACTAATTAACTGAGCGACCTACTAAATTCCTGACTGACTGATTGACCTGTTATCTTCTGACTGACCAAGGGACTGTCACCATGACTCATCTGTCATCAGATGCGTTTTCATCTCTTTTACGAGGGAAGCCGTGCTGCTGGTTTGAGTCTGACTGACAGGCCCATTTCCATTTTTTCCCATTAAGTCTGTTACAGAAAGAAATGTGAAGAAATGATGAGATATGAAAATGACCTGAGAAGAAATGAACTGTTAGCTCTGTCCTTTTGCCTGTGCGTGTGTGTGTTTATTCAAATGGAAGACGCCAACCCTCCAGTCTGTTTCATCCTTATTGACGAAGTTCTGTCGAGCTCTGTTGCATTTGTCTGTAATGTGCAATCATTGTAGAGAGGATTTGGAACAAGTTGCTGATATTGAGCTTCTGCCTGATTTGCACATTCAATTTCATGCTGGTAGTGGGCTTTTTTATTGTCCAGAGCTTTATATTTTCTTTAGTGGAAATTAGAGGTAAAATTATCTGGTTGTCTCAATTTTAACTGAAATAATTTCTTTTCACGTTATCCAATTTTCAGTGATCTATTGATATTCAAAAAATTATTGCAGGTATTTATTATCAACATTTATTGTTTTTAATTTGACCTGCATATCTTAAAGATTTATTGCAAAGCACGATGTCACAGAAAAGGGCCTAACACCACATATACATATGGGCTGTAAAATGTTTTAGCATTGGTTACTAACAAAAGTATGGATTACTTATTAGTCATACAGGTAGAAGGCATTACATGAACAGAAACAAGAATCATGATATAGGAAGGTCAAAGGGAGCTTTTTGTTATTTCTAACTTTAATCCACCATTTTAGCTGCTGCAGTCACCATACTTAAATACTTGATAGACAGTTTACAAATACCAACTATAGTGGTGATCTATCACAGCTTGAGTCCAACAATTTTCTGTTTTTCAGTTGTTCCTAACAAATCCTGACATTATAATCTTTGCCCCGCCTCTCGCACAGTGACTGCTGGAGATAGGCACCAGCTTCCCGTGACCAGGAAAGGAGAAGTGGGTAAAGAAAATGGATGGATGTTGTAAAAGTGGACTGTTGGTACACTAACTGAAGGAGAAGATGTTTGATATAAATCTAAATAAAGGTGTATGCACAGTATGCCTTTGGAGTCATGCTTGTCTGTGAGTCTGTGACTATTATTGTGTGTGCAGAGACTCATAAAACACGGCAGTGAAGGCCATCTGTGACAGCTGCTACATAATCAAATTACTTCTGCTTCAGTTGGGGTCGTTTTGTGTGGTGGGTCTGTCTGTGTGGCTACAGTCATTCGGTCTGATACTGTTTCCTTTTCTATTCTCCTAATGACAAAGTCAACACTTGTGTGTGTGTGTGTGTGTGTGTGTATTGCACGTTTGTGAGTGCTGGTTGGTTCACAGGAGGTATCTGAATCAGAACAGCACAGCTTAAAAGGGAAGCATAGCGTGTCAGTGTGTCACACAACCTGTGCTTTTACATATTCTGCTCCATTTATCGCAGACCCACAAGCCGTCTCATCTTTTCCTTTCATCTTTCATTTTCTACATTCCTCCGACTCTTGTTGAATTCTCTAAAGCTAATTAATGCTGTAAAGGACATTTTTTTGCAAAGTCCTCTAAATGTGTTTTGCCTTTCCCTCGGGGCCATCTTATTACATCCACATTCCAGTTTTACAAGAATTCGTTTAGATATTTTAAAAGTTCTGTCCCTTCAGTTTTTTAGTATTCACTTTAGTGTGTATATCAAGATTTAGTGTGTATGTGCAGTATGATTTAATGTCTGGATAAATTTACATTTGCCTTTGCAGCTAAGAAGGATATTTTTTCTTACACAAAGCCAACATTGCAGTTTGATTAGTGCACCGATTATAGCCCTGCCCACACGAGAACTACTTTTTTAGTTTGAATAAACAAAAAGTTATATATCGTTTTAACCTTGTGTTCACACAGAAACAGCATTTTAGGAGCATTTTAACATTTTGTCCACATATTTGGACTGACACGACTCTCAGTAAATACTGTTCTGCACTTTAGTGGTCTTGTAGTTTTATGTCACACGAAGTAGAAATTAAACTTTATCATCAGTCTACATAGAAGATTTGGTTCTTGCTCTTGTTTTCCACACCTTCATATATTTTTTTTGTTGTGTTTGCAATTTGTGTCCATTATATAAGCTTCATGTACATGCTCCGTGCCTTGTTTCCTGTTTTTGGTGGATTTTTGTAGCAGTGGTACAGCACCATGTACAGGCCTGGTATAGTTACTACACCATTTTGGGACATTTTCTGCATTTCCATGTGAATGAAAACATTTCAAGAAACAGTGCAGTGTTTATAAGAACAAATTCAAAAAGGACAAATAAGAAGTTTGTTTTGGGGGGAAAAAGGTGTTTTTGTGTGGACACGGTCCTTAATTGTTGCTTCCTGGATTCCATTAGGTTACGATTATCAGCAGTGCATCATTATCTCTTACAGCACCTTCCTTCAGAGCTGTTGCGGGGCATCATAGATCTACTTCCCTGCT
The DNA here is from genome assembly GCF_001649575.2 of Kryptolebias marmoratus. Taxonomy (NCBI): domain Eukaryota; kingdom Metazoa; phylum Chordata; class Actinopteri; order Cyprinodontiformes; family Rivulidae; genus Kryptolebias; species Kryptolebias marmoratus. The sequence continues at coordinate 19,613,976 of NC_051431.1, forward strand.
GCCCCGTGTGACTGTAAACACATCCTGCTGTCAGAAACAGAAAGTGAACCATTGACCTCAGTCAAACTATATTTCCAGGGCCAGCTGGTTGCCCCTGCGTGTGTTTACCTCTGTCTCCATCTCCTGTGTGGGTATTGTGTCTACCACAAGGGCATTTTGTCACCACCCAGCTGGTCTTATCACAGTCTTGCAGAGCTATATGGCGTTGCAAAGGTCATCCACACGGTAGGATGCAGCAGATAGAGACTCACCACGATGCTGTTTGCTCTATCTCTTCAGCTGCTCACTGGACTGTAAACCCCTTTGGTTGCATTTTACTGTTTCTTTTGTGTGTCTTGTGCGTGTCAGAAGAGTCGATAGAGGTCACAGGTGGACGGTTTTGTCAAGTGACGTTTCATCGTGTTTATTTCAATCCTTGAGACACAGAACAAGTCAAACAGCCCAAGAGAAAAGGATTGCATAAAATGTCCTTAACTTCCTCATTATCTCCCTGGCTGCTTATGCCATCGTGTAGAGCTGGCACACTCTGCTTCATTACTGTAAGGAGACTATCTTAAGGGAGGAATGGCAGCTTTCCAGTTGGCTCTATCAACTTGTCAATCACTGTGGTCTAATCTTAGCTCTGCCCCTCAGTGCTGCCCATCATTTCCTGGCACCGTGCAGCAGCGAGCCTATCCACTGAGCCTAATTCCACTGAAACAGATAAGGACTTTAATGGATGGCCTACTCAATTATGCAATGGTGTTTTTGCCATCTTGGGTCTTGTTGTCTGCTGTGGTGCTCTTCCTGCGTCCCTTTCTCCTTCTTTTATATAAGTAATATTCACCACTGAGCTGCCGTCAGCTTCCAAGAAACATATCAGGACAAACAAACAAAATAATAAAAAATAAAACCCTAAAACAAAATCTTGTACTCACAAATACTGAGCTGGACACACAAACACACACATATGGTGCTCTCTGCCACTCAGCCCGTCATTCTCTGCTGTTGTCACAGTAACCATCTCACCTTCCCTTCACAGACCCGCCCTAATGAGACCACTGGAGGACAGAGAGAGAAGCAAGGGGGTGGAAAAGAGAAACAGACACAGGCAGAAGCAGAGATATATCACAGGAAAGATAGGCAGCATGGAGACAGAATTGCCATTGTCTTGTATCTGCTCGCTGCACACATGCTCCCCTCTCTGTCAAATGGCCAGGATCATTCTAGAAACAAAAGCCACCGTCCTGCCAACCAGCATCTGCTGATTACACTGTCTGCTCATGATCACACCGCAGTTTGCTGCCTGAGCATTTCCATATAAATCCAATAACGTCGTTAATAGATAATTACTGCACACTGCATGGTTTGTGACCGCAAACAGAGATTAAAATTCAATTAAAGGTAAAAGTGTGTGTGTGTGTGTGCTGCCAGCTCTGCTTTGCTGAGTGGCTCCTATTAAACCCAATGAATCACATTCAGTGATTATATCTAATGCACAAGTCTGTAATAAGACTGGGGCCAAAGTGCGACCAATTTTCAGCACGAAGATTTCATGTCCAAGATCATCCCCACTTTTTTTTTTTTTTAAGTGAGGCGGAAATTGAGTAAATTAAAAACAAATAGGATCTTATTATCTTACAGTTGTATCTGTGAAGAAGCTTTAAAAGGAAAATCTTACTCTTCAGTGAAAACCGCTGGTTGATCGAGCTTTGTTTCTTGCGGTCTCATTGTTAGTTAACTCGAAGAGTTCATTTTAAGTACACATAAGGGTGAAGGCCTTTAAGTGCTCTGGAGTCAGGAAGCTATTTAACTAAAAGCTCCTCTTATTGATGAGTGGAGTGAGTTATTTAGCTACTGATTAATCAATTTTACCATATTATAGTAGGTTAAAGTTGTAATATGGCACATTTAGTTTATTTGCACAAAAGGTAAAGACAACATGGATTGAAAAGGTTTATTCTGGATACCTTGGTTGACCCTGTGGTATTTTAATTCATGCAGAATAAACTGATGCATTTTGGGTTTAAGACTTTGTCATTAACTGCTGGAGTTAGCCTTGTCTATCTGTTAGAAAAAATATCTCATGAACCCCTGGAAAAATTGTACTTAAACTCTCAGCCTGTAAGCAATGGATGAACATCCACAGTAAATGAACTTTTGGAGTCAACCCAAGTCAAGATGCTCAGAGAATATGTTGAGGATGACTGTCAGCTACTACCACACCACATTCAACACATTATCTGAAAAACTGAGTTTGCAAAGGTTGCTTAGTTATGGGAGCCATCTTGAATTGGGTTGACTCCAGCATTTGTGCAGCATGAACCTTCAATGATTACACTCTGAGAGTTTCATTCAAATTCATCCTCTGGTTTATGAGATATTTTGCTAAAGCTGCAGACAAACAAACACATACATACACAAACAGGAAAGGGCAGAAAAAGGAGAGAAATGAATAGGTCAAGCAGATTAATTATCATGCTTGCTCTTTTTTCAGTCTGGCACACAGACCCAGCTGTTAAACACCTTTAATTTGACCGAATGTGTTCATTCACTTGATAGAAGCTGCATTACAATGTAGTTTCTTTTTAAAACCTCGTAATAATCTTAGAGTGACTGTGATCACAGCCATACAAAAAAGGTAAACAGAAATTAATACTTTCCAGATTTAAAGTGAAAAACACAGTGATGCAGAACAGACTGCTACTATTATAATAACATCTGCCCCTTTATGTACTTTTGAAGTCTCTCCATCTGCTGCGTTACTATAAAAGGCTTAAATTAAGTTAACGTGGCCTCTGGCTTTGGCTCAAATGAGCTGTTATGTATCTCAACATTTTAGGAGACTTTTACTGGTTAGGATCTGACTATCATATGGGAAAACATATCTGCCAGATGTTCACTGGCAAGAAATCGGGACTAGAGTGTTAGTGGGAACAACAGGCTGAGAGGCTCTCTGTAAAATACTCAGAGATTGCTTTTAAAAGTTCAGTAATCATACAGACAGCATTTAAAAATGTCTGGTCAAAGGGATTCAAATAACTTATGTTAAGGATGATTGAGCAAGGAATGTGCCATTATTTGTTTATTGAAATTTTACATGAAAAATAATTGTTTTACAGTATTGCACTAGTCAAAAATGATGACAGTATGATTACCAAAACACCAATAAGGATTATTATTCTGATTTTATCAATATCAACATCAGTACTAATAATCGACACTCATATTGATGCTACTCACTAGAATTTAAAGCAAAACACTCCAACATGACATATAAATATGTAAAAAGATTCAGAACTTATTAAACAATACAGTATATTTTGAATATTCTTTTATAAATGCCTTTTCTTTCCTTTTTTATTTATTCTTACATACAGTATATAACATGTTTCATTGGATTTTGTTCATTTTTTTCATATTGTGTGATCTTTGTTTTAGTTTTCAGTATTTTGAGTTTTTTCTATTTGCTATTAGGTTTCATTACGGTTTTGGCTATTCTGTCTTAGTAGTTGTTTACATCAATCCAGATATTTTTTAAAAACTGAGATTTTTTGCACTGTTTGCATCTGCCATCCACACAAACACAAAGGTTTTGGTAAGAAAAAATGGTGGTGATCTTTAAAGAAAACTCCTTCTGGTGGATCTGTGTGGACATGAGATACAGACCTTCTCAGAATCGATGACGTAGCAGCGTACTTTGTGCACGCCCCTTTTCACTTTGTGCCCAAGAAGCATAAACAAATGTGTTTACCATTTGTTCCAGGTTTGCCTCGTTTTATCTGGATCCTGCTGTTGTCAAATTTTGATTGTGTGCTAAAATGATTAATACCTGAGAGAAAACTGTAAATGGTATTTAAATTTATACTTCTGAGAAAATATTTAGCCAAACCAAGCATGCCTCTTTCTCTGTTTTTTTTTAATGTTGTTAATGTAAACCATCACACCACCTAGTGGTGCAGCATGGGGATTTTAGTGTTATTGTGTGTATGAAAAAGAAAATACAGAAAAAAAATTATAGTAGTGTAGATGTGGCCTTATACCTTATTTTATTTTTGCAGCATCTTAGCCTCTAAGGTCCTTTTGCATTGGCAACTTGACTCTTTTCATGTCGACCTGGCACAGGTTCAGAGTCTTTCCATAGCGTGGTCCAACCCACTTCCAGCTCAGTTCTGAGATATAATAATATATATCTATAAAAAAGGCAACATGCAAACAAACACTATGCTACTATGAGGAGTTGCCAACATTTTTGTGCTTTTTAGCTGATTACTGAAATCAGATGGAGCTAGACCGAATGAACTCCATTTACAGGCTCCGTCCAGCACAGGGAAGCTGCCCTTGACTTTGTCATCGGATTTTTTCCAAAACCGTGGCAGAGAATGTTGAGTGTTTTGTGACTTTATTTCACTTATTTAACCGTTAGCGGTAAGTTTTGGGTGTCCACTCTATGACAACCCGCCCACATCGAGGTGGCAGTCGGCTAAGTGAAGAAGAGACCGTGTAGAAGCGAGTCAGGTCACATTAGTGCAAAGTGAGTCATGCTGAGACTAGACAACTGAAAAACGGCTTAAATGTCTTTAGCTGTCCCTGCTTTCAACTCCTCACTCACCTGTTTCTCATTAGTAATCAGCACACCTGTTCTCACTCTATTTAGTTTTGTTATTAAACAACATTACTGAGTTCCTGAAACTGCCTCCTTTTTTCTGTGCCTACATTTGGGTCCTTCCAACAACTCACCACTTATTACAAGTGACACTGTCATGATACTTAATACAAGTCACAGTTTTGACTTTAAATTTCCTTTTCAACTCCACAGCATTAAATTTGCACATGTGTACTGTTGTTCACAAAAGCTGTACGCATTCATCTCAGCGTACACAGTCAAATTATCTATGATGAAAGCTGATTATCCTGACATCGTTCCAGCTCTTACAGTCCTCACCCTGTCACAGTGTTCACTCCCAATCAACTTCCCCTGTCAATATTTACTGTCATCTGCCTCTGCTGTTACATCTGCAGTGTTTGCTGCACTCTCATTTCTCACCGTCAACTTAATTAGTCACATCTCTCGGTTTAATTACATCAAGTAGAAGGAGGTTGCAATCTCAAGTAGATCAAATTAAGCTCTATGCAAATGCTGGAGTGTCTTGTTCCAGGTCTCTGTGGCAAAAATGTCTCTATCGCCCTTAATTCTGCTGAGAGGAGACGCGCGAGGCTTGTCATCAGTTGCTAAATGAAATCTTACACTGGAAATCACCCCTATTAGGCTGGTTAAGTGGTCAACTGTCTGTTCAAGTTTCCAGAGAGAAGTGACTAATCTCTCCTGTGTGTGTGTGTGTTTATAAAAGAGGCACAATCAAAGAATAAATCAGCTTTTATTTTTAGTGCAAAAAGAGCACAGTTCCACTGTGTTTGGATAAGTCAGTGATGCTCAACATGAATAAGAATGATTGGTGCCATGAGCTGTTAGCATTGCATGTATACTGATATTTACAGTAGTTTTACAAATGTATGGGAAAAGCATTTATAATTTTGTCCAGTTCCACATTTATCCTGAAAACTTTGCAGCACTTTTTAAAAAGGATCTTAAGTTGAATAAAATTTTTGGCAGGTCAGTTTAATTCTGTTTAGTTATCTTTTTAACCTGAAACAGTACTTAAGTTTCTACACCCCAGTATATTAGATTTTACCAGGACTTTTTGCTTCTACTAAGGACGTGAAGATTAACCAATATGCACCAATCCATGGACACACACGTGTATGATGCAGTTGGATTGGTAGAACAGCTGTTTGCAGTTTAAAGAATAAACTTAGATACATCGGTAGGTTTCATCTTCATACCAACACAATCAAGTTCATAAAATTGTGAAATGAAGGGTTTGCAAGCAGGGTTGTTTCTACAAGCATCCAATATAAAAATATATGAGAAACGTTTTAAAAAGTGTAGTTAGGTATAAAGTATGTCTTCACTCCATTGGCCATACAACTTTTCTTTTGGTTGCAATTCCTGCTGTTTAACAATAGTCTTTTCTGAATAGAAGCAGCAGAAAAGTGCAGCAGCACTGGTACAAACACTTACAAACATCGCTGAAAGTGTGCTTCACTAATATTCTAATACTAGTTAACTAGGTTAACTTGAGTTTTAGCATTTATGGTGTATAAAATACATTTTCTTGCTCACTGCTGAGTTACTGAAGGAGTTTTAAACACATCTGCTGCCTGGTCTATGTTTAGTGTATCGTTTGATAATTGTGAGTCAGGTTTTATGAAATATTGCATTTTTTTAAACCAAACCTGTTTGTGAACATTAACATGTTAGTCTTATCAACTGATATAATGCTTGTGAATTATTAAACGGTGAATCATTCTTTTACTTTTGAATAAATCAGTTTTGAACTTTTTTTGTACTGTATTGCATTCGATCTTAATGTGTTGAATCCAAACTCATGTTGAACCACATTGTTTTAGTATTAAAGGCTAAAAGTATCATATTATGTATCATTAATAAATTGAATTGTTGACATATGTATTATATCAGCAAGCCAGAAATGCACAACCCTAGTGTATAACTTAAACTCTCCTGATCCCCTAAAAAGAGACAGAGACAAAGAGAGGTAGAGAAGCCCTTGTAACTTCAGGTCAATTTGACAATTTGTCAATTTCTGGAGGGTTAATTGTTATACATTTTATTTACCTTCAATAATTGAGACTAAATGTTTTTTGCACATGCACATACATGACACAAGCTGTTTTCAACAGGAAGATTTTCTATACAGTAAGCTATTGTTTAGTATTTTATCGGCCATATGGCCATTTCTTTTCACCCAACATTAACATTAAAAATCACATTATAAAGGCCCAGCTGCAGAAAATGCACCAAGAGGTCAACAGTATTTCTGTTCTCCACATGCCACTCTCGAGATGGGGACGCACTGGAGCGTCGGGATTATGGATAAGGAGATGGAAATATAAAACGAGACACAATGAACCAAATTTTTGTTTGTGGCTGACTAGAAAGTAGTCCAGGATGTTCTACACCCCCCGTACCTGCTGAGATTTGCTCTCACCCACCGCAAATCTTTCCAAAGTAAACAGTCAGCAGCTAGAGCAGCAGAAACACTGAGATCAGCAGCCGTGCACACTGCTTTTCTGGATAACTATAGTATAGCCTAGAAATAAAAGAAACAAAACAAATATGCTTGTAATAATTCACCCACATTTTTACCAAACATATATAAATTGGTTTTCAAATTAATTTGTCATGTCATTCATGACAACATTTGGAACATTATGGAAGGTTATTCTACTGTCATATTCAGCTGTTTTCTAAGAGTTTTTTAAAAACCTTTTAGGATAATAAATAAAGTCGTAATATAGAATTACACAATGATGCATTAAATCTCACTTCAGTGGAGCTTTACAGTAGTTTATTTTAAAGTAAAATCCCTCCACTCTTGTGAAGAAGTGTGGCAATGGTTGACACTAAATAGCTCGTATTACCGATCAAATAGAGGTAATTTGTGCCACAATCTGACATCAGTGACAGGCTACATCAGCCCGCGCCCACTCTGTATATTCAGATGAGCCCGGAGAGACAGGGAGAGAGGGGGAAGATAAGGAGGGAAGGAGGGAGAAAGGGAGGTAGACAGAGGAAAATTGTGCCGTTTTCTCAGGCAGATGGTGATGTGCAGCTGTCTGGGAGGCTGCCGTTTCAGGGAGAGGCAAGAGGCGAAAGAATAGACTGATAGAAAAGGAGGAAAAGTAAACGAAAATTGAGACCAAAATGTGGCCAGAAAGGAAGAAAAAAAAAGAAGGCAAGTGAAGCAGTATAGAACAAAAAAATGCATATGTGAGTTATGAGAAGAATAAAGCAGACATTGAGATTAATTAATATAAAATAGTGAGGAGTTTCAGTAAAATTGTGCTTTTTTATTAGCTTTTAGTTCAATATGAGTCTTCAATTTGTGTTTGTACAGCAGTCATATTTATACTTTAACAGACTTCTCTTAATAACTTCTCACTAATCCAGTCTTACCTTGCTATTGTTACAATACTCGACAGCCCAAGATATAAATGTTCGACTGATTGCTGATTCTGAATTTTCCGGAGGTGTGAGTGCAAGTGTTTGTCTGTGTTAAAACAGACAAACACAGTTATCGAGCTGATACTGGTCTTACGACTGCCCACTGCAGGTAAGACACTGACTGCTGATAACAACTCTCCAGAAGCCCGCAACAAAACAGTCTAGACCACCTCGTCACTTTTAACCCTTTAAGTGGGGTGGATTAAACAAATTTAAAAAAAAATAAGCCCTAAGATTTGTGTTTATTCCTTAAGAGGTGGGAACACAATGCTTTGCAATCGGCTGCTATAGTAAAAAGTGCCTGAAGAAACAATTTTGAAGCAGTCTACTTTCTTTACTCTCTGTAATATGAAGACAGTATAGAGACAACGTAAATTCTTTTCTGAGTTGGACGCCTTTTTACGTTAGAATGACTTATACTGTACATCAGTGTTAACTAATGTATGACTAAACAAATCAAACCATCTGTGAAAATGGTCAGGGTTAGGGACTGGATTGAAACCAGCCAATGACCAAAGAAGAAACCTAGAGCTCAAGATCATTTTCAAAAATGAGCACTTACTGTACATTTTATTCACTTTGCAAAGCAAAAACTAAACAACTGGCAAACAATTTTAAAATATCTTCATTTTACGATTTACCTAAATCTCAATTTTTCTGGTAGGTTTCTGCAGATGTATGGCCTGTACAATTTAAACGTTGCTCTTTCTTGTTGCTGTTAATGGAGTTGAAGCCATGAAGTGAAACAGTGTAAAACATTGAGTCTCGTTCTGATTTACCATTCTGCGCCTTGTCATTGGGAAGAATTTCTCTGCCTTTACTGTCATTTGAAGTGATTTCTGATTGTGACCAAAGTGAACACTGTATCGTGGCAGTAGAGGGAGCAGAGCGAGGCCAGACCTGGCTGGAAATCAGATGCAGATGCTGCTAAAGAGCAGCAACAGCAGCTGACTGGCTAACAGACTGGTAAAATAATCAAACTGTCTTCTGCCCATGTGTTCCCCTCAGACTGAACTAATATAGTTTTTGCTGGGTAATGATACAGAGACGTGAGCTCACATTCCCCCGTAATTGATCCTGCCGGCTGCCACACACTAACGAGCTAAACGAGGAGGAAAACCCTCGCAGCAACTGGAGGGCAAGAGAAGTACAGACGCACAGAGGGAGACGGAGAGAGAAGAGGGATGATTTAGACAAGCAAATAAACGCGTGCGAGTCAAACTAATGGCAAAAGAGGGAGAAAAGCCTCTGATACAAAGGCACAGAGATTTTGATCCGTTACTATGACGGCGGCATGCTGCAAGGAGATCAAAGCAGGTGCTGTAAAATGGTTGAAGAGTGCAGGAGCTACTTGAGTATTCACTTTCTTTTCTCTCTGTATTCCAGAGAGAATGAGCAGCGAGAGAAAGAGAGAGCGGTGCGGACAGAGCACCAGTGCATGCTGCCTCTTTCATCTCTGACAACATCCGCGGGGGGATTGGGCTATTGTGAATTTGGAGTAAAATGTTTCAAAGAGGGTGTTGTCGAGGAGCTCGGGCTGGGCTCCTTGCTTGGGTTCAGTACGTGAAAGGAAACACACCTGATTGTTTTTCCTCTGACTAGATGAGAGTTCAATCTGATCAATCTGCTCTTTATTTAACTCCTTATTTAAGCTAATTTCTGCCTGGTAAAGCTAAGAAAGAATACTTTTGTATTCTTGAAGGGACACTTCTTTGTTGTTTTTAAGCCGTATCATATTTAAGTTGTTTTAGGATGCAGTCAGAAACACTCCATTAAAATGTGATCAGTTTATTGAAAAGGGATTCTGTAGAAAGGTTAAACAATTAATATCTTAAGCTAACATCTAATCTGAGCAGGACTAAGACCAAAATTAACTGCTGCCATCCTAAAAATCCCTCTAATTTACAAACTGTCTGTGGCCCATGCTAACACTGCTTTATGAACCTGTATATGAACATTAATTTTGCCATAAATAGAATTTGTTGGGTTATCTGCAAGTGTAAATAATGATGGCAGCTAGCTATAACACCTCCAGTACAGCCTGATTAAAGGTTCATAAAATAGTGTTTGCATGAACCGCTATGTTATTCTTGAGAATAGCTGTTTTCTTGTCAATTCAGTCTGAATTAAACTATATTCTTTCAAACTGAGGCTGCTCAGAAAACTCTATAAGATAAGATGTTAATAAGGTAGGATTTTACAACAATTCCGAAAATATGGGAATGGTGTGTAAAATGTAAATTAAAAACAGAATGCAATGGCTTGAGAATTTCATTACCTTATAACTTAAACTTATTCACAAACATTTAAACTAAGAAATGGTTATGTTTTTTCTGGAAAAAAAAGGTAATTTGGAATTTTATGGCAGCAACACATCTCAAAAACGTGTGGACAGGATCGTGTTTGCCACAGTTATGAACTGTAAATAAAGGCATTTTCTAAAGGCTTCCCAATTTTCAGTTGAGGAACATCCTCAACATGTTTAACTATTCTTGAAGTTTTTTACAGACTGCCCATTTTTACTTCTGAGAGATTTGGCCTCTCTAGCATGTTCTTTTTATATCCAGTCCTCTTACTTAACCTATAGAAACCCACATAAAAAGAGCTAAACTATCCCTAGATGCTGAGCAAATGATAGTTCTTGTGCCAAATATTACATGTTTCTCATGCTTTTATACTCTATAACTACATTGTTGCTAAAATGATACGATCAGGTTTTGTTCTGATATTGCGGCACAAATCTAAACCTTTCTTTTTTTCTTTCTGTTTTCTTCCTGTTCTTTCTTCGTCTGGATACAGGTAAGATATTCCAAAGTTAAAACAGTCAATTTCTTGTCTGCAGAATGGGCTAATATCTGCACATTGTGAGAACTGCACCAGCAGGTTCCTCTGTGGATTTTAATCAATAATACTCAGAAATACATTGTTCATACTGTTAGCAAATGAGGGGAAGGAGACAAACGAGCTAAACTCAGCAAAGCGTAAACAATGCCCGTTTGGAAACAGTGGGTGCAGAAGAAAGGTCCTGTCTGTGTGTCTGCGAGTGTGTTTATGTGTCTGTGTGCTATTCCCTACATGCGTGTGTGTATTGTGTGCTCGCTGGCAATTGTGTGCATGCGCCTACTGTTGTCTGCTAAAACGGAGATGGAAGCTGCTGAATATTCATGGCGTCTGTGCTCGGTTGGGGCCAAGAGATAAGACGTTTATGTTCTGGCAGCCAAAGAGGGAAAGAGTGTGTGTGTGTGAGCATGTGCAATGGGCGCGGCAAAGATGTGTCGACATCAGTGGTTTAATGGTTTGAATCTAACTTGGGCCAATTAAAAGGCACACGGCGTGCACCGGGGTGCACTCCCATTCATTTCGGGGGAAATTGAGGTTGAAATGAGCCATTGTCGGGCCACGTGGCCACCGTGCATACTGAGTGGCAGGCCTGCAGTGGCTTTCCAAAAACACTGGCTAGGGGACAGAGGAGCGTCTTTGACTGTGGACAAGGAGAGGCAATGTTCGCTTTGAAAACGAGAGGAAGGAGAGAGGAAAGGATGCTTGCTGAGAGGGGCGCAAGAGATGGAGACAGATGAGGAGAGACAAGAGCGAAAGAGGAAGAAGCAGAGAGGGAATGACAAGGCAAGAGAAGAAAGCACGGAGAGAATCACAAGTATATACTGTAAGAAAAGAGGACATTAATAGGCAAAGAAAGCAGAGGATAGAAAGGTAGAGATGATAGGGACAGACATGAAGGAAGAGGCAGATTACAAGAGCTAATATCAAACAAAAGAGAAACTAGTCAGAAACCCAGAAAAAAAAGTCACCATATGGATGCACAGATCACCATATGGATGCACTTCCACAGCCCACTGTGGAAGTGCTGACTGAGCTTTAGACACACACACACACACACACACACTCAGAAAATGCCTGCCAAGACAATGCCTGAATATTGTACATCACAGCATATCAAGTAAATGTGTATGTGTTTGTGTGTTTTTACCAAACACACATCCTTATCCATGTCATCGCTCTCCATCCTTTTGCAGTTTACAGCATCATTCCCTCATCTCGCTCCCAGATGAGCTTGGGTTTCTGACTGCAAACAAGCTCCCTGTCAAATAAAGCAGACTAACATTTTTCCAAATCCAGATCTGACTTGCCAGAGGCGATTATGTCATGACAGCGTTTGATGGAGAAACGGTGCCACACAGCTCACTTCCTGTTTGGTTACCTCAGTGTCCACATGATTGGATGATAGCCCGTATGCCTTTGAGGCTTGGAGCCATTTCTGCTGTGGAAGAAGCCCACATGTGACCTCTGGTTAATGTCACACGTCACAGACTTTTATCTCAATCCCCGATGCTCTTTGACTGAAGAAATCTTTGACTGAAGTGTGTCTCCTTCACAGAGGGCTTCTTCAAACATATTTCAGTTCAAGGGTAGCATGAATTCTTCCTGTGAGCGGTTTTGGTGGAAGATTGGAAGTCCTGTAGAAACATCAGTGGTAATCTGTGTTCTTGCGAGCAGAGGTAAACCAGTTGATCAATCAGACAATCAATTAGGCCAATTTTTGCCATTTTAAAAATAACTGACTTCAGGCCACACCTGAGCACACTGAGGGGATTAAAAAACAGGCACATTTATGGACACCACAACATTTTTGTCAACAACAGGTATCCTTTTCCAACAGGGGTAGTTTTTATTACAACACAGACAAGACCCCACAGGAAGTTGACTAGAATTTTAAGCTAAGTTTTAAAAGAACTGTTGTTTTTACACATAATATTTATCTTTTAAAGATTTTTTTTTTACTCAGATAAGTAGTGTTATCTTTACAAAGAAAATAGGATTAACCTTACATTTGGAACTCGATTCATAGCTCAGATAGGTATATGTACTGATTCATATCTGGCTCCAGGACTAAATTGCTAAATAACAGGAAATTGTTGTTTTCTTTTCAGGATGTATTTACTGTCATTTCACTCATTTTTTTTCCTGTATCCATGCAAATGTTTAGATGTTTCAGATACAAAGCACTTCAACCAAAGTACAAACAAAGGCCTTTGGACAGAAGTACAGCATGTTTGGTGAACAAATGGCCACAGAGAAGTTTACTGAAGCACACAAAGAAACTATAAATAATTCAAACCTGAAAACTTCAAGAAAAGAGGCCAAGGGCAGAGTAGGGGAGATGACATGAGGAACAAGTGAAGTAGGTGCTTTTATTAATAAATCTGGACACTTACTGGCTCAAACATTTTTATACGCTGTCGAAAGATACTGTAGATGATTTTCTCTTTCATACTTTAATCCCTAAAGTCATACCTTATGAGAGCTTTTTAAATATCATAGATAATTGCCTCCTGCCTAGAACTGTACATAGAACTGATTAACTTTCGGAGTCAACCCATTTCAAGATGGCAGCCCCACCTAATCAAGCTTAGCAAACACAAAAATGGCTATAACTCAGGTAGTTTTACATACACTGAGAGTTGTCCCAAACCATACTCTCAGATCACTCAAGATGCTTGTTTAAAACCTTGACATGCAAGGCAAGGGGCAACAAGCATTCATTTAAGGAATTTTTTGTGTTTTCTAAGGAGAAAGCAAAATTGAAATAAAATTGTACAATAAAACTCTTGTCATGAGACATGACAACAGGTTGGAGTCCACATAAAAATAAAGCATCAAGCTGCTGTGACTGTAATTTAGCGTAATAAGCTCCAACATATTATACTATACATCGTAATTACACAATATACATTACAGTTTTTGTTCTCTAGTATGGCCAATTTCCTGTCTTTTATACACTTTAAATATTGGCTTGAAAAGAAGAAGAAAAATCCTTCAGAAATGTTTTTATCCATGTTAGTGTTTTGATTGACATTAGGTCCTGATAACCAAGGACCCTGCTCACATTTTGTCCACCCACACAAGCTTCCTCATCATTATCTCATCTAAAAACTGAGTGGGTGCGCACAAACTCTGCAAACAACAGTGTGACCCTCCTCTTTTTGTTGCACTTATTGTTTGGCTTCCTTTACATACGATGCTGTGTCTTTAATAATGGTAATGATATTGTTTTTTCATTCAAAGTAGGACTCTGTTATTTTTTCACCAAAGCTTGTGTTTTTTGTTGTGGTACGTCCAGCTAGCTCACATAAATAACCAATAATACATCATGGTGACCAAATAGAACTTCAGCATAGCAAAACAATTACCCATAATGATAAAAAATAATAATTTTGGATTGTAAAAATCCTCTAATATACAATATAACCACAAGCTTTATTAAAGGAAGCCATATTTATCAGACCCTTGGCTTTTGTTTAGGTTGTTTCTGCGCTGCAAAATCTGTCCAGGAAGCAGAATTCTTGATAAAAAATTACATTTTTATCTGCTGAGATAAAGACATGAACTTTTATCATTTACAACACAGAGTTACTTGGTCTGTGTGGTGACACCGCGGACGGGATTTGCGATTTCTATTTAAATATCTTGGTTAAAATCTTTTATCAGCCGGCTGAGTGTAAAATAATGTTGCACTGTTCTGTTTCACAGCTGGTAAGATCTGAATGCTGCATATCTGCTGAGCTTTTCCAAAGGCTTTTAAAAGGTTAGCCATCAATAATGATGCATTTTCCAATCTCAGCTTAATTTATGACAAATGTAGCCAATATTTTTGACAGCATGTCTTTTCTCAGAGAAACAATTGATGGACAGATTGATATTCTGTTCTTTATGGCACATTATGATACGCAGGCAAAGATGTAACAGAAGCTACATCCACCAAACAACTTGAAACGTGTTTCTTTTAACACAGAGAGTTGCTTCTCTTTTTATTTTTCCTCTGGGGCTTTTCTGTCTTTTGCCCACCAGTGACAGCTGAGGTCAGTTTTGATTTTGGTCTTTTTACCATGGAAATGCGCATCATGGGAGATGTTTTCAAAGATTTACGTACAGCTGACCAGGTACTGGAGCAGAATATGAGGGTGCAGACTAACATGTCTGAGGTCGTGTGCATCAATGGGATTGTAAATAATAAATGTGACAAATGCTGCACGCGGTTCCTGTTTGATTCACTGGGATGAGCGACACAACCGAGGTTTGGTTCTGGTCCTTTGCTGCCTGTTATGTCCTCTGTTCTTAACAAAAATAAAATACAAAACACAAACATTACATGGAATATTTCTCGTCAGTATTGTAAATACTTCTAAGCTGCTCCTCTTCAGTTACATTTGTGGCTCATCAGTGAGTAATTTCTGTCACTAGTTATCAGTGCAAGTTATTTTCAGAATATGTTGAACATGCAGTATTTAATTCTGAGGCTTTGTTGTGTTCATTCAGCCAGTTCTGAGCTGTTTTTGCTGGAACCATTGCAGTTCTGTTGGGAAAAAATACAACTCGCAATGTGTCTGGTGGGTTGTTGGCAAATGTCAACGTAACATCCAGGCCTGTCCAACAGAACATTGCACTGCAAGCTGGTTAGGTGGTAATGTTATGCTTGACTGGCGTATATCTTAGGCTTTCAATAAACAAATACAGCATATGGTGGAAATGGCATGTTCACAGTAAGAAAAGGGAGGAGCAGCAAGATGAAGTCATTAAAAGAACAAACTCTGTTTGTCAGAAAGTCGTTGCTCACAACTGTTTGCTTCAGCATTTCTTTTTATAAAGGTGAATAAAGATGAATCATAATGATCTTGAATAGTTAGATTTGTTAGAGATTGTCTCAAGTCTACTTATAAAGATCAGATCTTTTGAAGTGGGGTTCTGTAAAAAGATTATGAACAAATAATATCTTACCTGTTGTGACCGAATGACCTCAGTTTAAATTTGACCAGCTAGTTTGAACAGGGCGGAGAACAAAGCATATTACTGCTGGACTAAAACAGCTCCAATCTCAAAGACTTCATACCTGTTTCCATTTAGTGCACTCCCTGGAAGAGTATCATTATGTTTCTGCCAATATAAATTAGATGGTCTGTGCAAATGTGTATAAAATAACTTTCACAGCTTTTGTGTGAACTGCTTTAAAATTTGGGCCTGCTTTTAGCTTGTCAATCTGAATTAAACTCAGTTTCTCCAAAAGCAAGTTGCTCAAAGCCCTATCTACAACAGGTAAGATATTATTGCTCAAAACCATTTTACAGAATCCCTTTACAATATCAGAATTATCTTTTTAATCTTTCAGAGGAACAATGAAATTATCAAGTAAAGAAACAGAAATGAAGTACAGAGCTTAGGGTTTTAGAAATATTTAGACTAAATGATACAATAGGGGTCAGAAGCTGAAACCAAAGTGAAGCAAAACAGCTTATTCGACACAACTATGAACAAATCATTAATGTGGATTTATTTCAGAAAAAGGCTAACTAAGACAGATTAGAGAGTCAAGATCTTGGCACCGGTTGTTTCCTTGGCGATGAGTGAGGTCTGAACTTGTGTCTCAGTAGTGCATTTTTTACCCTACCTACACTGCCTCCTCTCAGGCTTGATGTAATGATGTTTTGCCTTTCCAGTGTCCACCAGCTCGGTGTTGAAGGTGAACGAGTCTCAGTGTTGGGTGAAACGGATTCCTTTTCTTTTTTTCTCGGTGCTGTGTTGCAGAGATATTTTTTTGTTGTTGTCTTTTTGTGTGTGTGTGTAGGTGTTTTGTAGGAACTGTATGTGCCTTGAGAGTTTGTAGTGTGGGTTTGCATGTCATTGTTCAGTGCTGGATCACATCCAGGTGCAGTCTCTCTTTATTATATTTCTGTGGATATCAGTACGTCCCTGGATGTGTGCGCTTGGCTGTGCAAAGAAACCCAAGGAATCGATTACTGAAGGGGGGCTGACAGCTCTGGCCGCCGGATGCAGCAGGATGCATACTGTAGCAAAGGGAGCACCATCAGTTGCCCTGACAACACCAGTGCCTGTCAACACCTCCGTCCTAATAGTGACAAATTGTCCTTATTACATCAGCGTTAATTCCCCCCGATCTCCCTCAGATGAAGATACTTAGCCCCACACTGATCAAATTGTGTCAGCATAATTACTGGGAACAGAAGCCTATTAAAAACCAGGGCCTCAGACGCACTGTCCAGACTCATCCACAGGCCTATCACTCAACATGCATCTCTGCGTAAGAACTAAAGGAGGGTGGCACAGGATGGAGGAAGGCAGAGAGAGGGGGAGAGAGGGGGATGAGAAGAAAGAGGGGGCAGGTTTTTCTGAGTCACTTGTATGAACAAAGATTGCCAGAATTGCTCACCATTAACATTTTTCTTTTTTTCTGACGGTGATGTGTCCTCAGCAGAAACATTTGTTGATTGCAGATGCATTATCACCAAATTGTAGCCATTAAAAAATCCCATCTTTTCTGAAGATCTTTTTCATGTGAGGTTTTGGGGAGTACTTGTGAGTAATCAGAATCTTATTGACAATAGACGGCAGTCAGGGAGATTTCACTCTGGAGAATCAGGAAGGAAGGCAGTCTAATGGGGAAGTCAGGTTAACTGCTAATCAGAACAGGGCAGAAAAATGATCATTTAAAGCTATTCAAGCTTAATATTTTTCAGTCCCATCTGATCAGCTGTCAGGAAAGACAACATGCTTCTTTTTTGTTTCTGGGAGAATAAGAAAAATGTCTGTATAAGTCTCTAACTGTGAGGTGAGCCCCCCTAGTGGTAGTGGTGGGGAATCCGTATGATCTTTATTTTATTTTATTTTTTTGGTCATTAAACATGTTATAGGTGGAACTAATGTGTAGACTTTAAATGCTGCAACTCAGGCTTGTTTTTATGTTGCACAACCAGCTTTTCCATGGTGATTAGACAGAGCAGCTGAGAGTTGGTCCAGTTGACCATGATCTGGGCAGAAGTGATGATTAGCAAAGAGGAAAGAGTTTCTCTCTTTAATGGAGAGAAAAAGGTTTGCTGGCAGGAGGTGGTGTCACCCAAAATCAGGGACCACCTATCAGACCAATAATGGATTTAAGAAAAGCATCTAAAAGCCAGCTGATCAACTGATCAACCACCAAAATCCCAAACAAAGAAAATTAAATGTGATGTTGGCCAACTTGTCATTGGAATTATAGTGATTGGTAGTAGATGTTTTTGTGCTGTTTACGAAAAACTCTCAGCTGACAATAAAGATTTTGTATCTTACTGAGCTGCAATTATCAAGTGACTAGTTGGCAACTCAAAATTGTGGAAAAATTGTGAGAAAATAAGTGAATGTTTTGTTGCAGTCTCTCTGAATTCTGAGTGTTTTTCAACCTAAGTGACCAACACCGTGTGTCCTTGTTTTGAGCTGGCAGTTTTGATAACCATGGGTTGTTTTTTTTGTGTGTGTGTATGCATGGATAGCAAAACTGCACTGTTGGCCGTGCACATTATTTTGTTGCCCATTTCCACCTATCCCAGCTTGCTTTGTTCCTGCCTTGTCAGCTGCCTCCACGACTATGATTTAATATACTGGAGTACACTTTTTGAAATGAAGAAAGGCAGAGTTGTGCCAGTTTTTCAGCAATTATTATTTATCATCAGTGTGGCTTTCAGACCTGGACATTAACCTTGTATGGAACGCTCCTGTTCAGGTGTCAATATATAGCTCCCGTTTTGAGATGGTTGGAGATGCCCAGCACTACTTTTTTGAGAAATAGGTTGCTTTTTAAACATGTTTAAACAGAGCTGCACGCCTCTGTAACACATGTGAGGAATCTGAAAACCTCATAAAAGATATTCTGGAGATATTTGGAAGACTTCCTCATGAAAGCCATTCACCTAACCAGTCGAAGCCCAGTGAGTTATCGCTTGAGTTATTAAAAAAAAAACCTGATAGCTATCAGACGCAGGATACTCACTAAAGAAAACAGCATCAGAACCACAAGTAAAAGCCATATTAAAAGACACCTGATCAACTGAGCAAATGAAGCAGTTGTGCCTGTTTTGTTGTTGTTGTTGTTTCTTTTCAAAATTAGGGGAACAAAGTTTTTGTCTTGCTTACATGAGTGGATGCATGGATGGATAGTAGGACATTATATGCTGGGAAACTATAAACACATTTATTGGTCTCTTTTTTTGATTTCCTCCATGAGAGGAATCAATATTATTCTGGCTACTCATACGAGTCCCACATAGCAAATTAAAAAAAGAATTACTTTTTTAAGTGTGCAAAAGGTTTGTTAGCATAGATAAAGAATGTTAGATGAATATTTCCTCTCAGTTTTGCAGAAGTTTAGAATTCTTCTTCCAAGTATTTTTGAAAATCAGCTGAAACTCTTCATAGTTTTACCTCCAGACGACTGCAGTAAAGGGACAAAAAAGACTGGAAAGTTGATTTTAAAAAGGAGCTAATGTTGCTCTCACTTTACCAACCTAAGGGGTTATAATTTATCAATATTGTGACTACAGCTTGTTTGTAATAAGTACTGCTCAAATTATCATGACAATAATATATTTCATATTGATCTACTATCACATCCACTCTACTGTGCATTAGAAAGCAGTTCACTTAGGGCTGTAGATACTGAGAAAACAGAATTCTCCATTCCCTCGGAGAGGAAACTTTTGTTTGATAGTACAATTTAATTTATCTCAGAGATGTCGGGGGAGAGGCATTATGTTGGGATGAGGACACATGGGTTCCCTAAGGGGACAAACTATGTGGACTATACAAAAAAACAAATGATTAAAAGTTGAAATTTCATTAAAGCGTCAGCCTAGTTTTACAATAACTGCAATTACCATAAGCAATTTTCACAGCTCTATAGATATGGATTTAACATTGCCTGTAGCTCAACAGTGAATTAAGTCTCTCTCCCTCTCACTGCGTTAGTCCTCAACGGCCCTGGAATGGAATTCACAAATTAGTGTCGTCTGATGGAAATGTGCTAATTGCTGTTGTTAAGCTGCTACAATAATTAGGTTATGATGGCAGACTTGTACACGTGTTGCATGTGCAAGAACACATGTGCACTTGTACACATGCACAAGCTCATGCACACACATACACCCGAGCAGCCC
The DNA here is from genome assembly GCF_001649575.2 of Kryptolebias marmoratus. NCBI lineage: Eukaryota > Metazoa > Chordata > Actinopteri > Cyprinodontiformes > Rivulidae > Kryptolebias > Kryptolebias marmoratus. Next base: position 19,634,037 of record NC_051431.1, read on the forward strand.
GAAGCCAGGAATCCCACTTCAATTAGGTGGAAATATCCGTCTAAATTTAATTACTCACGTTACTGTCCATCTGTGAGCACATTTCTCCAGATAAGTCATCTGAGCAACATCTGAAAAATTCTCTGCTGCAGCTTTATTTAGTTGTTCTAACAGTTAATTGTCAGTGAAATGGTAAATTGCGAAATTAATCCAACTATTTGCTTCTGGAGTGTAACTGGGACAGATCACAGATGTATGAGGATAAAAGTTGGTGTAATAAAAGCTTAGATAATCTCTCTCTTTGAGCTTTACAAAGATAGGGTTGTGGAAGTATATCTTCAAAGTCCTGTGAAATGTTTTTATTATTAATATTCTATTTCTTAACATTCTTGTTCTCCATTCTTAATTTTCTGAATTCTGTGTTTTATAATATAACATTTTTTTCATCCAACAAATTTCTTGTTATTTGGTAGATTGATAAAATTTTAACCATTCAATAGTAAAATATAAAAAGACTGATTCATATCAACAAATGTTTAACAAAAATACAGCAGTTTAAGTTCAATAAAACGTTCAATTCTTTATTGTGGCTATATATTTATATATAAGACAAGATATTTGTATTTTTTGAGAATAAAATTCCTCAAATGTGTTTATTGTGAAAAATAAAAAAAAACAGTTCTTCACATATGAACCTTAAAATCACAGTATAGTTCATAGGTATGACAATAAATATATTGTAAACGTTTTATATTGCATTACAATTGGGTTCTATTTCCACTGATGATGATGACGATGATGATTATAACTGACAAAGACTTATTTTTTCACTATAATTTTAATTGAACAACTTCCAGCTGCTTCAACACAAAAGTAACAGATTTTGTCTGAGACTACAAACATGCTCTAGGAAAATCTCAATAAAAACAGTTTTATTATTTTTAAGGAAGAATGTCTTCTTCTGCACAGCTAGTCTTTAAGAAACTCCATCTCATATGTGCTGACATGTTCTCATGTTGAGGAATTTACGGATGGTTTAAGTTATCGTTGCTCTCTGTATTGCAGTTAGGGTCAATTATGTATCAGCAAAACGTATTGAGAAATCATTTTCACAAATAATAGCTATCGTTTGGCTATTATTCCGCTGTAATCTTTGTCCTTGGTGTTAAATGTAATTTCTGAATGCCTGCAATGGACTTCTTTGGCTCGACTCGCTGTAATGTAAACACTTTCCCTCACCCCCTCCTTCACATCACATCACATAGAGAGGAGGCTGCAGCAGTCTCGTTCATTATTAAAGTTAGAAAGTGTGAAAAACACTTTGAAGAAAAGTCCAATTCTTTGATTCTGTCTGTGTTTTCCACAATATGGATCTCATAGGCCCTTACATCTACCTGAACTGCATGCCAGCTTCTTCCTTATTAGTCTGGTTACTTAGATGAACTCAACTATTGTCCGTTTTTGAGGGTTTTTATTGTATTACTGGGCTGCTTCCTTTCTGCTCTGCAGACTAATAAAGATCCTCAGCAATTTTTCTCATGTATCATGCAGGTTTGTACTTTTAACAATGACAAAATGCTAAACCAAGGCATGCATGATTGAAATATACAGATTTACTCTGTGCTGTAACATTTCCATTTCACTTAAAAACATTTTGAGAAAATTATGCCAATGCCAATGTAATATTCTTCTTTATGTATGTCTCTACAGGTATGGGTAGGCCTTCTTAATCTAATATTTTCATATTGGTCCCAGTTAATTGTGATCAACTGAAATTAAAAAAAAGATTTTCCAAGCACCCTGAGGTGCTGCTCGAGCTGCAGCTGGAAGAAGAGAGAGAGAAATGCACAAAAGGACCTATTATAAAAGGCTCAGCCCACACCACACAGGTGCAGGCACACAGGATGTAACAGCAATTTTCCAAATAATTAAACCTTTTTAAGCAGGTTTATTGTTTTACTGATGTGGTTATGATGTCTGACCCCCTTCACACTTGATGGCAATGCCACTACAACATTAAAAAATCTATCAGAACATGCAGGCTCTTGGTGCAGTCTTCAGATGAGTATTAGGGACTCAGTGGACTCTCCATAATGTGTGATAGAGCACAATAGATCATGGAGGGTTTTGAGCTTGCACAAAACTTACAGAGCAAGTTCATGGTTGTTTCTTATTATGGTTGCAGCATATTGGAATCCTAGGTGAAGGATGTGTTAGTGTGACGGCAGCGTAACCATGACGTGGGGCCCTTATGCACTGATGTGGTTTGGGTGTCTAGAATTTGAAGCAGGACTGACCTCATTGGTCTTAATCCTAGGCTACAGCAGGGATTGTGCCAAGGTCATGGAAACATCCTAGCATAGGATCGATACCCGTAGATGTATCCTGATGTCGTCTGAGCAAGTTGGGTCAGGGCTGGCATATAGAGCGTGGTGAGGGTGCAGGACAGTGTCTCATGGACATGGAAAGTAGGCCATGATAGATCATGTAGGACGTAGAGAACTTAGAGAGTTTGCTGTCCAGTGTGACTGACGCCTAACACAAAACCTTTGAGTGACATACTGAATCTCATGGCTAGTAAGATCTGTTAAAACTTCTCTGTTTTCTTTACTTGTCTAAGATTTTTGTCTTTTAATTTGTTTCAGTGTAAAGATTCGGCTTATAACACAGAGACAACAGGTGTTTACAGTATTTAGTTTAGCTGTGGGTTCTTTCTGTACTTTATATTTAGAAAATACAACAGAAAAGTCCTTCTGTATGTATAGGTTCAAGGGTAGACTCTTCTGTGTGTCGTTAAGCTTGCTGAGGTATAAAAGCAAACTGGTCTAAGTCCAGTTTGTGAGACAATGGTATGTCAGTACATGTTGTATCATGTTAAATCCAGGTGCTTAATTTAACAGTTCCTCAGTCCTGCCTTTGTGTTTCCTGCTCTTCTCTGAAGTAGAAACTTCACGACAAACTTTGAACTTAAATTAATGGTGTAACACAACTAGTCAATGTATTACCTTTAGTTTGCCTTCCTTATTCGTTTTCTTCTAACAAAACCAACAACACTACTGGGATTCTGTTGCTAAATTGACAAATCACATAGGAGTTATGGACCCAGGCTTGAAACATCTCATCCCTATTTTTGTTTATTACCTGAGCGAATCATGAATTCTTCTTTGTTGCTGAAAACTTCCTGTAAGGTCGTGTTGCTGTTTTGAATCGGCTGTCCTGACATTCTTTAACGCACAGACCTGCTTATCAAGGTGCTGTTTAATGGCCCTGGGCTTCAGCAGAGATTACTGGATTGCTAACCTCATCAAAGACATCGGCACCCCCCAGACTCTTTAACCTCGGAGACCTGACTCTCTTTTCAGCACTTCTTCTGATGTACTGTTTGTGTGTGTGTGTGTTAATGAATGCCTGCAGCCTAACTCAGCAAGCTGCTATACATTAATGTAAAATTAATCTTCTCGCCATGTGGTCCTGTACAAAGGTGGTCTCCTATTGTGAACATAAACCTTCTCTTCACTTATTTGCAGTGTGCTGCTTTCCCTTCAGATTCATCTGTGCAGCATGCTGTAGTTTATGTCCCAGAAACATTAGAGTAGACAGTAAGGTTAGTGTAAAAAATAAACGAACAGAGCCGCCATGGATGGGCTTCTTGATAAATGTACCCTTAATTTAAACCTCATGTTGTGCATTCCTAAGTTGCCAAAATCTCATCATTTATGCCAATGTTTTCTGAAGAGTCAAGACTTCATTGCGCAGCCCCTGCTTTAATGCTACAAAAAAGAGCAAAGATGTTTTAGCTTCCCTCCCGGGCAGCTTTGGGTCAATTTGGATTTATTTAATGATGTAACTGGCTTAGCCAATATAAAGTTCAGATCTTTTAAAGTGGAATTCCGCGGAAAGGTTATAAATTATTAATATCGCACTCTTTGCGTCGCTCTTTGAATGACACATGGTTCTTACAGAGTTACAATGGGCTGTAGGGATTGAACTGGTAATATCAACTGGGTTGATACAGAGATTACTTTTTTTATCAGTGCTTTATAAAGTGAAATAAATTGCAGTCATGTTCAGCACTCCAACCCATTTACAGAACAGGCAATGTTAAATCACTTACAACCTTTCCTTTATTCTGTCCAACACACAGTGACACTGTAGTGAACTCATCAGGGGCATTTGTGTACGTCCAGATTTTGTCCAAGGATTTGTTGACATAGAGACTTGAGAATGTGGTGATGAAACCATTGTCTCTTTGCTTAATGGTCAATCGTTCCTCCTCCGCAGCCTTTCAGACATCAGACTGTGAGGCATGATTTATTAAATTGCCCTCTTTGATTTGTTTGTTTTTTATTAAATATGAATGGTTCGTCTCACAACAGTTGCACATTTTGTGCTTGACTTAAAGTGCACAAATTATTTATGTTAAATGAAAATTAATGTATAATTTATTATTATGAGGTCTAACAGTACAAGTTACTGCATTTCACTTTATTTATAATAGTTGCCATTTTTGGCATTGTTTTTTTTAAAAAATAAAATGGAAAAGGGGAAATATTTAGCTGGTTGGCCTTGGAGTGTCAGATATAAAATCAGATTATTGGCTACAAGTTGTGTTTTGATGGGAATGGATTAAAGTGAAGATACTAAACATAACTCTTAACTCTACATTTTGTTGATCTTTTTTATTTTCTCCAATTAGTAAAACAGAAGTTTTTCTTAAATTGGTAAATTGTTTACTACTCTACAAAACAGGCTAAATGTTTTCTGCTGTCAGCCAGAAAAAGTATCTTCATGTTCTGGTTTGGGCACCAGATGTGATCAGATTGAGAATATCGTCATCCTGAATATTGCCAAGAATAACAACCACATATAAGCTAAAATATACACTTTTTTAGACTAATATATATACATATTTTGGTGGTTTGTGGAGGTGGTCATAAAAGCTGTATTTCTGTTTATTTTACAGTTTGTTAATCTGTTTTTGATCAACTGTTTGATTGACTATTGGATCTATTTTACCAGCAGATTACACTTAAACATCCTGTGGCATGAACATAAAAAATAAATTCTCACAGTTACGTGGCTTTTTTCATGATAAATCCATAATAATCAGCCTTACCTTTTCAGTCTGATACAAGTTTTTTTTTAACAGTATTGTTGAACTTTCTTGGATGACTTTTATTTTTTCTTTTAATAACGATTGTCTAGATTTGTATTAATTTACTCTTTTTGCTTTTTGTATTCATGTGTGGCTCATACTGTATGTGTCAGTCTTGTTGGATAAATGAAAGCATTTTTACCTGAAACAACAAGACTGGTATGATTAAATATTGTAATACATAACACAGCCAGGTATGGAACCTACCTGATCCATTCCTGGTATGTACTGCATACTTAACTAAGTACTAAATGTTCTACCTAAATAGCAGGTGTGTATTCTGTAAGTACAGGGTAACAAGTCACGTCATAATACAGCCTAGTCCTCTTCGGCACCAGATTAGCAAAGGTACACACCAGGCTGTATATATACTGCTACCCAAAAATATGCAGTGGTTCATTTAATAAAAAATGTAGAAGTGATTCCACCAACATAAATAAATTGAGAACCTGTAATTGTTAAAAAAATGGAGTCAAAACTAACTGATTATGTTGACCCAGTCTATAAAGATTATGTTTAAACAACAGAATAGTCTAATTCTGAAATCATTGTAATTATCAGTCAGAAGTTTTAATTGACTGAAACATTCAGATTTATTACATGAGACATTGTGTTTGAATTCCAAATTATCATTATGGAATTGCTGTAATTTAGGCGCTAAAAAATATCAGAAATGTTTATCGGTGGTCAGTTTTTTTGGGGTGAAAGACGGTGTTGTGTTCATGCGGCCGTTTCAGACTGCAGGATTTCATTGCAGTGTTCTGACACAGCCAGCCACTATTTTAACATTCAGGACACAGAGGGAGAGACAGAGAGCAGGGAGACAGAGAGAGAGAGAGAGAGAGAGAGAGAGAGAGAGAGAGAGAGAGAGGGAGTGCAGGACAGAGAAGAGGCAGAGAAGGAAGTGGAACGAGCCAAACAGGAACACAGAGGGTTTTCAGACTGAGACAGAGTCTCTTTGCATTTTAGCTCTGATGCCAGAACTTTCACTGAATCAAGGATGCCCTCTTCTTCAGGCTTCAATGGCAGCTCTATCATTTATTGGTACTCTGAAAAAATCTATTCATAGTGCAGGTGCATTAAAAATAAGAGATTTTTTTTTAGCTGAGTTAAAAAGTGCACATGATCAATCCTGATTTTAATATTGTTTATACATATTTGCAAACGTATGTAACTTTTTTGTGGTTTAAAAATAGTCTGCTTTTTTATTGTATTTTTATTTGCTGCCTATAAACAGGTAGCTTTGAGTTTTTAATGGGATTTCAGTCAGGTCACAGACAAATAAAACACAGATTGGTCAGATGATGGCACCGTAAAAACAACCTCATGTTTACAGACACCCTGTAAGCTTTTTCTTATATTTGGCTTTAGTACAAATCCATTGCACTAACTATTTTAAATATTTGGATCTTTGCTGACAATTTTATTAAAACTTTAACACATAAATCTTTAATTACAATTTCTACCAGATTACTTGAAATTGGACAAATGAAATGCAATTTTGACCAGACTGATAAGATAAGGCTAATCCTGCCACCTTAAAACAACTTAAACCTATAAAGTTTTATAACTGTTTTTGTTTATGCTAGTTTATAAACCTTTGCACTCATATAAATTTTGTTTTACGGAGCAAAAATATTATGAAATTCCCGCTGTAACGTCTTTACACTTGGCCTCACTCAGGCTAGCCATTAGCTCATCAGTCTGGTCAGAATTAAACTCCATTTCTCCAAGTTGGGTTCGTTCAAAGAGATAACGAAAACATGTTAAATAATAAGCGTTCATAGCCTTTCTAGAGAACCCCACTTTAAAAGGTCTGAACTTTCGCTTCAAGAGTTGCATGCATCAAACCTTTTCTGTGATTTTGTTGTCTTGACTGGATCAATTAGTGTCTTTCTGTCTTTTTAAACCAACTTACTTGATGCAATCTTATTGTACTCCAACACTGATTAATTAAAAGTCACCAACATATTGAACTGTGAACCTGTGCTGTAACACCAAATTTTTCTATGTATTGGGTGTATATGTTGTTTTTTTAACTTTTGGCCTAAAGACAAGCATTAATTACTAATTAAAATATGTTAGGCTGCAAATAAACGTGTCATTTTTAAAACACAATGACAAACACCAAATTGTGACAGACAGAAGTTCACTGCATCTAATCTAATACAGAAAATGAGACAACTTGATGATGAGCAGCTGAGACTTACTGATGCTATTGGAGGGTAAACACTTAAAGAAAGTCAGTGTAGCTCAAATTGCTAAAAACTATTTTTAATTTTGAATTTAATTCTGATTAGGAGAAAAAAGTTTGAAAGTAAAGAGAGCATTGAACTTTGTTATGTGATTATTTTTTGCCATGCAACACTTCTATTTGTGTTTTCATGTACAGTACGTACAATGGGAGTACAATTGTTTTTTTTCCATTTTCAGGGCTTTGTTTTGGTTCTGTGATATAATGTGTTCAACCTCGCTATCATTACAGATGGCTTTAAGACATTCAGTCTATAAGAAAAGCGGCCAGTAAAGATTAAACACAGAAAATGACCTGTTTTATCTGCAGAATAGTCACAGTGCTGATTTTAGTTTCTGTGCATGCAGGCGTGTAGCCCAGAGGAGCTCTGAGGTGGAGAGTTCGGCCATGCGATGTGACCTCAATCAGCCCAGATTAAAGCCGGGATCCGATGTCCTGCCCCCCCATGACCCATTTCATGATGCAATGTACCGCTAACTCTGAGCAGGCAGAAATTAGTTAAAGAACTGAATCCTCATTACCACAAAACTCACTTCAGGGTACTCTCACCAGAGCTCCAGCTGTCTAATATTTTACTAGTCAGCTGCTCTCAGTCCATCAAGTAATCAGACATACATGTGCTACAAAAAGGGTTTCAAGCCTTTTTTTTTCCATGGAAGCCTCCAAGATGCACCTCCTATCTCTGCCGTCAGAACCTCGCACATATACCAATGCAGCACAAAGAATCAATATAGTTATTTATTATTTATTCATTACTCTTTCCAGAAAACTTTTCTGCCCATAAAAATGTCAACAGCCACCTTAATCTTGCTAACCTCTGCACAGGGATGAATCTGTTACAGGCTGTTTTTATTGTTCCAACCTGATGAAGTCCCCTCCAGTTACATGGAGCTGAACAAAAAAAGTGCCTGATTTGCCGCAACTGGTTTGAGAGCAGCGTTTCGTCCTTTGATGATACAGAACTCTCTGTCTGTGTTCTTCTGTAAAAGTTTCTTTGACACTGAATCAGTCTGAAGGCAGGTCAGCTCCTCATCACAGCTGAGATCATGTAAGCGTTCAGTGCTGGAAACACAAAAATCCTACAACTTTTTTTTTTTTCTCAAGGATGAGTCAGCGTTGGTAAAACTGGGCCTAATTTCCTCTCAAAGCTTGTTGCAAGTCCGAGCATAAAGACTCACATGCAGAGCCACCATCTGCCGTTGGTACGGCTCTTGTTTGACATTTTACAACCCGTTACTCCAGTTTGTCTAAGATGATTCAGCATGCTCCATCTGTTTGTTGGTCTCATTGTAATGGTCATGTAGTGATTACCATTTCAGCCAGAAACAAGTCCATCTACTGTTTGTCCAAAGTTGTTAACGGTGCAACATTCTGGTGAGCTAATTTGGTCATGCTGCAGCATATTTTTCCTTTTCCTCTGTTTGATAGAGTCCTAAATCTTTGTTCCTTTAGTTTTTTTTTCTTTTTCAAATTGTTCTTTTCTTATATCCTCTCATAATGTTGCATAAGCCTGTTGTGTCACAGTAATAGTTGTCCATATGAAACACTAATCAGTACAAAGGAATAAACAAAGCACTGAATAAAATAAATTTGCCTTTAGGATTTTTTTTTGTAAGTAGGTTATTTGAGTAAGTTAAAGAATTTTTATAGGTTAAAGAATTTATTTTATATTTATTCTCACTATTGTTTTTGCCTTTATTATGCAGAGGTGCAAAAGCAAACAAGCAAATAGAAGCCTATAAATGATTCAATAGTTGCAACTTTTTTCAGGATCTTTTGAGAGCCTGAGATAGACGGCAGTCGCTTCATTACCTCTTTAATCTAAAACAACACTGGAGATCCTATAAATTTAATCAAAGCCAACTGGTCATCTTTTTGAAGACAGAAGAAGCTTTCTCAGTTCAATTCAAATTGATTTGGGGATGACGCTCAGCTACTACCACACCAAATTTTACATACATATCTGAAAAACTGACTAACCATTTTTGTACAACCGCAGTTGGCTCGTTCTGTAAAATGTAAATAAAAACAGATCGCAATGATTTGCAAATCTCATACATCCGTATTTTATTCACAATGGAACCTAGTCAACATATCAAATGTTTAAACTAAATTGTACGAGTTTCGGGGTAATTTTGATTGTGTTGGCAGCATCACATCTAAAAAAAGACAAAGCCATTGACACTGTTGGCTCTCAGCTACTACCATGTTGGACTTTTCCTCAGTACCTGTAACATTGACTGAGATGATCCCTCCATTGGTTCATGAGGTATTTTGCTAACATGATAAACAGACAGACAAACACAAGCAATTCCATTATTGCCCTTATTTCACCTTCAGGGCAAGCAATAAAAATGTATTTCTTATGTGTGTTTTGCAAGACGCATGAACCACAAATAACTGTAAAGAGCCACAGATGCTAATAACATATCCAGTTAGGTTAAAATGTTGCTATTTCTCCACTAACTCAGTCCTAAAATGCAGATTGTCAGCTGAGCTCGACATTCATTTAAATCCCAGCGACTTCAGAGCGCGTTGGCAGTGAGGATGCTGTGACACTAGTTCATCTGTACGTCGAGGCTTATTTAGCCTGCTGAGAATGAGAACCCGCTGTTTGTATTAGATCCTGTCTCTGGCAAAGTGGAGATGATTAGATAAAGTGTGTCTGGTGGAGTGGAGCACTTTTTCACTTTACAGACGCAGAGCCTGCGAATAAATGGAGAGAGTGACTCCGCTTTCTGACAATACCACAGAAATGCCATTTCAGGGGATTTTTTTATGCATCTCAGACATGTATTAGGTTAATATACTGCACTCTACTAAAATACTGTTTTGAATGCATCGTTAACATTCTTGCAGCTGAATGTTCACATTTAATTATCCGTAATTCATCACCTTCTGCGTTGCTAAAATTCCAATGCAATAGGCAAGTTATAACTAAGGAAAAAAAAAAAACATCAATATAACAGTGCTTGTTTTGAAACCCTTCTCTGCTGTAGTGTCCCCTCCGCCTGCACTTCATTCTGTCATAACACAATAACTGAGCTCTGACGTCTTAAAAGGTATTGCAGGAGTATAGAGGTGCTTGGAGGGAAAATTGCAGCAGCGGCTGGAGTGAAATACCATTTTGTCTCACTCAAGATGGATTCCACAGTGAGATTTCAGAGGACCAGTACAGAATCAAAATGGAGAAGCCAGAAGGGAGGAGGAGAAAAGAGGGGGGATAAAAAGGAATGAAGCATTGTAAGGAGTGGATGGCTTTAGAGAAGATGTCTGAATTCTGTTTCGGCTGTTGTGTGGAAAGCACGGTTTGCCTTATCCTGGATGAAGTCATCTTTGTTGGTTAACTGCATTTTGCATGTGCGGCGCTAAATAAAGCGTTTAAAGCAATCAAGAGAGGATTAATAAGACGAGTGTGCGAAAGCTAAACAACCTGTTTAACTACAGATGGGAAGTGAGGCAGTGAAAATGAAACAAAAAAGCAAAAACGATGATGAAAAAAAAAAAAAAAAGACAGGCCCCTCTTGAGCACCGAGGAGATTTACCAATTGTCTTGCTTACTGGCATGTCTGCATGGCTACTGGGCATCCACACACATCCACACACACACACACACACACACCCTCCCCTTCTTTCCTCACAGATTCCACTTGCTGGTTGCCCATCTAACAGTCCTGAATGTAAACCCGTGAAACCCCTTCAGGACATCAAATTCGTATAATCTGTTGTCGGTTCTATCTAGGTCAATGCTTACAATAGCTGAGCAGTTTCGTTTTGCTTCTGCCGCCTCAATATACACCCCCCCCCACCCCCACCACCACTTCCAGTCCCCCCTCCTGTTTGTTCAACCCCACAAGGTTGATTTTGCTTTGCCTGTCTAAACATTAAAAATGCACATAAAAAGCAGCGATATTAAGCCTGCTTTGCTTCCTTTATACATATAAGTCCCTGGTGGAATATTAATATCATAGCTTGATGTTAACATTAGCGCATAATCTCGTTTTGCATTTAGTTTAGTTTTTCTTTTCTTTTTTTTTTCCTGAGCAAATTGGTCCGTGGTGTGTGATAATTCAATATTTGTGTCCTGAAACTGAGCACAGAACCACAGCCCAGCACTGCAACATGAAACATACAGGAGCGAGAAACTGCAATAATAGTGTAAGATACAGTTTGTTTTTTCCTCCAGTCTATTGGGGATTATGTTTTATGACCTAAAGGAGGCTGCAGACAATTTGGTAACATACACTGGGAGGAAAATCCCATAGCTACACTTGCTTTTTAATGCATTTTAAAAGCCGATTTTGAAATGTAATTTCAACAATTTGGAAAATTGTTTTGAACAAAAAGCACAATTATAAATTATGAACATTGTCAGAACATTTTAAAGTTTTGTTTTTATTTATTTATCATAACGCTGTTTATTGTAGATTTAAAACAATAATAAAAAAACAGTAAATGTTAACAGATCTCCCCATGTTCACACTAAAAATTCACAACTAATTTTCTCCAGTGCAATCCCGCTTTCCTTCTTTTTTTAATGATAAGTTGCTGATGTGACTGCTCTCTTAAGTGGGTTGCAATCAAAGTCAAGTCTGCGGAGATTTTATTCAGCTGTCAAAAATGCAAACTGTGCAACCTTGATCAGAGTTACCCTGAAACGTACAAGATTCAGGTTTGTTTCGCTTCTAACAATCTTCAAGCAGACGTGAGTTTGCAGTGAGCCCTTGAATATATTTATTTTACTATCTACTATCTTTACAGTGCAAAAATACTAACTTTTTCTTGCTACTAATTTATTACTACTAATTATGATAATATTTGTCAGTTTTATATATATATATATATATATATATATATATATATGAAAATAAAATTACATTTAAGGCAGTTAATAACTTCAGTTCCTCATAAAAACATTTATATTTGTAAATCAGCACATTTCAGACTTGTTAATTTAGAAAGTCTGTTCTTTTCAAACAGGTAGTTTTGGCTCACAAAATTTTACTAAAAATCAAATACATATGTGGTCCAGATCATATTATATATTTATATATTCTTTAAGCTCATTCAGTTTATAATAGAGTAATTAATAATATAAACATCTCTGTATCAGTTTCAGTGGCAGGCAGCACTAAAGTGGCTTCAGATGCAATGAATGAAGTGATCCGTCATGGTTTGTTTATTCATTTATTCATTTGTTTAATTTAATTTACACGCTCTCCACTTTAATATTTAAATCACTTTGATATAACCAGTTTTTTTTTGTTTGTTTGTTTCTCAGTTCACCCTCTAAGTTGATATTCTACAGCTGTAAGCGTTCGCCTCTTTTTGTTTTTCTCTTCTTTTTGTGGCCTTTCGGTTTCAAAGTCTAAGAGAGAATATACGGTATGTCCTGGAGGAGAATTGGTTTTGATGTTCTGGTCATGAAGTCTTTAGATTGCTAGAAGATAAATAAAACATGTACACAACAATCCTGAGGGCCATTCTGTTTGCTGTTCAGTGATGAAGGGATTTGTCTTCATCATATAGGCCTTCCTGTAGAACTGGTTATTTAAACTGAATTAAGACTAAATCTTGACGTACAAAACATGTTCAAAGAAATGCCGCTTGGCTTGTTTTTTTGTTCATTTTTTTCTTCCCAGTGTTTTTGCTTTACAATAGTGTAAATGATGCATACCAGACAGACGCGTGGCCAAGGAGATTCCTCTTTAAAAACAGGTCAAACCCTAATTGGTGCAGCTGTAGTTTAATTTCTTTAACCTTGAGATGTTAAGCGACATCTTTTTCTTCTTGAATTCGTAAATATTACTAAAACTGCTCCTCCTCTGGTCTTAATTCCTTCGCTGCTGTTTCCTTCTTAGCATGCCCACCTCTACAAAGAGCTGACAGTCTTGTGTAAATTGCTTTTCCAATCAGTTCTGACATCAGTCCGCTCCCATGGGACTGTGGGGATCCATTTGATGGGAGAGAGGAAGGTTTATGTCCTTATGGATGTTGACAACCCCACTCAGCCTGGTTTGATCTGTAGAATTAACATAATGTTACTGCACTTAAAGAACTGGCTGTGACAGCCAAAGAGGAATTGGTTTTCTGTATCAAACGCCAGCACCGTTGAGGTTATACCGAAGTGCAAGAACACAAAGACAGTGGAAGCTGTTTATGGATCAGACATGGAAAAGATATTCAGATTTAATAACAGCTGTGTAGGATGTTTATTATCACAAACACAAAAAGGAGATAATGTTTTTTGCCCTGTCTGTGTTTTTGTGTTAAAATATTTTGTGAACCTTTTGACGGAGTTCAATGAAACTCTCAGAAAGTAGTAGGAGTCGGGTTACAAGTATTAGTAAAAGACTGCGGGTGATATGCATTTCTCCAAGGAATTCCAGGCGTTTAATTTATGGATGTGTTTCGTGTTCAGAATTATTAGTTTAATTATTTCCATTACAATTAGCCATGAAGTCTTGCGTTTGAGAAAATACTGTAGTTGTTATTTTTTCATGTTTATGCATTTTTTATATTTGCTCAAAACTTGGCCAAACAAATACTTTTTTTGAGGATTTTGTTTGCTGAGGTTTGTTCATAACTGGCACTTTGTGGAGAAAGAAAGTCTTCATGTAGGCCAGAGAAAAGGAACGTTTTATATTGTAAAGTGTTGTTCTGACACCAAACAACAACTGCTGCCCCTCATGTCCGTACTTCCTCCTCCTAATCTTCCCCAGGACAAAGATATCTGATCACATCTACGGGAGCCTTGTATATTGTGGACGTCCTGCCTGAGGATGGCCTCAATAACTACCGCTGCACAACACGCCACCGCTACACCGGTGAGACCCGCCAGAGTAACAGCGCGCGTCTCATTGTGTCAGGTCAGTACTGCTTTCATACTCTCACCGTTTAAAAAAATAAATAAAATTTTTTATTTGTGCAGTGAACTTTTTATTGAGCAGTTTTGTAAAAGTTAGAACATTATCGCCCACCACCAAACGTACTTGTAATAAACCAATTCAAGATGGCTGCCACAGCTAATCAACCTTAATAAACATAAAAATGGCTTTAACTCAGATAATTATACGGATATTAAGCTAAAATGTGGTGTGGTTGTAGCTGCGACTGATCCACAACCCAATCTCTATAATCTAACACAAGTTATTTGTTTGAAACTTGGCCATTAACAATTGGAATCAATCCACACCTGATTAACATTTGGAGTCAAACCATTTTAGGACAGCTGCCACAGCTAATCAACATTAGCCAACACAAATATGGCTATAACTCAATCAGTTTTACATACGTTGAGCTAAAGTTTGATGTGGTGGTAGATAAAAATCATTCACAACAAATACCTCTAAACATAGGATCTTGCTGTATCAAGTGAGATTGTGCGTAATGTTATTTTCAAAGTTTGAACAAAACAGCTTTAACTTTATCATAATTCGTTGATCATTATAAGATTATCTTAGTTTAAAACTCTGGCATGATAGGAGGTGGGTGATATGCATTCTTTCAGGTAATGCTAGGCCTTTTTGGAAAAGATGGATGGAAAAGAATCAACTTTTAGTCTCATCTCCGATATTAAATGAGTTTCTCTCCTCTAGTCCACATGAAATATGTATATATAGTTTATGGAGCTAAATATTGACCCCAACAATCAGTCTTGCATCAGACTGTCTGGCGCCGGGCTTTGCACACCACTAATTAACGCTACATTCTCTGCTCTGTCCAGACCCCACCAATGCTGAGCCAGCCATCTTGGATGGCTTTGACCGCAGAGAGGTGATGATAAATCGCCGAGTGGAGCTGCCCTGTAAGGCCTCGGGCTACCCGCCGCCCAAATACCGCTGGCTGAAGGACAACAGCCCGCTGGAGCCAGACAGTCGCTTTCGCCAGACCATCTCAGGGTTGCTGATAGAGAACACACAGCCCAGTGACTCGGGGACGTACGTCTGTGAAGTGTGGAACAGTTATGGCAACGCCGAGGTCATGGGGCGCCTGTATGTCAAACGTAAGTATTTTATTTATAGGAGGAGCAACACTGCAATTCTGTGGTAGAAAACATGTTTTATCCTGGCTTTTATATATTTAAAAAAGTGGCTAAAATATTTTTTCTCTGATCAATTTCCTCTGAAAAACTAGTCAACCATGTTAGTTAATCCTGAACATTCTCAGCAGTCTTCCCAACCTTATGTCATCATCAGTCTGTCATCAAAACATTTTTTAATTGTCTGTTTTCTGCGTGTGTAGAGCCTTTGAAGGCCGTGGTCAACCCTCGAAAGGTGAAGGGCAGCGTGGGCAGCAAGGTGTCTCTGTCCTGCAGCGTGAGTGGCTCAGATGAGTACGAGATCTCATGGTATCGTAACGGAGAGATCATCTACCCTGGGAACAACGTTCGCTTCACCGGGCTGAACCGGGAGAACCTGATCATCGAGGGAATGACGAAAAGTGACGGAGGAGCTTACCAGTGCTTCGCCAGGAAGGGCAAGATGTCTGCGCAGGACTTTGTGCAGGTTATCCTCGAAGGTAAAACAGTTGCAGTGTTAGAGAATCTGTTCCATCTATCTAAAGCTCAAAGTGTTACAGTTGTTCTATGAATAATTGGTGAGTTGGCAGATTAGCAGAAAGTTTACACCACTGTAACTCTGTGCTGCCATATATTCATGCTTTAAAAACACACGCACGTGCACACTTTAGTCCAGTATCTTACCTCAGCAGCGTTGCTTAGGCAACCATCTCCTGTGGTCTGGGAGCTGTTGGAAGAAGATATTGATAATCTATAATCACGTGGAATAGACTGAAATTATCAGAGAGAAACAGCGAGTAGACACAGACATTTTAAAAGCCAAACACTCTTTGTGTCTGAGAAGCAGGGAAAGATGAAGGCCTAATGGGGGAAAAAAATCCAGGATTGCTTTCTTTTCTTTTCTTTTTGGCTTACCTATTTTACTAAAGCAAGTTTTTAACAAGAAATATTTCCCTAAAACAATAAATGATAATAAATATTTGTTATAGAGGGTGAAGAGAAGAGCTTTTGTCTTCTAGCTGCTGCTGTAATAGTTAAATGCACGTCGAAAAGTTATTTTAGATCCTGTGGTCTTGACAAAAGTACATTTATTAACTTGTTATTTTGTAAAACACCATTTTATTTGATGTTTTAAAGATAAATCAAGCAAAAAAAACTAATTAAACCTATTCTCATTATAAATGATTGTTTTTGTAATAAAAGTTATAAAACATTTTAATTACAACTTTAATTCATTCTAGGTGACCTTTCTTACATAAAGTCACATTTATCAATTAAATTAGATTATTATGTAATGTCATATTTATTTCATCTTTCTATTTTCATCTTTTGCTTCCAAATAAAGAAGCTGGTGATCCTTTATACACCATACTTGCCAAAGCAATAGTTATTTTATTTATTTAGTTATTTGTTTAACAGTACCAACATGAACCTACTAATTTATTGTTTCAAACTTTAAACTCGATACAATTATATTTTTGATTTATGAATTTCTTTATTTGTTTCTTGATTTAATAAAGGGATATTATTGGTTCTTTGGAAAGTTAATGAACATTTAAGTTTAATTCTTGAAAAAAGGGACAGTGCACATTAATTCAACATGAGTACATGGTGTAAATGTGCCAGATTTACCATACAGACTAATGTCCCTCTGCAGTCCCCGGCAGGCTTCTGTTTCACTCACCCTTTCATGCTCCACCTTGTCCCCCCAACGCAGACGGTACCCCGAAAATCCTATCCTCCTTCAGCGAGAAAGTGGTGAACCCCAACGAGCCCCTCTTCATGGTCTGCAACGTCAAAGGAACGCCGCCTCCCCGGTGCAGCTGGTCGCTGGACGACGACCCCGTCATCAAAGACAGCCACCACCACCTGGGCCACTACGAGACCCACGAGGGCCACGTGGTCAGCCAGCTCAATGTCACACACACCCAGGTGCAGGACGGCGGGTTGTATCGGTGCACGTGCAGCAACTCGGCCGGGGTCGTGTACCACCAGGCTCGAATAAACGTAAGAGGTGCTTGTCAAATCAGCTCCTCCAAGAACAACAATACACAACCTGTGTGTCTGCATGTCAAAGAGTGACTGTTGATGATTGGGACTTACATATATTTGTTTTTCTTTTAGTGTTTCCTAGAATATTGTTTGAAAGGATAGTTTTGTCTGTTTTGAAGTGTTGTTCTGTCAGATAGTTATCACTAGTTAGCACCTTATCAGCTATAACATCAGTCGTAGAGCAAGGAGTCTAAAGAAAAGGGCATAAATTATTGTCAAGGCTAAGCCAAATGAGGGCTCCTTTATATTGTTTTTTTTTTAAGCTTACAAAAAGATTCTTTCTCAGAAAGGTCATACTGTTGCAAAAGAATGCCACAGCACACATACATTCACGTAGTAACACGGACATTGTTCATTTGAGCAAAGAACAACAAACTGAATGGACAGTTTCATCCAAAAGTGTTGAAATTAAATTTTAGCTAATGTAGCTAAACAGGACCTTGCTTGGCCTAGTCTTGAAGATAACTTCTGCCCCTTTCTCCAAACTCTGTGCTCAATGACTGATGCCACAGCTGATACAGCACTAACTACTGAGAGCTATTTGACAGAGCATCGCTTCAAAAATGACCAGACTATCCCCTGAATGTTATTGTCTCTTCAAACTGTAACTCTATGCTTGTATTTTTAGGGTAAATTAATTATCTTGGTTCATCTGGAAATGGTTTGCAAATCACCAGAAGAAAATTATATTTCCTCTGACTGAATACATTCCTCTGTGGCGTGGTTGTGTGTGAGAAAGATTATTAATGTGTGTCTGTGTCTAAGTGTATTTTTTTACTGAAGCAGCCAGTTTGAGTCTTTTACAAACAGATGTTCAAATGAATAACCCTTCTGTTAGAATAAATACAGAATGAGGCTCTGAATATATAAAGGAAGTGGAAAATATTACCGACGTAAGTAGCTTTACTACATGGGTGTTTAAATATTACTTGAGATAGTTGGAACACTTTAATCTGCTTGTCATTTCACTGCCTAATACTTAGCAACAACTCCAACAACAATTTAGAAATGCTGTTTCCAGCAGGTATTAAGTCTGAAGCTGTGGAGAAAACAAGTTTGTCTCTAAATCCTAAAAGCCTTTCGTTTATTCGTTAAAAAAGCACCTCATTATAGTATTCATGGAGAACCTTTTCTCAATTTTTGTCTCTGTTTAGGCCGCGCAAGCATCCGTCCCATGAAAAACATCACAGCAATTGCTGGGCGGGATGCCTTTGTTCATTGCCGAGTGATTGGCTACCCTTACTACTCCATCAAATGGTACAAGAACTCCACTCTGCTGCCATTCAATCACAGACAGCGAGCCTTTGAGAACAACGGGACGCTCAAGCTGAGCAACGTGCAGCAGGTGGATGCTGCAGAGTACAACTGCAAGGTGATGGTGCAGCCCAACAAGATGGAGTCCCAGAGCGTTCACGTCCGTGTGAGAGGTGAGTGTGTCGAGCTGCAGCGAAGAGGGCTGGTAAAGTCCAAAGTGCAGCACAACTTTGAAATGTTAGGTGTTGTTTTGAAAATTATACCAAGTCCTAATGTAAAAGACTGATAATAAATACAAGTTTTACCTTCAGTCTAATAGTCTTGTCAAAGGATTTGGATAATTATTTTCCAAACATCTCGAAAAAGCAATTACACAACTTGAAACCCCTTCCACAGGTCACTAGTGAAGAGTTTAGGTTTAATTTTCTCGACTGAATGTTTTTTAAACAAACCAACTGTTATCTTTGATTGTATGTGTTTAAGGCCTAACAAGACGACTCAAAGGCAGCCAGATATTTTGATATATTTGTTTGATCTTTTGAAGTTATTTCACTACATCCAAGGAACTTTCCCAAATCAAAACTGAAAACTGCAGAGTTGTTGGCTGTTCAGCTTGTGAGCTGTTGAACTCATGTGCAAATCACTGTCGCTCCCATCCCTCTTGAGGGTCTGTTTCAGTTTTGTACCTTTTGTGAAAGCTCCTTGGATGAGATGCAAAATGTTATGAAGAAGCAAGAATAAAGTCTGATTTCCTTTGAACCAGTTTATTAAGATCTCCATGTCCTGGATGACTGATACTCTACATCAGCATAGTGTTAACTGTGTCTGTTTGTGAGCACTTGTTCATTTGCCTGTCTGTTAGCAAAATATCTCATGACCCAGAGGATGGGTTTCAATGAAACTTTCAGGAAGTAATCATTGGATGTGCCTCTACAACTGATTAACATTTGGAGTAAAGCCAATTTAGGACGGCTACAAAAGCCGGCTGACCTTAGAAAACAAAAATGAGTATAATTTAGTAATTTTTCCAGATATTCAGCTAAAATTTGGTGTGGTAGTGGCAGAGCATCTTTCCCAAAACATATTTTGACTACTACACAATCCACATTATTTTTGCTTAAAACTTTGACGTTAACTGTTGGCATCAACTCTGTCTTTTGTCAAAATGTCTCATGAATCACTGGAATGATCTTAATAAAAGTCTTAGAAAGTAATCATTAGATTACATCGAAAACTGAGTCTACCCTTTTTAAAATGGCTACCAGAGGTAACTGACCTTAGCCAACACAAAAATGGCTACAACCCAAATCAATTTTTACAGATAATGAGCTAAAATTTGGTGTGGTAGTGGCTGAGAGTCATATCCAATACTTACTCCAAGTACAAATGAATTGTTTGAGATCTTTATTTTAAACCTTGGTATACAAGGCAGCAAATTTGTTCAAGGAATACCTTTGAAATGTTATTCATTACACAACTGATCAAAATCAGGAGCATTTATGTGATAATGAAGAGGGGCATAGAAACAGACAAGTTGAATTGTCACAAGTTCAAGTTCAAATCTGATTGTTTATTCCTTTAGGTGCATTAACTAGGTATACAGGGTAACAGGTGTTTTGTTGGAATATGGGGGGAAAACGAGTTCCTGCCAAAGTCACTTACTTTGTAAATTAAATACATCAAAATTTTAGGACAGATATATACAGTAAATAGATGTTATCAGACTTGTAAATTAAAATCTACCAAATAAAATTCCTAAAGGAATAAGAGCAGTATATTAGGCAAGTCAAATCACTGTTGGCTGTATCAGTATATTTAAGTCTTAGTGATTCATTCATAATATTACAGAGCGACTGATCTCCTTTGAGATCTTACAACTGGAATAGGTTATACTGAAAAGGGCTTCCCCATTATGCCTCCATTGTGGGGGCTCGTCGTCACTTTAAAGCACTTTCCCAAGCCAAGAAAACAGAGGGAAAAACGAGAGTGATCGCAAAGGAGAGGGTGATGATATAAAGCAACACTTCCCAGTGGTGCTGTAGCGAGCGAGTGCATTTGTTAATTTACTCTACTCATGCTTAAAATGCGGAAGTGTTTTGGGGAGATCCCTGGAGTCCATTATCTCCACTTTGTTTTGAATTAAATAAGCTGCTAAAGTGCTGCTTATTTCAGTGTTGTTTGAACTCACTTGGACGCATTCGCAGACGGCTAGTGCAACGGCTGGAGTTTTCGTAGAGAATATAGCACAAGCAATTTAAATAAATTATTATTGCATGTCTTGTAAGGTTCTTTAATGAAAGCAGTCTGCCTCTGTTTCTGGACCGAATAGAGTCAATTTGAGACTGTAACTATTTCTTGTAATACAGGATTTCTCTAAGGTGATAACCTTATTTATTTAAAGACTTAGCATTCCTTTAAGAAAAGCATATCACCCGCTGCCATTCACGAGTTTTAAACAAAAATCCTCTTGTGCTGAGAAGAGACAGAGTTCTAGCTGTTTTGGTCAAACCTTGTAAATGAGAATATGAATATTCTCATGAAATACTGTGAGATCTTGCAAGATATGTTAGGGTTGATGCTAAGCTACGACCACACCAATTTTTAGTTAAATATCTGTAAAATTGACTCAGTTATACCCATTTTTGTATTGGCTAAAGTCGGTTAGATGTGGTGGCCATACAATTCTAAAAGTCAATCAGTTGTAGATGTCCATAAAATGACTACATTCTGCGAGTTTCATTAAAATATGTCCAATGGTTCATGAGATGCTTAAATAAAAAACCAACAGAGTTGATATCAACACTTAATGCCAATGTTTTCTGCAAAAATATTGCACAATGTGTAGTGCTCTCAGTAGGAGCTGAGGATACTCCTCAGCCACTACTACACCATATTTTAGCTCAATATCCTTAAAATTGTCAGAGCTGTAAACATTTTTGTGTTTGCTGTCGGTTGA
Source organism: Kryptolebias marmoratus (assembly GCF_001649575.2). NCBI lineage: Eukaryota > Metazoa > Chordata > Actinopteri > Cyprinodontiformes > Rivulidae > Kryptolebias > Kryptolebias marmoratus. Next base: position 19,655,707 of record NC_051431.1, read on the forward strand.
CTGTGGAGGCCATGTTGAGTTGAGTTGACTCCAAAAGTTCAGCTGTAGATGTAAATCATTACTTTCTTAGAGGTTCAATAAAATTCATCCAGTGGTGCTGATACAACGACACAGATTCCAGTAGTTGATGGCAAAGTTTTAAAAACAGATCTAATGTGATCAGTTAGTAATCATAGTATGAATTGGTAATGACCCTCAGCCACTAATATCAAATTTTGACCTAATATCTGTAAAATTGGTGAGTTGTAGCCATTCTGTATTTGCTAAAGTCACTTAGCTGTGGCAGCCATCTTGATATGGGTTGACTCCAAAAGTTAATCAGTTGTAGCTGTCCATCCAGTGATTACTTTCTGATTGTTTAATTAAGATCCATCTGCTAGTTCATGACATATTTTGCTAATGCTACAGACAAAAAAACACATTTGCACACACCTATACACACACAGACATGAGCAAAAAAATTATCACCTTTGCCAGTGAGCAATACTTAACTGAGATTTTTTTTTAAAAACACAAGACTACAGTCTTTAAAATAAAGTCTAATGCCACATTTGGCACATGCATTTCTCTTCCTGCCTGCAGTCCCTCCCTACATCCAGCCCTTTGAGTTTCAGCGTTTCACCATCGGTCAGCGGGTCTTCATCCCCTGCGTGGTCATGTCGGGTGACCGTCCGCTGGACATCACGTGGCAGAAAGACGGGCGACCAATCCCCGCCAGTCTGGGCGTGACTGTCGATAACATCGACTTCACCAGCTCTCTGCGAATCAACAACCTGACGCCTGACCACAATGGGAACTACACTTGCATCGCCCGCAACGAGGCCGCCGTCGTGGAGCACCAGAGTCAGCTCATCGTGAGAGGTCAGATAACACAATCCTTACAGAGTGTCACTTCGAGACAGCTCGTTTGTCTTGCTGGGAGTTAAACCAGATATACTCCTGCTTCTTTGTGTGTCTGTGAGCAGTTCCACCACAGTTCGTGGTTCAGCCCGAGGACCAAGATGGGATCTATGGGAAAACTGTGACTCTGAACTGCTCTGCTGAAGGCTATCCACCGCCCACCATCGTTTGGGAACACTCCAAAGGTACATATAGTGCTGATGATTTGAACTGGGGCCACGTGCTTCACCCATAGCTGGCGAATAGGCATGTGTACAGACAGAGATACATATACATCCAGCCGTCTACGCTGCAATGTAAACATCAGCTGTGGGTTTTGCCTGGTCTCCACCTGGATCATTAGGGAGACAGAGAAACAGAAGGGAGGCAGATGAGTTCAGCCACTTGAGCAGGACAGATAAAGAGGAGGCCCAGATGTTTGCTTTATCATCCATATAACCTGGGATGAAAGCTTTCACAACAACAGAGTGGTGTGTGTGTGTGTGTGTGTCCGTGTTCGCGGTCGACTGCTTGATCAAAAGAATAAAAGAATCAGATGTGTTTTCCAGCCTTTGATGGGATTTGTGTGTCTGTGTGTGCATGGAAGTCAGGCAGGCCTCATGGCTGATTAGTTCTGTCTGACCAGAGGAGATCAGGCTGTCTGAGTGTTTGTTGTGTTTGAAACTGATTCAGAGGGAAGCACAGCAAATGCAACTAGGCTATAGGTGTTGATTTTCTCACATTCTTCCTTTTGTTCTGTAGTATATACAGTACTGTGCAATATTATTCATACTTTTCTTCCAAGGAGCTTTTTTTTCTATATTTCAAACTTGTCTTGATCAACTGTTTTTCACATTTTTGAAGATCCTTTCCTGAACTTGTCCCTCTTATTCTCTGTCCAGCAGCTGACACATTTTCAGAGGGAAGGTTTTTGTTTGTTTAAGCAGCTCAGCTCCGACTTATGAATCATTCAGGCAGAACTCAAAGGATGAACCAGTGTTGTGTCAACACATAACAGACAACTTAGCTGAAAACTTGGCACACAGTAGATTTATTGATCAAATCTTAGTTTTTCCTATGAAAACCAAGATCCACCTTGTTCAGGAATGAAAAGTCAGGATGTTTACAGCAGCCTAAGGTTTGTTTTTGGAGAAGCATTAAAATTTGACACATAGTCCTGAATGAGAGAATAACCTGAAAGCTCATGTTTGGTGAGTCTGAAAGCAGCTTGTGCTTTGACAATCTGAGTTCATCACAGATGTATGTCATCTATAATAGAAATGTAAAAGTACAACATTTGTGATTCTTTTAAGTACGTGCAAATGTTGGTGAAACGGATAATAATCTGCCTCCTGAAACATGTTGCAAATTTGTGCCTTTGGACTGTTTCATTTGCCTTGTAGCTCCCAGCTTGTTATATTTTGGACATGTTACTTTATTTTGTGCATAATGTTTGATTCAGTACACTGAACTGTAGAGAGTGGGTCAGGCAGTAGGGCGATGACCTGAGTAGAAGTGACGATGAGCTTAAAAAGGAGAGTCTGCTAGTGGGAGGTGGGGTCCCCCTGAAGGCCCTATCAGCATGATCTAAGTTTATTATGACCTTAACAGCTGACAACTTAAATTTGCAATAAAGACATAAAATGACCAAATAATCATGCAATGGTTCACACAGAGCCTGTAATGTAATTGATCAGATTCACTGACTTTATTCATTACATTCGGGCACTGGCATCAACCCAACTATGTTTTGTTTCTAACAGTCACGTGATCAAAGTGGTCATAAGCCGTTGGATCTGAGCGGGGCATTCGGCTGATGAAATGATGTGCAAACTCCACCTACCCAGCTGGCTGCTTTCTCAGCCAGGCTGAAAATGTTGTGCAGCCACTGATATCCATAAGGAATGCCCACATTAATCAAAACCCAATCAGTCTGTAGGTCATACTAATTAGTTGTATTTATTTATTATTTTTATTCTTTTAAATTTCTTAAAACATCCCGTCCGTTTTTAACAGAAGCTCTGTATTTAACATCATCCTGAGCGCTTTACCACCCCCTTAAGGCTGGGGGTTATAGGATTCTCAGGTTGGGTATTAGTGCAGCAGATAATCGATTGAAGGATGATGCAGGTCCCGTGTCACATCTTTGCTGGGTTTCACTATTTTTTCAGCTTTTTAAAAGACAGGCTGTAAATTATTTGTTTGGCCTCCACTTGCCCACTTTCCTTATGTTTGAAGGACACACTGCACATTATGCTATCATAGTCAGTTACTGGCTGGAAAATAAGTAAAAAAAAGTAGTCAAATTAGTCCAAAGACAAACTCTGAAAGATTTTCAGAAAGCCTAGAGAGCAAGAGAGGTCAAGAACTGTTTGAAAGGTTATAAGAAAGCCTGGCTCCTTAGACACAAAATATAAAGAAAGAACACTCTTTCACAATTATGTATGTGCACAAATCAAACTGAAATAGAAGTCACCACAGCTCGGTAACCGAATGTTGTTAGCCAGAGCTCGGTTTGTCCAAATAATAGGTGTCTAGCATGCATTTAGTGGACCAGAGGTAGCAGAGAGGCAGGTAAATGTCTCCAGGATTTATGGTGCTCTAGGTAAAGGTCGACTGTGATTAGCATAATGACCAGCACTATTTGAATATACACAGTCCATAATTCATACAAGAACACACCTACCTGCCTCTCCGGACATTTTCTCAATTCCATGGATGCAGGAACAAAAGTTACCACTTGACCTTTTGTTTGCTGTGGTCACTCGAGTGCATTTTAATTAAACAGTAAAAACCCACAGCTCCATATATAACATGATATGTTCACACTAAATTTAGCACAAGATAATGAAACTTCATAATGTGAAGCAAACAGCTCTGAAGGCATTAGGCTTATAGTGTGTGTGCATGTGTTTGTTTAGTCTTGTTTTTTTTTTGTTTTTTTTGCTTTTTTACTGTCAGAATAAAAGGCCAGCAAACTGCTGGGTAGTGCATCACCCAGTGGTCTCATAAAAAAATTAAAAAAACACTCATTTACACAGTTTCAGCTTAAAAAAATAAAAAAAAAGCTTGCCGCTAAAGTGCAACACTTAGCAACAAGGAGTATCTGTGTTTTTGTTCCTAAATAAAGCCTTTCTGTGTTTGTTTGGAGAATTTTTTGTTTTTACAATGATTCAAATACAATCGGGCCAAAGGCCTGTGTCCCCTCCATTTTACTGGTATATCCAGGGGGGACATTTTGCACAAATACGACTGGTTGCCTCAAATGTATCGGCAGTGATGACACAAGCAGCTTCTGGATAAATTTAGAGGTTCTCAACTTGTACGTTTGGAGCAGCTGCACAGAAGAGGCAGTAAACTCAGGAGAGGTGCCTGGTTGAAGGGCTTCCTGTCTAAGTAGTTGCACATAAGTGAGCTTTTTTAGGGGGGAAATCCTAAATTAGAATAATAAAACTCAACAATTCTGGCCTGATTAACTATTGGAAACATTTTCTACAAGTTTGAGGCAATTGCAAAATGAAAAAATTGTTGGTTATAATAAATGAATTAATAAATTAAGCTTTCTTGACCCAAAAAAACGATGAACTGCACAGTTAGAGTGACAGGACATCATAAGTGCCAAGTGTGAATACTTTAATATAGCGGCCCCCAATTTATTTTGCATAAAGAACTGGTTTCATACGAGATAATTTTCCTATAGACTATCCAGCAAAGTTTGTTTCACTCATTTTTGTGAGGGTTTATTGAGATCTTTTAAAGATTTCATTTTTCTTTTTCTGTGTGGCCCAGTACCAAATGGCTTGTGAACTGGTTTTGTTCCATGACCCATTGGTTGGAGACCCCTGCTTTTACAGGTTTCAGTTTTAGATTTTAAATGTCAACATCCTTTTCTTATGAAATCAGAACAATCTATGTCTTCTGGAGTAATCTCTCTTCCAATGACATTCTAATGAAGTTTAATTACAGTCAATTATGTACAGTAGGTGTTCTTTTGTAGCTGGAAATTCAACCATAAATGCTAATTATACATCCAGAGTTTGACACAAAGGAATAAAGAGCCAGAGGAAATCCCTTGTCTGACTTTGGTGAACCTTTACAGATTTTACTAGCGAGGCTTGAGACCAGCTGTCCTACCAACTATCTGCTCTCCCTCTGCCTGTTGTTCGCCAGCACCAATCTGCCATCATGTTAAACATGAGCTTTACATCTGTCCTGATTGCATCACTCCTGCAGCTCAGAGCTCAGTTTCACTCTGCTCAGCAGCTGCTTGGAGGGGGTTTAAGGATTTAGGCCTCGTGTTAAGAAACATGTTTACAGTCCTCTCTAAATCTGATGGACTTTGTCTGTAAATGCAGTGGCACGGTCAAATCAAAGCCCATGCAACAGCTTATTATTATTCTGAGGCACCAAATGTTGGTTTTTATTGTGTTTCTCTTGACACATCTACCTAGCATAAGAATATGAGTCACACAAACCCTAAGCATTTGCTTAAAAATGTTTTTCCTGCTTCATCTGCTTGCTTCAGGCGCCGGTGTCCCCCAGTTTCAGCCCATCCTGCTGAACAGCGGATCTCGAATCCAGCTGCTGAGCAACGGCTCGCTGCTCATCAAACATGTGCTGGAGGACGACAGCGGCTTCTACCTGTGTAAGGTCAGCAACGACGTTGGAGCTGACGTCAGCAAGTCCATGTATCTCACCGTCAAAAGTAAGAGCCTGCAGCTGAAGATGCACAGATTTTCAGTGATAACATTAATCTCTTTGTGTGTCAGTGTCTGGGCTTTTTATCACCCACTGCAAAGGGACGGCGATAGTGTTCTTGCTCGTGTGTGTGTGTGCTCAAAATAGCTAATGAATCACTGAATGTATTTTAATGAATTTTTCAGTGAGTAATAACTGGAACTACATCTACGACAACTGATTAACTTTTGGAGTCAACTTGCTTCAAGATGGCCACCACATCAAAGCAATCTTACCAAACACAAAAAAATGGCTATTATTGAGTTATAATTTGCTGTGGTAGTAGCTGAGAGTTATTCACCACAGATACTTCAAGAGCTAACGGATCACATGAGATCATGAGACATATTGCATTATCAACATAAGATGATCTGAGTCTAAAACAGTGAAATGAAAGGCAGTGGGTGATATGGATTGTTTAGATAAATCTCATGCCTTTATTTTATTTTGTTTTTGTTTGTTGTTTGTAACCCTTGATTTCAAACATATTACTAGAAAAGAAAAACAGGCTCATATCAAGTCTGTTAAAACATCAAGGGATTATAACAAAAATCCTTCAACAAAGACGAGCTTCTCCAATTTTTTGGTTCCACAAATCTTTTCCAGCCAAGAGAACTCCGCAACTTTCTCGGCGCTCACTCTCACTGAGCATGCTCCAGTTTTCATATCCGTGCATCTCCCCTCTCTCTGCAGCAGTGGGTGTGTTAATGTCACAGACTCCAGGTTTTCTGCCTCCACTGAGCATTAGCATGTAGCTCCCCTGCAGCGTGAGGAGTGGCTCCTCATTTTTCTGGTGCTTAGATGGGAGTGGGGCTTATTTTCACTTTGCTCCAGTCATCAAACTGGAGCACAAGGCCCCCCGCTGATGGGCAGCCCTGTCTCCGTCTCCTCCAGCTCTTTCTCACCTCATTCCTCTGACAGATGGAAATGTGTGCATTTTACATATACCTGACAAAAGTTGAACATGACAACGAGAGAGATTTTATGTGTTGAAAATATTTGATTCTGCCTTTTCCCACTCTGCGAAAGCCAATATTTGTGTAGAACTTTCCTTTTGGGTAAATCTGTTTTTGTTTTTTTTCACTGTTGTTTTTGGCACGCCATGGATATTTATGTGTCACTGTAATTAGGTCTTGCAGTGTTTAAGGCAGGGAGCTGTCAGTGCTGCAGTAGCAGGCTCAGAGACAAACAGAACTGTGTTTTCATAGGTCAGTTTTCTGACTGTGCCACTCAGTTGCTATGCAGCAAAATGACCTGTGCTTGTACTAACCTTCCTTATCTATTTTCTGCCACACGGAGAGCAAACACTGTGGCTGGAGCTACAGCAGACTCCACTCCCAGTAGCATGTAAAACTGACAACAAAAACATAGAAAGTCATACAGGGTATAAAAAAATCAATAATCTGAATGTGAAAATACACTTAAAATAGTAGAAACTGTGTTAAATAAACATGTATTTCTCGTGGTCAAAGACACTTTTGAACAGTTTAGACTGAGGGGGTCCAGCTTTTGATTTTATATGTGAAGAAATGTGAGATGTTCATGATGTGGACTGGAAGAGGTCAGCAGTACCAGTGCATATAAGTGTGATTTTTCTACTTCTTGCTGATTTAAGTACATGCAGTTTTTCATAAAAAAGAAAAATGTAAAAGGATGTTTTTCTCACTCTGCTCTACTGCCTTGAGACAAAGTTTCTACTTTGACCCCATTTACACTACTCTGGATATTTAACAAATGATAATATATGTTTTCTCCATTTAATAAATAAATATTCATCCAAACATTTAAACAAAAACCTTAAAATTGTCATGAGAGAAACTAGGCAGTGAGAACATCCACACTGACAGCATCAAAATCAAAAATCAAAATACAGTGAAAGAACATTATTCCAAAGCAATTATAATTTGTTTTTATCTATGAAATTGTTTACATTTTCCTATCAGTTATTACCATTTTAAGTACAGGATTAAAGGTTGATGGGAACAGGGTCATGGTAAAGTGAAACAGACGAAGAAAAAACTGGTTAAAGCGCCTCCGTTGTTGTTTTGGTTTCTCGGGCACACAGTGATGCTTGTCACAACAGGTGGCTGTGTTTACACTGAAATACCAAAACCAAAGTTATTAAAAATTCTTTTAAGAGGCATTTTTAAAACTTTTTTTTCAAACCTGTGTTTGTGTGTGAATGGTAGGTGCAAAAGCAGCAGAAAATCTCAGTTTTAAAAATTATCTGTACTTGTACAGATGGGGCCTAAGAATCCCTTTTATAGAACTTCAAGTGTTTGTGATTCTGTCACTTTTGATGAGAAGAATAAGAAAAAACATACTATTAGGACTTGATGAACATACGATTTGTGTTTTTGTTTTTGCTTTAACAGCATGTTGTGTAACACAACTTGTGTTGCTATGTCAGAAATTGAACCATTTGAGAAGCCTATGTATAGATTTTTAATGATCTGAGTTTTTAACCTCAGTATCAACAAATAGACCTCTCAAATGCACTTTGCTTTTCCGCCAGTCTTAGTTTAGTTTGTTAGTTTATTTATCAGAAGTAGTGCACATTAATTAGGTTTGCAGTAAATGTGCCAAAGGGCTGTTTTTCATGTGTAGTTCTTGGACAAGCATTGCAAGTGTCTTGCTGTGTGGAGTTTACAGGTTCTCCCCATGCATGTCCAAGAATATGAACATTAGGTTCGTTAGTAAACTAAATTGTCCCTAAGTGTGAGAGAGAGCATGAATAGTTGCTCGTCTTGTTTGTCTCTAAGTGTCCCTGTGATGGACTCGCAACCTGTCCAGGGTGTCCCCCGCCTCTCACACAGTGACTGCTGGAGTTAGGCACCAGCTCTCCATAACCCTGAACAGAAAAGTGGGGGAAAAAAATGGATGGGTGTATAGTTTAATTGAGATTTAATTAAACTATATAAGTCCATATCTCTTAAAGTCACTTAAATGATTTCTAATCATGTGCAGCTTTTACAGAAAATGCAGACGCTTTGTGATGTTATTGGCTTTGCCATACGCTTTATAGACAATTTTAAGGCCTGAATTTGGTACATTTACATGAACAAAAATGTACTTGTTTCAGTTTCCTGAAAGCTCAAATGCTCAACAAAATGACATCATCAAGTCTCACTGAAAGTGAACCCAGTTCTGTCCACTTACCTCTGAATAATGTTTTTTTTTTTGTCGATTATTTTAAAGTCATTTATGATTTCGTTAGCTTTGATGCAGCTTCGCGTTCTTCATGATCCTACGCGCTACCCCCACCCTGCTGCCATTGGCTGCTCAGACATTGCGAGCCGACTCAGCCGCACGCTTTCCACTCATCAGCAGATCACATTTCACATTTCAATCCCCAAAATGTACTTATGTATTCAAGATGCTTTCAATAAAGGAGTACTTACTTGCATGAGTGGTTTGAAAATGGGAGACCATTACTGTAGTCTTATTCACCAACACCATCATGTCTGGAGCTCCATGTTTGTCGGTTTGCATGTGTAACTAAGCGTTGCTTGTAATTTGTAAACAGCATATATTTGTCTTTATGCATATCTGTAAGTATTTTTCATTACGAGCAGGCTCAGGCATTTCGTGCATTCTGCTCGGGCCGTGCTGTTATTGTGTGCATCTGTTTGAGACGTTTGAACTCTTGAGTGCATTTCTGCCTCATTTAAATCAGTCAATACCTCAATTAGAAGCCAACATGGGGCTCAAGGGAAGAGCCGTCTGCATGTTTCTCTGCTTTATTTGCACTTTCAGTCTTTCTTTGTTTCTTACACATCCAGCAGGAAGAGAAGAGAGAGATTAAAAGGCAAAATAAACACTTTCATTTTAAATGCTTGTTCATGTGCTTTTTAGTTTTATCTCACATTAAGTGTCTAGATATGCTTTTGGAGCCAAGAAGACATAAATTTATTTACTCTTTCAGATCACAATCGCAGCAAGGCTTTAGATCTAATTAATGGTGAAGCAAGAGACCTTGTTTCTAAATGATTGTACTTCATTTTGCAATTAGTCGTCTATCTAAATGCCGGAAATTGACAATTGGGTATTAAAGGGAGAAGCATTTTTGGCCCTTTGGAAAGCTAAAGAGCTGAACTCATTTAGGAAGGCTTTTTTTATGACATTGTTCCATTCTAATTGACTTTTATTCACATCATTACTTCAAGCTGAATTCAAAATGACTCTCAGTCTGATAATTGTGTTCATCAGTAATTTTTTAATCAGAATCTATAAAATGCCCACATTGGAGAAAAAGCCCTATCATATTTAATTTGTAATAAACTTAAGTAGCACTATTACAATGAGCCACCTAACCCCCCCCCAAAAAAAATTAATTAATTTGTGAACATTGTAATTATTACTGTATTTGAGCATTTCAGTCATTGTTGGATTTTTTTTTAAATACTGCTTTTTTTTGTAGAACTGCAGAGGATGACATAGGCTGGTTTTGTTTTAATTACAAAATTAATAACAATGTATTACCTTTTTGAAGCAAGAGTGACTAATAAATAGTAAATTTATCTAATTTGACTGCAACTTTGCACTTTTTTCATAACAATTTAAACAGTAGTTGGATGTTTCAGACGATTCTTACAGTGTAAGGTTCTGAAGGTTATGAACATTTAAGATCTTACCTGTTGTAGAAAGCTTTTTGACTGACCTCAGTTTAAAGGAATAGAGTTAAATTTTGACTGAATTGATGACCCAGCTACTCGTCTGAGTTGTCTTATGAGCCACATTTAGTCTTAAGAGCAAAGTGGATTGCTGTCATCATAAAACAACAACATTTCAAAGTGGTTCATGCAAAATCTGTTTTATAAGCTTATGTTATGGTTTTCCTGGCAGAAATATTATGATATTTTTGCTGGAAGGGCATTCGGTTGCACCGGACGTGCTACGGCTAGCTAGTTGCTACTTGTGTTTGCAAACAACCACAGAATCCAAAACAGCCTGTGATGTAAAGGCTTATACAATAGTCTTCACCTGAACCACTACAACATTTTGGAGATTGGAGTTGTTTTAAGACAACAGAAGTTCACTTTGGTCTTGGCCGTGCTTGAACTAACCATTAGCTCATCAGTCAGGTTCGGTCAGATTAAACTCTGTTCCTGACATGGTTCAAAGATCTGTCTGCAACAGGTAATATATTAATTGTTAATAATCAGAATCTTATTTTTAAACAATCTCTATCAGCAATGAGTGGATATCATCTTCTGTTTATTGTAGAGATGCCTTTGATTATCTGATTTATTGTCTCTTTTTGACACATTTTCGGACGAAAACCTTATAAATATTGTCTTAATAGTCTAATTTCCCAAATGAAGATTGTTTAACTTTTCCTAAAAACACTGCTTAAACATTGCAAAACATAAACAGGATGTAAATTTGCCACAGTATGATGTACATAAACATATAAATGTTCAATCCCCTGTCAAACTGTTGTCAGCTAAATTTTACTCCATTATTTGCTTTTGATAGGATTGTTTTAGTATCCTATTTTTAGGTTTTGTGGACCATTAAAAGGAAAATAAAATGTCAATATAAACAGTAGAAACTTGTTTAATGAGTTAAGAAATGTGAGTTTTATGTAAGAAAAAATATAATTACCACAATTTTCTTTTTCAAATAGTGCCTATAATCTCATTATACAGCAGAAAGCAGAATAGCAGAACCATGAGGGGAGCCTGACAGCGTGGCCAAAGGAAATGAAAGACCCCATCTCTTTCTGTTTATCGTATTCCTCAGTACCGCTGTCTTCACCTCCCTGTCCCTGTTTCCTTTCTTTCCGTCATGCTTTTAGCCCCTCAGCTTTCACTCTCGTCTCCCCTCCCTCACTCTTCCTCCTCTTCCCATCCGTGTTTTATTACCAGCCCCCTGTAATATTGCTAGATATTAAAAAATATACATCAACCGAGCAATTACAGACTATCAAAAAGAATAGGTTTAGCCCGGGGCGTTGCAGGAGCTGGATGGTAGATGCATTGAAATGAGATGAGGAGATGAGAAAGCTTCACCTTAGTGAAAGGCGCTGAAGCACAACCAAGAACAGTGAAGATCACAGACATATTAGTTACAGCGTTTTACTCCAGTAGCACATGTAAGAACACCCTGATACAAGGTCAAACACAGACTGAAATGGCTCTGAGTGCACACAGATGTTTTCATACATTTATATTCAGTAATGCACGGTACAAACCCCATGGCAGGTAATTATGTTGATAAGTAAATTAAAAAGAAAACAATGATTAAAGGTCTACAATTCCTTGAAGGAATACCTATTGCCCACTGCCTTTTGTGACAAAGTTTTAAACTAATTGAGTGGACATCCATCCATCCATCCATCCATCCATCCATCCATCCATCCATCCATCCATCCATCCATCCATCCATTGTCTATCCAAAGGCGTCTGCATGAATTAATGTCCAAGCCACTCATACTTCCACTTTATGAGGGTCAGCTGTTACAGCCACCCAATGGGCCTACAGGCTCACACTGCAGTCCCATAGGTAACAATAAAACTAGCATCTCCCAATAAGATGCTAGTTTTAGCGACAAATTTCATATGGCATTTGTGAAGGAGTCTGTTGGAAATGTTTGCCTCAATTTCCTTTTGCGTTGCGGGAATTTGCATGTTTAAAAGATCTGCACAACAAACTGACTCTCAAAATAGTCACAGAGTCGTTGCAGGTGTCTGGAACCCATCTGGAAGACTTCTCAGTTTAGTCTCCATGAGTCAGAAAGTGTGACAAATGTAAGACAGTTTTAGGAAGACTTGTAAAACCTCGTTGTGACTTATTGGTGATAAAGACAAGAATAAATTGTGACCAAATTGAGATTTAGTTTGGACACTTTGTGACTAAATTGTGACAAAAACATTGTATGTCATTTGAGGGAATGTTGCACAAATGGTGCGATTTATTTTCAGTTACGTATATTCCCAAACATGTTGCAATTCTCAATTTACCATGATACCAAGTGAAAATGTGTGTATTTCCTTGCAAATTTGAGGCTCCAGCTACTCACAAACATTCACAGCCCAGTGAGAAACAGCCTCTAGTGGTTGTTTATTACAAATTAGAGAGCATGTTAAACTCCTAATTCCAGTACCACACCGTATTGCATAACATTTTCTCTTAATTACCTGGAAACCTTTTAAATGACAAATTTTCATTTTTCAGAGACAGTAAGACATCTACAAACTAGAATTATAATTAGAAAAACAAACAAACTTTCAATTAGATAAACTACTCATATATACTACTCTACAAAGATGTGTAGGAGTAAGTTGAATAAAAATCATAGAACTTATTAATTTGACTTGTTAAAAAATGATCTAAAATGAGAAAATGCAGTAATTAAAGAAAAGACATTTACAAACAATTTAGAATGACAAACCGTTGTTACAAGCTTATGTCAATCATGAATTAAACTGCACCAGTGAGATGATATCTGAAAACTTCTGTCCTTCAGTCCTCTGTTTGACATCTCAGATGCAGACTAAATGATTTGCCTTTAACAAAACTAAACTTAGACTGGGTCCCACATTCGCACCACTAACACAGCCTGCTGCGTTTTTCAGACTGGATGAGACCTACAGCAACACATCAGGGTAATTCAAATGCAATCAGGCAAATCGCCAGTCACAAATTCAAAATAATAAATGGTTAATTGTGATTGTAATTTCAAGTACTGTAATTGACTTCGGGATGTCTAACCTTCCTGACTCTCCTAATATTATGAAACTCCACCGCAGCAGTGTTTGTGTAGAAAGCTGAAACAGCTGCTGATTGGAGGACATTGTGAGCATCATGCCTGTGCTGTGTTCTCTGTTGTGTGTCACCACTACTTTAGTACTTTAGTTGTTTATATATATATATATATATATATATATACATCTACTCCTATTTTGTTATCTATGTTTACAGATTCCTATTGCAAGGCCAGTAGTGTCTTGATGTCCACATGCGTCTGAAAGCGCGTGTGAGACAACAGCACGGTCAGCAGGCTTGTCTGCTGTGTACGAATAATCAAAGCGGTCTCTCTCATCATTAAATCATGGCTGTCCTGGTGGGAGCCTAAGGAGGGAGACAGAGGGAGTGAGTGAGGGATCATAGTTAGCGCTGCAGGGGGAACATGCTCTCCCCCTCTCCTCCGTCGTGTACTGGAGCTGAGATGTGTCATGAGCACAAGTCTTCTCTGCTCTCTGCGCTCGCCCACTTAGCTCCCCCAAACACACACTCGTACATATGCACATAGAGGAAAAACACGCCTGCTCACAGATATGTTCCTCAGGAGTGTACAGACATTCACACACTGACTCAGACACACAGATTGCATCTCTTCGAGGAAAAGGAGACCTCTAACCACTGCAGCACAAGTGCATGCCACATGTAGCTGCCATTATTGTTCATTTCAGTGACACAGTCTTCACTACAGATACTAGAAACCTCCTGGTAAATATCATATAACCTTCAAATGTGAAAATTGTCAGAGATGTGCCAGTCAAAGTATTTTAGGGATTTATTTTTATTATTGCACTTCCCATTTCCAATTTTAGCCAATTTTTAAATGATTTAAAAAACTCTCTCAGAAGAACTACAACTAAAAAGACTTAACCATTAACACAAGTCTTTTTTTTTTTTTAATTCACCAGATTACAGATCTTTCTCACGCTGAGATTATTGGTCAGTGATATTTGTATAAATAAAACCCAAAAGAAAAATTGTTACTTCCTTTTTAGGCTAACTCTGATACCTATTTAGTTATTAAAATCTTATACTAAACAACTATGTTATCAGTAAGGTTAAGGCCACAGCAGCTAAAGGTAGTATCTCACGGTTGGAGATTGGTGATTGAAAATTGCGAGAAAGAAATGCAAATCGTTTGTTGCAGCTTCATTGAATTCTGCACCCAAGTGACAAGTGAGCCATGGGACCATGTTTAACATGGTCAGTTTTTATGAAAATCATGGCCTATTTTGGGTGGACGGTTTGCAAAACTGTACTCTAGGCCGTGCACATTATTTTGTTGCCCACCAAGGCTCACTTTGTACCCACTTTGGCAGCAGCCACCATGTTTAAGATTTAATCCTCTGGAGTGCACTTTTGAAATGAAGATCAGCAGATTTAGATGAGTTTTTTCAGTAATTATTACTTTATAACTGATGTCCTTTTTAGACCTGGACATTCATGGCTGGAGCTTCGGGTGTTGTCTGTGCAGGAGTCAGAATACAAATCTAGTGCTATTGAAACCAGTTGGATATGCCAGCAACAAAACTGAGAAGGGTTTGAGATGTCAACAACAACTCCGTGGCTAATGTGAGAGAAAAGTTGTTGCACTAATCTTTAGAACATGTTCAAATTTAAAGCAATAAGTCTGTAAGCCTCTGCAACTCATGCAAGGAAATTTAGAACCACAAGGACTGTTTTGAGACATTTTGAAGACTCCATCTCACCAGCTAGTCACCAACAACCACAGTCAGTGAGATGCTGCCTTAAAGGGTGACACTTTCATCATACGTTAGGATTTGCTGGAAATAAAAAAAAGAACAAAAAAAATGAACGTTGCTCGGAATGGCCAAGCAAATGTGCAAAAGCGATTTGGTCTTGTCCTTTTCAGTTTATTTGTGATTTCCAAGAGGCCTTATTAACAGGTACAGCCTCAGCTATATACTTTTCAGAAATGCTGTGGCATTGCAAACATGTGGCCATAACAAGTCATTTGCCACCGTATCAGAGCAGCCGGAGGCTAAAATTCTGAATCTGACAGGTTTTCACCGCTGCAGCCTAATGCACATCAGAGGCTGTCAGCAAGAAATATACAGAAGCTCTTTCTGTTTCATGGCATTTCCCATCTTATTCACAGCAGCAACCGCCATTGTTTGTGTGCCAACGCTGTTCACATGTTCTGCTGAGCCGAAGTCTAATGGCACAGATTGCATCATGCACAAGAGATCAACTATAGCTCCAAAAATAGTGACTTGTTACAACGTAATTACAACTATTTAAAATGACACTGGTGAAATGTGTGTTGTTTCTTGATGTCATACTCAATTATCATAGCTCATCCCACCTGCCCTGTTTAGTGTTTTGGAATTTGCTCAACCTGAGAGCAAACAAGGGGACACATCTTGATTTGAAGCCCTATGAGCTAATATGGCGTAATCTGTATTTTGTCACTTCAAAGATCATTATACCGTGAACAGCACCTGAGAGTCTAAGAGTGTTACGATCAAGGGAAAGAGGCAGACTAAAACAAAGTGTGCGAATGAGAATTGAGCGAGTAGCGACTGTAGACTGCCGCCGAATGACACACAGTCGCATACGAGCTGAGCTGGATGTGTAGCTAATGAGCCCGGTGTGTGGTTACGGTGCAGAGTCAGACCGGCTGCACGCTCAGACTGATGGGAGTTCACGCAGGAGTCACAGCTTTTTTCTTTTTTCTCTCCATTCCTGTGCCTCATCTTCAGAAAAGCAGCCTGTTACCGTTTGCTGTCGTTATCAAAGCAGACACAGGTTCACCTTAAGGGCTCCTTTCCAATCTCCAGGTACAGAGGGAGACAGGCACGTTCAGACATGAGTTCATGATGGTCCCTGGAGACTTTAAATGGTTGTCACAATTATCACCTAAAAGAGATTGTGAGTTTTCTCAGCACAAGACAAAAAAATACTTTAAATTGTGCTGTTTTGCAAAATGGAATGTGATGTGAAGATACAGTATGGCTGTTCAAAAGGTTTTTACAAAGTAAATCTACTTCTTCAAGTCCCTGTGTGTAATAAACAGGCTTTGATAGTATGTATAGTATTCATGGTTTCCCTGTTGTGTTTCATCCAGTCCCAGCTATGATCACCTCGTACCCCAACACCACTCTGGCCACTCAGGGGGAAGAGAAGAGGATGAGCTGCATTGCTCATGGAGAGAAACCCATCATGGTGCGCTGGGAGAAAGAGGAGCGCATCATCAACCCCGAGACCAGCCGATACGTGGTTACTGTCAAGGAAGTGGCTGATGAAGTCATCTCCACTCTGGTGGTGAGTCCTCAGTTTGACTGTAAATCAGAGGCGTTCTGAATCTGTGAGGAGAGAGGCCCCACGCGGACATTTTTACACTCGAAAAAAGCAACCAGGAACCCACAACAGTGATTTAATTAGAAATATGTCTGCATAACATAAACATAGTAAGTTTAGAGTTATTCGTTTAGAGTAAATCTAACATCTAAAAAAGTAGTTGAATGAAACATTACAGATGTTCCACTGAATCACACTGATTTATATCCAATTTAAACATTCATATTGTTTTCACTTAACTTATATGGGTTAGGTCAACACATTTTTGTTTACAAAACTTCTTCTCTGCGTTTGACTCTCAGCCTTATTTGGTTTGTAGAACTAGTTTTAAATTACTTTTTGAACGAAGCACTTTACAGCATGTTTGCCTGGCTTAATAATAAAACTCTTGTTGTCTCAGGCCTGTTTTCATTCATTCAAATGGACTGAAACAAGTAACACAACATACTTGTTCACACAACAAGGTTCATTTTTTTGTTTCACTAAAAGGTCTGACTTATGCAGCATAAATTCAAACAAATCTAAATTGCTAGAAGAAAAGCCTTTACCAAAAGAAAAACAATCAATATTTGAGCCTTTCAGTCTTAGCCTTTACTGAAAAACAAGGGGATCTGCTCTAAAAAATCATGTTGACTAAGTCTAAATATATGAATTTCCAGCAACATAACCGTTTAATCTAAAGAGAAAGCCTTAAAAATGTCTGCAGATTTGTTGTTTTTATGTCTATTTAACAAGTCATTTTTTGAGTGTATTTGCAGAAATAAAAAAGCACTGAGAAAGAAAGAGTATGAGAGGAGTGGCAGAGATGAATCCAAGCACAATATTAGTTTGCATGTGTAATGTAGTAAATCCAAAGTACAGTACACAGATCTACAGGTAAATATTTAAGTGTCCCTCGTGGTTTAGGTTGACGGGTCTCTCTCCCTCTTAGTTTTATCTCCAAGTAACTGAATAAAAGAAAGCTTTAGATTTGGAACTAGTACTCCAACCCTTCCTTCTTGAAAACCCTGAGTGTGGTGTATTTCTCTGTAGATTATGCCAACTGTTCGTGAGGACTCAGGCTTCTTCTCCTGTCATGCCATCAACTCTTTCGGCGAGGACAGAGGCATCATCCAGCTGACAGTGCAAGGTAGGCTTTCATCTCCCCTCACACTCTGGAAGAGGGGGGAGTCTTTGTGGAAGTGGGATAAAAACTCTGATGTGCTGAACTCTTGATCTTTGACTGATGCCTCACTGCAAAGAGTAAAACTGATACTTGGGTTTTGGTTTCAGTATATTTGCTCCAGAGTCTCTGTCTCTGAGCCGCTTAAAATTTATGGATGTGTTCACATTTCCCCAGAACCACCTGATCCTCCGGAGGTGGAGATCCGGGAGGTCAAAGATCGCACCATAGCTCTTCGCTGGACCATGGGTTTCGATGGCAACAGCCCCATCACGGGATATGACATTGAATGCAAGAACAAGTCAGGTAGAAGCAGAAGAAAGAAAGAAGTGTTGAGTTTGTGTTATTTGAGGCGAAATAAACAGGAAACAAGAAATGCAGAAGTTAAACCAAAGCAGTTTTATTAGCGAATGCTACTAATGCATTCACTGTTTGTCATTTCAATCCTTCTAGCTTCATGGTTATCAGCCCAGGTAACCAAAGATGTGTCACCGCAGCTAAACCAAGCCACTATTATTGACCTCCACCCCTCCTCCACTTACAACATCCGCATGGTTGCCAAGAACATTATTGGCAACAGCAATCCCAGCAATGAGCTCACCATCACGACTGATGAAGCAGGTTAGTGAGCTTCTCGTCAGCGTGATTCCCCTCGTTGGCTGAGAAAAAATGTACTTAGTCACCAGATCTGAAACCTGAAGCCATGTGAGGTGCTGTTAAGCTGAAAAACCAGCAGGACGTCATCAGAAAAATCAGTTCCTCTGCTGGAAGTGATGTTTTTAGACACATAACTATAATTAGGCAGAAAATAAATCAAGGTGAGTTAGTCAGAATAGTCCTTTAGATATATTTCTAATAGTGATAACTGAGAATCAGCCTAAAACAAGTCTGAGAATTTACTTATTTTACTGAAGAGAAGTAGAAGTAGATGAAATGATTTTTGATGGTCAGACATCAATTTGAACTAGCTCCAAAGATTTTACAGGTATTGATTTCTCTGGAGTTGGTCGATTTGGTGCCAGAATATCTTATATAGTGTACGGAGTGTACTCGGTTCTGTTTTTGGGGAGAAACTTTTTAAAAGATCAGTGCATAATCTCGACAAGTAATCATTACGCAGTTGTATCAAAGTGATGCTATAAGCTGCTATAAATGGAGAAATAGAGCAGTTCACCCTCATTTTGAGTTAGCCCTGTAAATGTTCACTTATCTTCAATCGCTCATACTGATTCCCCCCTGGGCATTTTAGCACATTAACATGGTGCAATCAGTCAAAATTATAGCTAAAATGAAGTAATGAAACTCATATCAATTCTCACATAGTTTAAGGGGCAAGTTGATGATGTTACAATTTTTTTTATTAATATTAATTTGAGGTGAAGGCTTCAGATTGAACTAAAACAAGGAAGAAAAGTGCATTCTTAGCCCAACAGCATCACCTAGTGGACGTAGGTGTTTTTTGTCTTATCTCTTATTTTAAATAGAATAATGGAGATAATGATGTTTTTCAGCTCCTGACGGCCCGCCACAAGATGTCACTCTGGAGCCCACCTCCCCACAGAGCATCAAAGTTTCCTGGAGGGTACAATAATTACTTTTATGCCTCAATGTTTCAGCATTTCTTAGCTTTTAAATGATATAATTGCAAAGAAGTGGCAGTAATAAAAACAAAACAAAAACAAAAGACAATAAATGATCAAGCAACATATTCTTGTTGCATTAGAGTTGCCTGACCTTGTTTTTTCATCCTTATCCTCTGTCTTCAGCCTCCCCAGAAGCACCTGCAGAACGGCGTGATCCGCGGCTACCAGGTGGGCTACAGGGAGTACAGTCCCGGCGGGAGTCACCAGTTTACTATCATCAGCGTGGACACGACAGGCGACACCACAGAGAGCATCGTGCTGGACAACTTGAAGAAGTTCACCCAGTACAGTGTGGTCGTCCAGGCTGCAAACAGAGCCGGCACAGGACCCTCTTCACAGCAGGTGGTCACAAAGACCCTGGAGGACGGTAAGTGAAAGGTGTTGGTGGGCTTTTATGGGTCATATAAACCTGACCTTAATATCTAAAACTGCAGGTCAGGTTCTGTTTAGGTTAGTATAGTGGTGTGGTTGTGTTTGTTATGTAAGATAGTTGCAGCTGAGGTTGTTCTCTTTCTCATTCCTCTCAGTTGCAGCAACCGGCAGAGTAGTTTGTATCAATTCTTTGTGGGAGGACTCCATCTATTGGACGCATTTTGAACTACAGTATATACACAAACTAAATGTTGCATCCTTGATACTATTCTCCCATGGATGAATGAGCATAATATACTGATTTATTGTCTTGCTTATAGTGTTTTTTATAGCACTGTATACTAAAAAAACAAACTAAAGAGTAAATGTGCTGACTATTGCAATTTTTTTACATTTGAGAACATTAATGTGTCTTGTTCTTTGTTTTATCTTTTTCATGAGAACTATAAAAAGGCACTGTAGAAATAAACACAAACTTTTACCTATGTCTTAATGAATTATTTAAAAAAACAGTATTTCAATTATTCAGTATTTCACACATACCTTTAAAATGCTGGGTGGATTAAACTGCTGACCATCATAATAAAGGATTAAACTTTGTACTGAATATTATTAAAGAAACTGGATCCATTATAAAGAGCATATAGTGTCCAGATCTTTCAAACTGGAATGAACAACTAATAGCTTACCTGTTGTAGGTAACGCTTTAAACAAACAGATTTTAATTCTGACAGGACTGACAATCAGAAGGAGCGAAGCCAACTTTTCAGAACGGTTTGTGTAGATGCCGTCGACCCTGTTTTGTAAACCTTTGCACTGCTGTCAGTTTTGCATGATATGATTGTTGTAACAGAAATATTGTTATATTCCTGCTTTAAAAAGTCCAGCCTATACACTTGACGTGCTACAGCTAAACTGCTGCTGCTGCTCTTTGTTCTTACACATACCCATAAAGTGCAAATTTACCAACTATTTAAAGGTTTATAAAACAATGTTCACATGAACTACTGTATTTTTTAAGACCGAAGTCATTTTGTGACTTCAGCCTGTCTTTGGATTCGCCGTTAGCTCGTCAATCCATTCAGAATTAAACTTTGTTTCTCAAAACTAAGTTTTGTTTGGGAGAATTGTGATTGTTTTTTACTTTCTCAAATGTAACCTGTGAAAAACTTTAGTTTTTGTTTTTTCTTCAGTATTTTATGCTACCTTATTTTATAACAACTCTTACTTGGCCATGTTGGCCCTCTTGCTGAGTCTTTATAGAGTCAAACAACACAATCGTGTTTCTATAGGGCTCTCATGTTTGAGCAAAGCAATCTAAAGGGGAGTGAAGTAAAGCCTTTGTCCAAAGTTTATCTGAGAGGCTCCTCAGTATTTATCTTCTGTGGTAAATTATTTTTTTACATGTTTAAACAGGTGCCCCATAACCAACATCATGTATCAGTCGTGTTTTTGTGTAACTAATTTACTGCCTACATGAGAGCTCTTCTCCTGATGCAGCCTCCATCATGGCTGATGTCGTCCCTCATAAAGCCTCCATTCAGCCAGACGCTTTGTCTCTTCTCTTGCTTTTGACAGTGCCGTCTCGACCTCCTGAAAACGTCCTGGCTGTGGCCAAATCTCCAGAGGTCATTTCACTCTCCTGGATGCCTCTGCCCAGAGAGGCTCTGAATGGAAACCTGCAGGGCTACAGGGTCATCTACTGGGCCAACCTGCCTGACGGAGGTACGATTGTTCCACAGAGACGTAGACAGTGTTAGATCACAAGATGCTGCATTGTTGCTGTCGCTATCTCATCCATCCACCAGGGGAAGCTGTGGATTTGTTTATTTCTTGTGTATGTCAGCGTGGTTGGATTTCCAAGTTATTTTTTAGGTTTAGCTTTTCTATACATTTACTGAACTTGATCTGATTTTTAAGCAGTGTTCTGCCATTTTATAAAACAAAATGACTCTCAGCAGATTGACAATGGAAATGCACAGAGCAGATATTTATTGGTTGTTGCTCCTTTGAACGTGTAACACTGCAGCAGGGATCCAACATGCTGTCTGGATTGCCAAAATAAATGTTTTAAAAAGTATAAAACAGCATGATTAACTTTCAGCATGGCAATTGTTTCATTTCAGGGTGACAGGATTTAAAGAAATAAAAGGAATAAGAGAAACAATAAAAAGTAAAATCCCACAGTCTCTGGTCTGTTGGGTTTAATAGGACTGATTCTGATTGCTGTTAAAATTTTCAACATTGCTACAGTAAGTAGTTTTTATACCCAAACTTATTAACACGTTTTATTTTGTGTGTCAGAACTGGGTGAAATTAAAAATGTGACTACGGGGCAGCCATCTCTGGAGCTGGACGGTTTGGAGAAATACACCAACTACAGCATCCAGGTGTTAGCCTTCACAAACGCTGGAGATGGTGTCCGCAGTGAGCAGATCTACGTTCGCACTAAGGAGGATGGTATGAGATACGTTTGTTTCCAGAGTTTCTTTCTTTGTTCGTTTTCTAAAAGTTAAAAATCTGAATTTCTAAAAACAAGTTGTTCAGACAAACATGAGCTTTTCCCATTGAGTATGCTGTATGTAGAAGATAAAATACTTCTAGTTTTAGTTCTTGTTTAAAACACTTTGTAAGCATTGCTAAGTTTAAAAAAATGCGCTGTGTAAGAGTGGACTATTCGTCATACTGTATGTTACAAGTTACTGCAGCCTTACAGAAAAAAGCTTTTTTTGGTATAGAGTTTAGAGTTTTACATAATGAACATTATGTTATAATAAAGTAGACTTGTATTGTGGGAACTATAGATTCCTTAAGAGCACAAGTGACTTTTTTCAGAAAGTGTTCTTTAATAAACAGTCTGTACTGTACACACACATTAAATCGCTTGAAAACCAACTGAGAAATCTGGAAATTTGAGTTTGGAAAAGTCTGACATTTTAAAAATGGAATATGTGTAGGAAGTGTTTGGCTGTGTTTTGTTCCTTCTAGTTCCCGGCCCTCCAGCAGGAGTGAAGGCTGCTGCCTCCAGCAGCTCGGCCGTGTTTGTCTCCTGGCTGCCTCCACTTAAACTCAACGGCATCATCAGGAAATACATCGTCTTCTGCTCGAACCTGCATCCGATGGTAATAGTGTTTGTATACCAGTTGATTTTTGGCCATCTTCTTCACCTTTTTCGTTCTGCGTGTCAAAGTCAATGCAGCCATATTAGTCTCATATTTAAAAAACAGCCACATTTCTGCTCTGCTGGGCACCGGTGCCATCCAGTGATACATTAATCCCTTCTGTTCTTCCGTCTTACAGGTGATGAGTGAGTTTGAGACAGCTCCAGATAAATATTTCTACAGGATCCCAAACTTGGCTCGAAACAGGCAGTACAGTGTCTGGGTGGTGGCTGTGACAGCTGCAGGACATGGCAACAACAGTGAGAAGATTATAGTGGAACCTCTGGACAAAGGTACAAAATCTACTGATCCTGCTCCACAGTCTGTTTTATCAGAATGGCAAAAATGAGAAAATATAAAGTTGGATAGAACTGTTTTTTTCTTGATAAGTGAAGATTTAGGGATTGTATTAACTGTGTCAAACTTTAATAGCTTTTGATTCTTTAATCCACTCAAAAAAGGCCCTTTTTTTGTTGCACTCAGCTCCAGCCAGAATCCTGACATTTAATGGTACAGTCACCACTCCCTGGATGAAGGACATCGTTTTACCGTGCAAAGCTGTCGGCGACCCACCTCCCACTATCAAATGGCTCAAGGGAAAGTAAGTAACACACAGTCATGTAGATAAGTGCAACCAGGACCCAAACTCTGCCTGACTCATATAATTTCCTCCCCTTTCTTTTCAGCCCTAATGGGACACCTACACCTGTTATCGTGGACGGCCGCCGTAGTGTCCAGGGTAATGGCAGCTTTATTATTCGTACGGTGAAAGCAGAAGATTCTGGGAATTACAGCTGCGTGGCCAGCAACAACTTGGGTTCAGATGAGATCACACTCAACCTGCAGGTCCAAGGCATGTGGAGATATTTCAGTGATCACACGTTTTTTTTACTGAAGTTTCTAAAAGCAACACATCATCCTTGTTAAAACCTTTGTTTTATCAGATGAACACATTATTAATCCTGTATGATAAATTGTTGTATCTCAGCAGCAAGTCATAATAAAGTAATCCAACACTGCAAAGAGCAAAGATAATAAGGCAATAATAATAATAACAATAATAGTCATAAAAAAAGAGTAAAAACATTAATATAAAATCAAATTTTTGGCCTATATCAGCAGAAGGTCCTTATTTTAAAATGGCTGAATGTGGCAGTATGTTTAGAAATGCAATTGATGACAGGAAAAATGTCTATATTTTCAGTCAAAGTATTTACACATGTGCACTGCAATGATGTGTTCACATGTTAGAAAGAGGCAAGCTTAGATAGGCTGATATGGTGAATAGTATGATTTTAATTATGACAGGGTGTGCATTCTCACAGTTCAGTCAATGTAAACAAGAAATCAAAAGCAAAAAACATAAACCAAATAATGCACGCTTCATTTGTTGAAGAATAACACGAGTTTAGGGTGAAAACAGAGTAAAAGGCTTAAAAATATACAGGTCAAACAACCACAAAACCACTGCAATTATTATAAAAATATTTGCAGATTGAGAAAAGGTACACAAATGATTACACAAGAGAGATAAAAATGACAAATGGTATTATGAAAACAGCAATAAGGAGCAACTACTCTAATTTTACAAACTTTTACGTCAGTTTCTTATGGCACTGCTATTCTGGCAGAAATACCAATATATTCCTGCAGGGACTGTGTCAGGCTGCACTAGAAGTGCTACAGTTAGTTGCTGTCAATTGTGCTTGCAAAAAAATATAGAATTGCTCATGAGTATCCATGTAATGCAAAATTGAGTGTAAAAGTTTATAAAAAAGTTTTGTTGTTTAAGACGGCAGTAATCCACTCAGTCTAGCCATTATCTTGATAATCCAGTCAGAATTAAACAGTTTCTGCAAACCAGGGTGTGTTAAAAAGCTATCTGCAACAGGTAAAATATTAGTTGTTCATAATCTCTCTACACAACTCCACTTCAAAACATCTGTTTTATAATTGTAAGGTCTCAAAGATGCATTTTTTTTGTCTAATCTAGCTTCTAGTGTACTTCTCCTACTCCAACTTGTCACACAATTTTGGTCCCTTGTGGATCCAAAAACAAGGATGGCAGCAACCAAATGCTAATGTTGTCTATTATTAATTGTCTATTGTCTATTGTCTATTATAACAAATTATATGTTGTCTAAATTTAAAGTGGAAAGTAAATAATAAAAGTATACAAAAAATGGCACATGAGGCATTGTATCACGAACACTAGTCGTGTAATGACCTTTCGGTTTATCCTGATGTCCACAGTACCTCCTGACCAGCCACGCCTCACGGTTACCAAGACGACCACCACATCAATCACGCTGTCGTGGATACCTGGAGACAACGGAGGGAGCTCCATCAGAGGTGAGGGTGTCACACCGAAAACACACGCAGCAGGCAGAGCTAAACCAAGAGTTTGATTACATCCGCCGCTAAATGTGAAAGCTCGCCTTCTGTCGCCTGTTTTTGTCACGCCCACTTCCTCTTTGGTCCAACTGTGCTGTTCTAGGCGTACGTCTCATTATCTGCTGGTACAGCACAACGCTCGAGTCCTAAAAGCTAGATTAAAACACAGCAGAAAAGATTAGGCCCATTTAAGTGAAAGATTAAAGCGGTCCATCTTAAAGCCCAATCACAGAGAGGCTGTTTGTGGTGATTTATCATCGCTGTTAATCAAGCAGCTCCTGTCTTCAGAGATGTAGCTGCAGTAGAAGCTGTTTGAGATACCTACTCTGTAATATGTGTTTTCCTTTCCTGCTCATAGCATCATCCATCACCAAAACACACATACACATACACCTAAGATTAGTATTGTCTATTTGTAGCCTTGTATTTAGTGTGCTTTGGAGATGGCAGTTTTGCCTGGTTGGTCACCCTGTCCTCAAACTGTCAACACAACCATTTTGAATAAATTATGTAATCTTTCTTCTCAGTTGTATTACTTGCAGAGTAGCTATGTGCTAAAAACTTGGAAAACTTGTTTTGTTTTTTTTTCTCATAGGATTTTCACAGAAAATGGAGTTTCATTAGTTTACTTTAAAATGTTCAAAGTTTACCGTCTGCCTTGTCTTCCTACTTTAACCCCTCTCTTCCCTTCTCTGTCCCAGGTTACATCCTGCAGTACTCAGAGGACAACAGTGAGCAGTGGGGGAGTTTTCCCATCAGCCCCAGTGAGCGTTCATACCGTCTGGAGAATCTAAAATGTGGCACGTGGTACAAATTTACCCTGACAGCCCAGAATGCAGTGGGTCCTGGACGCATCAGTGAGATCATTGAAGCTAAGACTCATGGGAAAGGTAAAAAGTGGGATTTAATTTCTCCATTTAGTTTCGATGTGTCTCAACTTCAGAATGCAAAAAACATTAGATTTAAAAATGTCACTAATGTTTTTACATGTAGATGTTACTTCATTGGTGCTACAGTTTCATTTTCAGCTGTGACGTGATGAGGTTCTCCTTTCTGTTCTATTCTCAGAACCTCAGTTTGCCAAAGAACATGAACTTTTCACCAGCATCAACTCCACCAGGGCGAGGCTCAACCTGGCTGGCTGGAACAACGGCGGCTGTCCGATCACCTCCTTCATACTGGAGTACCGAGCCGTGGACTCGGCCACCTGGACCACAGCTCAGCGGACCTCGCTCACCAAGAGCTACATTCTGTACGACCTGCTGGAGGCGACGTGGTATGAGCTGCAGATGAAGGTCACCAACAGCGCCGGCTCGGCAGATAAGCAGATCACCTTTGCCACTCTCAACGCTGACGGAAGTGAGTCGGAAAACAAAGAAACCTACACTATGATTTTGTTTTTTTGATGCTGTTAGATTGGATCATAAAATGTCATAAAATTCACTTTCATATAAAACAACAGAACATAATTTTATTCTTTTACCTAAGCCATGATGACCCTCTTAGAAAAAAACTGCCCATCCTGTTTTAAGAACATGTGTCAGTTCCTCACAAAATAAGTGGATAATTTGTAAGGAAGGACTCTGAGGTGCCCTTCAGACTCTGTACTTATTTCCTGTTTGGAGTTTTGCTGAAAGATGTGAGCTGCATGTTAGATTGCCGTATGTGTGTGTGTGAACGCTGTTGTCAGTTTGACATCAAATCGATCCCTCCTTTCTGCTGCTGAGACTCACATCCTCCACAGTCCACTAACAGGCCTGGTGTCTGTTTTCTAACTAATTTCATTTCCACAAAAGGCACCATCCCCCCGCTGCTGAAAACTGGAGACCCCATCTCGGACAACATGTCAGGCAGCGGAGGTCTGAAGATGGTGGTGACTATCACGTCCATCCTGGTGGTAGCTGTGCTGGTTTTTATTATGCTCATGGTGCTAAAGAGGAGGAGGAGGGAACAGAGGCTCAAGAGACTCAGAGGTACATTACAAACTAATCTGTTCATTACTTTATCTGGCAACAAAGTGCTCTATCTTTTCTTCAGTCTTTAAAATATCGGTTCAGGACTTTTGAAGTGGAGTTCTGTGGAAAGGTTATCCATTTGTTTTCTGCCACTTATCTGTGGTAGCAGATGTGGCAGGTCCAGGAGGGACCCCCAGGCATCCCAGACATCCCTCTCCCAGGCAGGGGGGATGCAGAGAAGAAAGGTTATGTACATTAATATCTCACCTGTTGTAGATCTCTCTTTCCTCTTCGAACAACCTCAGTTTGGAGAAACAGTTTAATTCTGACCAGACTGATGAGCAAACACCTAGTTAACCTGAGTGGGGCCAGGATCAACTTCAACTTCCAAAATGTGATTCATCTGAACACTATTTTAAAATAGATAGCAGCAGCAGCTAGCTGTAGCATATCTGGTCACTTCCAGTAGCAATATCTTAATCTTTCTCTGCAACATGAAATTGACAGCAGTGTGAGGGTTTATAAAACAGCTTTTGGGTAAACCTCAGCATATTTTGAGTTTGGAGTTGCTTTGAGATGACAGTATTTCACTTTGGTTTAAGCCCCGCTTGGACTAGCCATTAGCTCATGAATCTCGTTAGGAATAAACCCAGTTTTTCTAAACTGAGGTTGTTAAAGATTCATCTACAACAGGTAAGACAATAATTACTATCCCTAACCTATCTGCAGAGCTTCACTTTATGTAATTGAACTATTTCTGTAAGCTGACTTTTAAATTGTAAAAATTCACATTAAGTCTGTAACGTGTGCAGACCTGCTTGACATCATACCAAGAGGCACCCAGGTAACAGAACCATACATAAGGAGTGCCCTGTCATTAATGTTTTGATGCCAAAGGAGTTGTTTTGATCATTTTGAAGTGATGTTCGGCCAAATACTTATCAATAGTTAGAACTCTATCAGCCCTGACATCAGTCAGAGAAAATTAAATATGTAGGAAGAGGAAGAAGTCCTTCAGGAGTCAGGATAGCCACACTGGTGCCACATTATAGTGTTTCTTTAGGCTTTTAAAACAACTCTTGCCCAAAAATGTGATATTAGTGTAAAAAAATGCTATATTAACAAAACTTAAACCTCTAGACTTTTGCAGGGGTCATTGTTTTCTCAACTGAACAATGTCTATATTAATAAGTTTACTGTTCACTGATCAGACGGACTGATACATTTGACAACCCCAGTACATTCATGCAGTAATGGAAAACAGTGACAAACTAAAAAAATCGAGGATTCATTTTTGCTAATCTATCACTCCAGAATAACATTACTCTGATAAGGTACTGATGAGCATTTGACAGAACGTTAATTTAAAATAGCCAAAGAAAAAATGGCACTTTTTTGTTGAGAAACTTAACTTTGTGTCTATATGTGTGGTGCACAATGCTCCAGTACTCTAAAAGTACTTTTTCCAAGAGTATTCCTCTGTGCTTTTAGAGAATTCCCAGGGCTCTACCTTAGCAACATGACAGTAGTTTATTTATTATAGTGTTAACCACGTCTCTGCTGACTTTACAGATGCCAAAAGCCTGGCAGAAATGCTGATGAGGTATGTATTCTTAATTTTAATTTGTGCACACTCCGTCCCTTTTAGCCAGAACATAAATCACATCGTAGGCTAACGTTACAGTAGCTTTCAGTAAAAATCAAATATATTACCTCCGGGCTGTCCTTTTTGCTTTTATACAGCTTCTTATCAACTTAAGTGGACCTGAATTTGCATTTCTGCGATACAATGCAGCGTTACACAGCTGATGTGTTTTCCTCATCTATCTCCACAGTAAGAACACACGGACACCGGACACCGTGAACAAGCAGCAGCAGACTTTAAGAATGCACATCGACATCCCCAGAGCTCAGCTCCTCATCGAGGAGCGGGACACCATGGAAACAATCGGTGAGAAAGCTCGGAGTGGGACCTCTGCTTGTTGGTCACCATTTGCTTCGTACTGACAGCTTCGTCCCTGCTTCCTCTTCTTTAGACGACAGGTCCACTGTGCTGCTGACGGATAATGACTTTGGGGAGACCAATAAGCAGAAGTCTTCCACAGTGACGCACACGGTCCACTACCAGTCTCTGTCCCAGGCCACTGGGCCCCTGGTGGACGTGTCCGATGCTAGGCCTGGAACCAGTGAGTCCCACCACCGTCAGTGCTCAACATTTATTTCCTTTTCTACTAAAAGTGATTCTGTTCTGCGTCTTGTTTTGGAAATATGAACTAACATGTCTTGTGGATTTACCGGTGAATTTGTTTGATAGATGGTGGCTCTGTTTCTACTTTTTTCTAGATTTACATTTACACAAAATGAAGTTAAAGGCCACTGTCATGGTGTTGGCGACATTGGTTTTCATGAAAAATGTTTCTGTAGATGGTTTTCATACAGCAAGCTGCTCAGAAGCCAGGCTGCAGCTCAGCTGCTGGGTTTCTGGTGTTTAAGCTCCACTGAAGCCAAACTGATGAAGAGCGCTGATCTCCTACCTTTTCTTAACACGACTGACTGCCTACAGACCTGGACCAGCACACTCAGAAAGTGATGAGCTCAAATAAAAGGTTTAGGCAAAAAGATTTAGTTCAGCCATCTGGAAATTATTACAAACAGAGACACATTTTCTTTCATTTTAAAATAAAAGAGTATATTTTGAAGGTATGATTGGCACACTGTCAAACAGCTCAACATGAATTAAAGACATATAAAGATGTAAAATGCAAATCTGTTCCATCACACATTTGCAAACATCAGTGCCTTCACTCATCACAGGAATACACAACCCAAGGGCCACATAATTGATTCATTTAACCTGGCCAGTGTGGCATGAACTCACATGGCTGTTTCAGACCTTCTTTCCCTTTGCATCTGCCCCCCCACCCCCACCACTCTATCCATCTATTTCATCCATGACTGATTTATAGTCTTACCTACTACAGTTACTAGCACCATTCTTCTCTGAATGGATCCAGTCTCAGACTTTTCTAAAGAGTTTCACTGTTGTTGTGTCCAGCAATTCGTACGGTACCAACAGCCTGTCAGGGTCAGGCTGAATATGATCCAAGCTGTATATCTTGGAGTTTAACACCAGTGGCAATGGATGATGATCACAGAGAAAGTAAAGTAAAGGTTATATGTCCCAGTTGAAGTTCTGGTTAGGATCAATGTGGATGTCACGCAATGAAATGTGAGGAAATTACAACATCAGTGAATTAATATTTTTATTGAAGACTGACAATTGAAGGTTATTATGTTCCTGTGGCTTATAATAAACTTTTTAATGATGAGTCAAATTTGCATAATATTCTGATGTGAACAAAAATGTTAACTTTATTAAGTCACTTGGTAACCAAAAATCAATAAAACAAGTCAAAATATCAATTTGATTTATTATTTGGGCCATGCATTTGTGTCTGTGGAAACATTCACTTGATCTATCTCCATATCTCCAGTGTTCATTGAAAAGCACTTTAAGAAGCCTTGTTAATTTCAGATTTTGTTAAAAGTGCAAAACTTTTACTCTTCTGTTTTATTCAAGAGCCATTAATCAACAAAGTTAATGATTTCATGTTTGATTGCAAAAAAACAGACAGACCTAATTAATGTTTTATTAGATTATTTGAAATTATTTGAAAAAAAAGACCAATTTCTTTTCCTTCTATTACTAGATCCCACTGCCAGACGCACTGCCAAAGCTGGTCCCGCTGCAGCACGGAGCCGCTACGCCAGCCAGTGGACTCTGAACCGGCCTCACCCGACCAGCTCCTCTCACACCCTGACCACCGACTGGAGGCTCCCCACTCCACGCGCCACTGGATCCGTGGACAAAGAGAGCGACAGCTACAGCGTCAGCCCCTCGCAGGATACAGGTAGGGCAAACATAGATGGAGGTTCAGGAACAGCATGGACCCACAGACTGTTGTTTAGGAATGAAAATTCTACCTACAAATATGCAGGTTTTGCGAGATCATCAGAAATCAGCGTACTGTGGTCAGCAATGCTCTCATGTTAGTCTTGGAAATCCAAATAATTTTTTCTACTTAAAGAAAAAAACTACATAAAAAGCAATGTTAGGATGAACTTTTGAACTCCAAACAATAGTTGAAATCTGTTGAAACATGAAGTTTAATACCTTACTTGTGGCAAATAGATTCTTGAATGACCTCAGTTTGAAAAAATAGAGTTTATTTCTGACTGAGTGAGTGATCTAATGGCTAATTTGAGGGGAGCCAAGATGAAAGTGGATTACTGTTATCTTAAAACAACTCCAATCTAAGAAAAAGCATAATAGTTTATGCAAATGATACTTTTAAACCTTGACATTGCAGTCATTTTTACATTACAGTTATTTACATAGATTACTACAGTTAATTCATAACAGTAGCAGCTAGATGTAACCGTTCCAGGATACTTCAAGCAGGAATCTCATATTTTTGGCAAAAATAAATGTGCAGTGAAAGATTGGCTGTATAGTAAAGGTTTATAAAGTGGTGTTTTCATGAGTTGCTATACTATGGCAGAAATCGACTTGGTCTGGTCCACGTCCCTGAGCTCGTCAGTCAAAATTAAACTTCATTTCTTCAGACTGAGCTTGTTTAAAGAGTTATTTATAACAGGTAAGATAATAATCGTTTATAACATTTCCACAGAATGTTGCCTCAAAATGAACACAATGCAATACTGCTTTAATTTTTTCCTTATTTCTACTTAACCTAGTGCATCACGCTGTTTTTCCAGTGACTAAATATTTATCACTGTTTGTGCCTTTTTGTTATCAGATCGTGCACGGAGCAGCATGGTATCAACAGAGAGCGCGTCCTCCACCTACGAAGAGCTGGCAAGAGCCTACGAGCACGCCAAGATGGAGGAGCAGCTCCGCCACGCCAAGTTCACCATCACGGAGTGCTTCATCTCGGACACATCATCCGAACAGATGACAGCAGGGACCAACGACTACACCGACAGCATGACCTCCAGCACGCCGTCTGAGTCGGGCATCTGCCGCTTTACCGCTTCCCCGCCCAAACCTCAGGATGTCAGCAGGGTCATGAACATGGCCGTGCCCAAGGCGCACAGACCCGGTGAGGAAACAGAAGCGTGTACACAAGTCGTTAGGCAGCTTTGTGTGGAATGGAGCAGCTCGTCAATCTTTTTTTAAAATCCAGCTGTGTAATGTGTAATTAAAACCATTAATTATTCATTATGTTTCTTTTTTGGCATTAGAAACAGTCTAGTATGCCATTAGAGTCAATTAAACGTTTTACAGTATTTATTTGATGACATGGTGCTGTTCTGAGTGAACCATAATTTACAGGAAGGATATAATCATAAGAGGAATTCATATCAAATGACACAATTAGAGTGTTGAAACTGATATATGCAGCTACAGGGGATTTTTATTTTCTTCACCTGCACCTCTTTGCATGTTTGGCCATGTTTCTTTAGATGTTGATTTTGACAACAGTATTGTCAGATCAGTACATACGTGCCAATTATTTCCCTCTGCTACTGTTCCTATTGGCACTAACTCACAAAACCGAAAACAGATGCACAAAGAGGGGTTTTATGTAGTTTTGGCAAAATTTTGAATTCAGTGACAGAAGAACTGAGCTGGAACTCTCACTTAGTGTCTAACCATTTATCTAAATATCTAACCAGTTTTTAATAAAAACTTTTTCTACACACCTTTTTGCAAATTAATAGTCAATAACAGTTTAAGTGAGAAACTACTTGTAGATGGCACACCATTTTTATTTGTTACTTAATAGCCTGTTAGTAAAAGCCCCTCAATTAACTTTTTACCTTTTTATTTTAATGAAACTTTTCAAAGCTTTGTATTCAACTGTGCATCCCACCGGTGTTCAGACTTCTGCAGCCTACAGTCAGGCAGAGTCCCAATAAACCCTCACACGATGCATTAGTAGTGTTTTGTTGGAGGAATTCCATGTTTATGTGCAGTTTTTACACCATCAGCAGGGTGACCAAGCCCATCAAAGGTCATAAAATGATAATTAGTAGCTGCTGTTTTTATTCAGCACCACAGGCCTACAGTTTAGTGCCAGAAAACATCATGCAACAAAATATTTTTTTATTTTAAAGCTGCACGAGGACTCTGTGTGAAAAGCTTTCATTAGTGTATGTCTGCTGTCAGGTTGTGCTTTTACCTGGTGTGACCTTCTGCTCCTCCAGACAGATCAGTTACCAGATCTGTTGGAGCGCACGGACCACACACACGTCCAAACTGACAAACACTTTCCTCTTTGACACGTGCAGACAGCACATCCATCATCCCTGCTGCTCTCATGTCATAGAGTGTCAGGGGCCCCCCTGATAATTAGCGGTGCTGGAGGTCGGCTGGCCGTCCAAGCAGCAGAAATGTCCCTTTGGGTTTGTGTGGAAGAATCAACCTTCTCGGTTCGACCAGACAAGAGTTGAAGACATCAGATCTCCTTCTTAGGTTTCAGGACTCATTATGTTATAAACTTTTTGTGCACAGGACATCAGACTCGTCTACCGGGGAGAGGGCACCTAAAGGCTATCTGACAACCTGATCTGAAACTATTGTCACTGAGCACAAAACAGCACTTTGCTGCTACAGAGGAGACCTTTCAGTGTAATAACAGACTCTTAGTCCATCAGGTCGGGGTGGCAGCTCTTAGTGCAAAGACTTTGGTGTCAGTTACATTGGGTAGACCATGTAGATATCAAACTCTAGTTGTCACTGCAATTTCCTTGTTAAGTTTTTAGCTTCTCATGAACAGAAGCAGCTTAACTTGTTTGTTAGTGAATCCATCTTGAACCTGTTTTCTTAGAACATTTTGAGCTTCTTAAATAATATCAAACGTTACCTTTTTCTGCTGAATCTGCCGTCAAAGGGCTGTAAAATGAAGTTTAAAAAGTGGTTTTCTGGAAACTATAAAGTCACAGACAAGACATTCTGTCACATTCTCTCAAAGTTCAAAAAATAGATTAGATAGGATTAGATTGGACTGTCAATATTTCTTAAGGTAGGTAAGCTATTTTCCCCCTCAGAACCTGTGAACCTGGGTGCTCCAGCGAACACTGCAGCTAAATTATGTGACATCTGTCAAAACATCATGTTGTCCTGGCTATTCCAAAACAAACAAATTATTCTTTTAATATATTTTGTTATTTAGAACAAATTGTGTTATTATAGTTACTCTTCCTACATGATTGTTTTGCCTGTCATGACTCAGTCCTGAGATAGATGGTCCAACATTTGTTGAATCAGTAATGGCTTGTTATTGTGGTTTATGATTTATTTATGATCTATTCTTAGCTTCTTTATATATATATATATATATATATATATATATATATATATATATATATATATATATATATATATACATTCTTTACTCATTGGCCTCATGCCACCTTTGCACTCATTCTACACAGCTGAAGAGAAAGATTCTTTAAAGCTGAAATTAACATAAAAACCATTTTGGTTTATGAATGTCTTCAGCTGGTTTAACCTTTCTTCCTATCTAAGTGTTAAATAAATTTTATTTCCTAAAATATTTAAAGTAGATTTCAAAGCATTGGGAGTACATTTGTGCATTCTAATTAGTGTGTATTACAATATTAAAACTCTGACTGAACCAGGAGGCCCATGTTTCTGACAGTCAGTGAATGATTCAGTTTCATTCATTTCCATGTTTGTCTCCATTACACCTGAGTTACCTGAGCTGACCTCACCTGAATACTGCAAAGGTCAAAGGCAGAAAAACAACCCCTCGTTTCAGCCGACCAGCCTCCCCTCACAGAGCTGTTATGAGAATAAGTCTACTCTCATCTGCGCGAAGGGATAGTTGAGATCTTTTGAAGTGCAATTACACAGAAAGGTTATGACCAATTAATATCTTACCTGTTTTAGATAGCACTTCAAACAACCTCAGTTTGAAGAAATGGAGTTTAATTCTGACTGGAGTGATGAGATAATGGTTAGTCTGAGACCAAAGGGGAAGAGCTGGACCATCCCTTTAAGATCAAATATACATCGAACAGGCCTTAAAATGGGTTGTTTGGTATATAAATATAAAGATATATTTTAGCAACTTCAACCACAGAGGAATGAGTTGATGATGTATCAGACACATGATCGGATTTATGGTTTGGCAGAGAATTATTGTCGTATTAAGGGTGCACACACATTGTCCTATTACTGCACATCTGCAGTTTACTAGCTGATGAATTTTCAAGCCACATTTCTAATGAGCTCCCATGGAACACTTAAATCTACATTTAATTCAATTACCACTTATGGCTATCCATCATGTTTTTGTTGGCACTAATAGAGTGTATCATAAAGCTCGGTAAATTATTCATTTTCCCTGGGAACTCAAAAACTCATTCCCTACGGTCCCGTCTGAATGTGCAGAGGCGACCCTGTCTGAGCTTGCATTAGCGCTGAGTGTGACACTTACATTTGTACATGTGTGGGCTGTGTACATGTGAGTGTCACCATGTGTGGGAGGGATGGTGTGATAAAGAGTGAGGTTGGTAATGAAAACTGTCTGCTACTCTGAAGGTCTGAAGGTTTTGTTCCTGTTGAGACAATGCAGATGTTACTCAGAGCTTCATTTGTAGAATCTCACTGCAGATCTGGATACCTAGCTTTAAGAAGAGATAAAACCTCCAGTAAATACAGCACATACAATCCCAAATTTGAAAAAGTTGGGATGTTGTGTTAAAATGTAAATGAGAGCAGAATGTAATGATTTGATATTTTATTCAAACTAGGAAATTTTACAATTTTAAAGATAAATAAGGTCATTTTGATTGAATCCATACATTTTAAAGACATTTATTTTTACCACTTTGTAGCATCTCCTCTTCTTTTAACAACAGTTTTTTAAACATTTAGGATCTGAGGAAGGCAGCTCCTGGAGTTTTTAGAGGGAATATTGTCCCATTCTTGTCTGATGGAGGATTCTAGCTGGTGATGAGCCCTGGGTCTTCTTTGCCACACCTTTTGTTTCATGATGCAACAAATGTTTTAGGTCTGGACTGCAGGCAGGTCCGTTCAGCACCTGGACTCTTCTACTACAGAACTATGCTGCTGTAATGGATGGAGTATGTGGTTTAGAACTGTCTTGCAGAAATATGCACGCGTTTACCTAAAAAAGCATCTCTTCTTAATGGGAACGTGTGTTTTTTCTTCAACTCGTATACACTTTTTTGCATTGATGGTGCCTTTCCAGATGTGTAAGCTGACCATGCACTAATAGGCACTAATACACCCCAATACCATCAGAGAGGCAGGCTTTTAAACAGTGTGTTGATAACAGGCTGGATGGTCCCTCTCCTCTTTAGTATAGAGAATGTGGCATCTGTGGTTACCAATAACAATTTCAAGTTTCAATTTGTCTGACCACAAAACTGTTTTCTGCTTTGCTTCAGTCTATTTTAAATGAGTTTTGGCACAGAGAAGATGGCCGCATTTCTAGATGGTGTTGTTCACATATGGCTTCTTCTTTGCATAATAGAACTTTATTCTGCATTTGCTAATGACATGGTGAACTGGGTTTACAGAACAAAGATTTGTGGAAGTGTTGCTTAGCAGCTGTTTCTTATTGATACATAATAGTCAGAACAATTAAAGCTGCAGATGAGCAGGGGAGGTGAAGCAGCATGCTACATGCTGGGACAGAAACTACAGAAATAAGAGAGGAACTACAAAAGTGTCTTACAAAAAAACAGTAAATATTAGAAAACCAGTCAGACCACAATTGCAATTGATTTGAATAAGATTGATTGAAGCTATAAAAACTTATCTAAACAGGTCTCAAATTGCAGTCCTCTTAAAAATCGTGTCTGTGTACAACAGTCAATTCAGTGCCCAATGAACAAGATTTGCTTTAAGTATTTTTGTCTGGAATCAGGTGGAACTGGAGCTAAATATTCTGTGTTTTTGAACCAACAAATTTCTAATGACCCTAAATCAAATAAACAGCTGAGAAATGAGACCAAAGAACTAATCCCTTCCTTCTGTTTCTTGCAGCTCCACAGAGCATTGTAATGTCTTCCACCTCATTGCTTCAGTTTATGGCAAACATACCAATCAGGCAAAATAATAGAGGACTAACTCAAAATACACTGCAAAAACCATCTCTGGAGACAAACAACATCTGGGGATCTTGGGCCATTGAAGGGTTCTGGGTGGGTCTCGTGTGGACTGATTTATGTCCTACAGGAACTTCATGGCGTTTTAACACCAGCCGAACGCCTGACTTTCTCCTTTTTTTTAAGCCAGTCCTGTGCAGTTTTTCCAAGTCCCTTCACTTGAGGATAACTCTATAAGAGAGTGATGCTGTGATTCAAAAAGTGCTAACTTACAAATGTCATCCAAAAAAAAAAACGTCATTAATTAGGTGACAAATATGACGCATATTTATTTACACTGTGCTTTTGTAAAATAAGCAATCTGTGGCTGATCTGATTCACTTTGTTTATTTTTAGGTTTTCTAAAGCAAAAGTGTCTTTTTTGTGTGGAAAACCATTTTAATATATTATGTAGCAAACATGAACATAGCCACTGTGACATCAGATTCAAGGTCAGCCATTTTGTCCATTGCCAAACATTAAGCGTGTCGGCTAATTGACAAACCGGGGACCTTTTTTTATAAGGGAATCATCTTTGCAAGTTTATAAAAAAAGAAAGAAAGTTCAAGACACTTCAACGCTGGCTTTATTTTCTTTTATATACACTGCATGCATGAGAATACTGGCAAACGTGTCGGTTTCTCTGGGGCTGCACGGTTTCTCCAGATACATGGGTTTTCTTCACTGACAGAAGTCATGCATGTTACGTTATTTGTTGATTCTAAATTAGCCCTAAATATGAGTGTAACCATACGTGGTTGTTGGTCGCTGTGATGGACCGGCAGCCTGTCCAGGATGTTGACTGCTGAGACAGGCGTCAGCTCCCCAGCTACCCTGAACAGGGTT
Source organism: Kryptolebias marmoratus (assembly GCF_001649575.2). NCBI lineage: Eukaryota > Metazoa > Chordata > Actinopteri > Cyprinodontiformes > Rivulidae > Kryptolebias > Kryptolebias marmoratus. The sequence continues at coordinate 19,694,090 of NC_051431.1, forward strand.
AAGCAAGTATATAGAAAATGGATTGATGGTTGGAGACTTGGAAGCTATAATTGAATTGAATTTATGATTTGGTGTATTCATGTTCCTCCATGTCTGCTGGGTGTTTAAAGGAGCTGTTGTTTACCTTTAGGTTTTCTAAGTTTACATTATTCAGTGATGTCAATGCTGTATTTGAACTATTTTTCACTGAATTCAGTTAAACTCCTGTTCATTCTTGTCAGCACCCATGTGCCTGTAAACACTGTAATTTAAATGTTTCTAATTCACCCCCTGGTTCTCCTCTGTGTGCTGCCTCCCAGGAGGAGAGCTGGTCCATTTGCCGCCCTATCTCCGTATGGACTTCCTGTTGAACCGCGGTGTGCCTCTGCCAGCCCGAGGAGGGGGGGTCAGCAGCAGTAGTGGCAGCAGCAGCAGTGGAGGAGGAGGAGGTGGAGGCGGAGGAGCCGCAGGAACAAGCGGAGGTGCTGCTGGTGCTACAGGGGAAACGAGAGGAGGAGCGGGAGCGATGGGCCAGACCTGCCTCGAACCCCAGAGGAGCCGCACCCTTAAGAGGCCCCCTCCGATGGAGCCCACCCCCATGGAAGTGCCCTCTCCCAGGGAGGTGCAGCAGTGGCAGCCGGGTACTGCCTCCACCCTCCCGCACAGGGATGTCCGGGAGAGGGGAGAGGCCCGGGGGGAGGTCCGGGGAGAGGTTGCCTCCTCAGGAGATTTAGCTCAAGCACAGGCTGCCAAGCTCAGCACCTCCCAGGAGTCTCTGCTGGACTCCAGAGGACACCTGAAACAGAGCAACAACCCATATGCCAAGTCCTACACTCTGGTATAACACTGGGACACGTGGACTCTGCAGACAACAGGACCGCTGCAGAAACAACGTGAGAGGAGGGACAGGAGACAGACGACAGGCACAGGAGGGACAGTTTCCCACAACAGAAACTGTTGTACATAGAGCCGTTTCTGACATGCTTCTCTTTGAGTCTGTCTTTCTTTCTTTTACTCTTTTCTTTCTGTCCTCTCTCGCTCTTCACTGTTGTTTTCACACGTTTCTTTCTCTCACACCTCGCTCCTCTTCTGAAGAATTTTCTCTCACAGTTTTTATTTTCTACTTGAGTATTCTTTTATTCTAAAGTGATTCTAAAGTGACAAAATAAGAGGATTGCCAAAATGATTTATTTAAAATTTGAGAAAGAGGAAAAAACTAATATTGAATTTATATTAAGGACAATTATAGTCATTATTATTATTATTATTATTGTATAAAAATAGAAAATATCTAAAAAAAAATTTAAAAAAGAAGAAGAAGAAGAAGAAGAAGGGAATCCTGGGAGAGCTCCTCCAGGAGCAATCTGTAGGAGAACAATGTTTTCTTAATTTATTTTCTTTTCAGTGTTGGGGTGTATTGAAATCTGTCATTGGGGGATGAAGAGAGGGAAACAGTGGAGAAGAGGAAGAGTGATAACAGACACAACCGCCAATGCTGACCAAACGTAATGTTTTACAAACTTTCTGACAACTGCATGGCGACTGAACAAATGACAATTATTAGGAATGGCTGGAAATCCAAAAAAAAGAAAAAAAGAAAAAGAAACATTAAAAAAAACAGTAAAAGAGAATTTTGTCACACTGAAAAATTATACAATGTGAATATATATAAAGAGATCACTTTTATTTGTCAATATTATGGGAAAAATGATTTGGTTAATAAAGTCCTTAGTCATGTTTGCACATATCTGAGTTTGATTTATGTACTCTCACACAGACCACACCTCGTCCTGTTGATGAATTTATTTCTGTTTTCTACTGATTTTGTCTCATTTCTCTTAAAATTATAAAGAAATCTAATTAGATATCCAGATATGTGTGTGTTTGCTCTCTTGCATTTTTTGTCAGACTTATTTGAGGTAAAAACTAATAACTAAGATTTCTGCTATGAAAACTGTGTAATGTAAAGTTGACTGTGGTGTAAAGGTTTATAAAGTACCGTTCACATTAACCACCATAAAATATTTAAAACTGGAGCTGTTTTAACACAACAGCAATCCACGTTGTTCTTGACACTGCTCAGACTAGCCATTAGCTCATTAATCAGATCAAAACTAATCAATATTTCAACAAACTGAGACCATTCAGAAAGCTAATTACAACAGGTAAGATAATAAGTGCTCATAAGCTTTCCACAGAACCCCAAAGATCTGAACTATTGCTTTAAGGCGGTGATTTCCTGCCAGGTGTTGCTAATTAAATGCACTGATTAACTGATAATTATCATGTGAGTGCTAGAAAAGCTTATTTGTTGGTCTGAAGCATTCAGGTGTGTTGATACGAAATTCAGACAGGAAGACATCAGCACTTCAAAACTTACATTTGTCAAAGGAATTTACGTCACACACATTGCATTTCAGAAACTTCTGTTGCTCCACATCAATCTAAACGATTATCTATTTATTTCCAAACTCTTTTGAATTTGACATCTTTGGGGGGATGAAAAAGATGAAAAACAAACAGTTTCCAAAGTTTCCTGGAGTGGATGTCCCGGCAAGTTAACCCACAAAGTTAGACTGAACTGTATTCACAAAAATTGCAAAAAAAATAAAATAAAAACACTCAAATTCTACATCCCAGATTCTCCAGGCTTCAATTAAAATTCCTCTATCTATCTTCTGCCGCATATCCATGATGGGGTCGTGGAGGCAGCAGGTCCAGAAGGGAAACCCAGACCTCCCTCTACCCAGCGGCACTCTCCATCTCCTCCTGAACGATCCCAGAGGGTCCCCAAGCCAGAGATACTTCATCTCTACAACAAGTTCTGGGTCTGCCCCGAGGTGTCTTTCAGTGGGACATGCCCAAAAAACCTTCAAAGGGAGGCATCCTAATCAGATGCCCGAACCACTTCGACTCATTTCGATGCAAAGGAGCAGCGGCTCTACTCTGAGCTCCCCCCGGATAAAGGAGCTCCTCACCGTATCCCTAAGGATGAGCCCTGCCACCACACAACGGAAGCTCATTTCAGCCGCTTGTATCAATTAGCATGTTAGGTGTTGAATTTCATGAAAATTAGAAAAGACCAAATATGTCTGGTTTGTTTGGAACGGTTGAAGATTAAAAAAACAGCCTCTTCCTCCTTACAGTAAAACGTTAGCATGTCTGAGCTTTGAAAAGAACAAACCACAAGACTTCTGGAGAAATGTTCTTTGGACAGATGAGACCAAAGGGGAGATGTTTGACCGCTGTGCTCAGCGCCATGTTAGGCAAAGGTCAAACATCATCACTGTTCAGTTTGGATCCAGCTGCTGCTTTAGACTCTGGTAAGTTTTTCTGTTATTGAAAAGAGAAGGTGCTTTAACCAGTTTTTTGTGTATCTGAAACAAACATGTTCAGCTTATAGCCTTTCATCAGTTTACACATTCATCTACATTTTTTCTATTTAATAAAAGACAAACATATTCTGTTTAAAGAGATATTCTGATATTTTACATAGTATAATGCAACAACCTTGTGTCTGGAAGGATCCAGCTATCTTTGCAAACTTTTCACTACATTTTTTTTCCTTTGTCTTTGCTGAACTATTTTAAACTTCATCAGATTCGTGCAAACTGAGGTCATGGCAATGTCTGAACACCTACTACTCATTTAAGGATGATCAATACACAGTAGAGATTTTCCTTTGTTTTATTTATTTACAATGTTTTACACAAACATTAAATGTTTTTTTTTCAAGCATTTTCTTAAAATTTATGCTGAAATAACATGTAAAGTGTTAACAGTTAGGATCATTTTTGCAGTGAATTCTAGCAGATTGAAGGGGGTAATTTGGGTAAATGCCTGTTTTTTAAATTTTATCATCTGTAATTTGTTTTTCAAGTTAATGGGTTCTGGCGAGGAGATTAGTTGAGAAGAGACAGGCAGTTTATTCTGATTTAGAAAACCAGCAACCATACTGTGTCTAAAGAGTTGGCCAGTGAGAGCCAGGATACATACCTGGCCTCACACTTCAGTATTGATGTGTTGGTTTTGATCAACAGATGGCACTGTGCATCACTGAATCGAGTCATTGTCTAACTCATGAGTGTGCTCACTTTGAAGATGTGGGAAAAGACGCTTCAGCAGCAAAATTATTTGTGACAACCTGGATAGAAACATCAAGAGCAACTCAGCAGTCTGTTCTCACTGCCATTTGCAGTCACGCGCCACACAGAACGCGGTGAATTATTCATGCCAGAGCTGGGACTGGGACCTAGATCAGGTTTGCACTGTCGTGCTGATCCCCGCGGTGCCCGAGAATTCGAATGAGACAGCAGAGACTGGGAAAAGACTGCATGCACATGTGGAAAAATAAACACAGGCTTTATTTGGGGAAATCAGTGTCACTGATTGTGCATAAAGTTCAATGATAATAATAAAAAACATGTTTTATTCAGCGTTGGATACAGTAAGCTTGCAATGCAACAAAAGATATTCTGCTTCATTTTCAGAAATTACCTGTCAGCTTTGTGACAAACCAGGAACACTTCATGCACTTTTTATAAATAATTCCTGGAACGTGGTGGCAGAAGAAAAACAACTCACTGTGGGTGAAAATAATTGCTGTTTCTTTCAAAATCTATGGACTCTCCTCAGCTGTGTGGGGTACTTTAATGAAGACAGATTGTTCACCTGGACAGTGACGGTACTTTACTGCGGTTCACTTGGCCTTTTGCGTTAGGAGGAGACGGGATTGGGGTGTTAATGTGTGACTTGCCTTCTGGCTGCGAACCTTCATCACACCTCCCACTGCAACCAAAAATGGGAAACTGAGCTCGAAGAATGGAAAGACAGGCCCACAAACCTGCTGCAAATGTTTCCAATCTTTGTCTCTTTTTATTAAAAGATGAACTCTTAATGCTTCTCAGTGGTTTGAAAATAGCTGTTTACGTTGACTAAAATAGAAGTAAGATAATGCCAAGTCACACCTTTTGGGTTTTTGTCTAATTAAACTTGAAATGTTTTGGGTTTTTTTTCAGGTGTTGTGGCAAAACCCAGACATTTGAAGCACTTTGTCCTCAATTTTAGTAATTAAGCAGAGAATGTCAGCAATTTGCATATCCTCTATTTTTAACTTTTAAAAAAATCAAGCTTTTTACTGTTTTATCTATTAATTTAAGGGAAGTTGATTAAATCTATGAAGGAACTTCTTTCGCTTTTTTTTCAGCCAGACTGTTCAGTGATGTTTTGCTTGATTATTTGGAATTTAATCATTATGTTCTTTAAATCTTTTTAAAATATTTTGTCCCTTACTTGTCATCTGACTGTTAGATGAGGGTAATAATGCATAAGCCCTGTAGCACCCTTATAACTATATGTATTTGTCCATTATTCTTCTGTTTTTGTGATGATTTTGATTCAAATTTCCCTGTGCAGTTTTGAAACAAGCTATACAACAAATACACCAAAATATGTGGCTTGATTGGGACTAGATTACTATGACTTTTGGTAGCATTTAATTGTATTATATAGACAAAGTTAAAAAAAAAATACTGCACCAATTTTTCCCAGACACAATACTGGGATCTTGACTAAACAAGTGAGAAACGCCAGCCCTCCTTGGAGCTCTACAGCTCAGTCATACTTCACAGTAGAAACATATTTCAAGGTTTAAATGGGTCACTGAAAGTCTGGCTTTATATAAATAAGATGGCATTTTGATTTTTTTTTTGTAATTTTTGCACTACCCCAGTTTAAGTTTTAGGATTTTGGAAGATTTTACCACAAAATGTTCCACTTAGAGTGTGATGGTGTCACACTCTGGCTTCTAAGCTTTCCAAAATCTTCTCAAACCAGCTCTTCGTATTTCCACAGTCTTTACTCCTCATTTATGGTTTCAGCTCCAAAAATGTAGGCAATGTTGTCTTCTTTCACCCAGTCTTGTCAGTTTTCTCACAAGGACTGTTTGTCTGAAACTTTCTTTCTAGTCGCCTTTTCTGTTTACAACAGCTGCCAGGGAGCGACAGATGCAGGGGTGTGGTTACCATGGTGATCGAAATGAGTCACTGGCAGCAGCTTTAACATTTCTTTTGACCTTCCTTTGTCTTTTACACTTCTTATACAGTTTATGCATCAAAACACTGGAACTTTGTCAGCTCAGATTATTACAAAAATAAGTCCCAAATTACTATTGAGAATAAATGAGATTCATAGATAAACATATGATGTACTTGCATGGGTTTTGATATGACAACCGATTTCTAGTAACCAGGAGGCTTTTTCTTCAGGGAATTCCCGAGACAGGTATGATTGCTTATATCTGGAAGAAGCCCGTCAGATTTTTCTTTGAACTGTCTGAGGAGGAGACCACAGCGTGATGAGGAATAGGCCGGTGCCCTCCCAGTTGGATTTCATAATGAGGTGCCTGAAGAGCAGGCAGGAAGCAGAGCAGCAATTTAAAGAGCATGAGACGGAAAGACTTTCCCCCCTGAGTTCACACCACACTTCTTTAATCAGTCACATCCTCAGTTGTCTGTCTGTGGCCTCCCAGGAACTAGTCGTTTCCTTGACATTGTGCTCATCATGTTTATCTCCTTTTCAGACTCATTATATTGTCTACTTTCTTCTGATCGGTTGTTTTTTCCGTGTCGGCTCACCGCAGCAGCTTAGGCATCCTTGTCGGCAATGAAACTCGAAGAGCATCGGATATTTCTGACAAGAAAACTGTTTCCCATGAGCTTGCTTTGTCACACCCAGTAAAAAATCCATGTTCACAGCAGCTAAGAAGCTAACGTGATCAGTTTTGTTACTGTCATCAGCCTGTGGACCTCTGTGGATTTGCAGTCAGTAACATTTAGTGAATAAGAAATGTTTTTGTGCAGAAATGGTCAAAACCAGTATTTCTCTTGGCATAACATTCACAATACTTCTGAATATTTACAATCAAAATAGGAGGCAGATTAAAAAGATGAGAGGAACCCACATAAAATCTAGATACAGCTTGGTAACAAGTTAGGTTTGGACATTATCGATCTGTCTGCAAAACATGTTATTGACTCAAATTAAATGATGCACGGTCTGATTAAGAAGGATCAATATGCTACTTTTAATTAAGCTCCTAATTTGTCCTGATCAATTGAACTCCAAACCTGGGGGTGTTAAATGGCACCAGAGATGGATAACCTTTTGTGGGGAGCTGATAATGAGTTTGTTTCTGAGCTTTAATGAAGCTGTGAGGCTCTAATACAACATGCCCTGGATCTGATAAAAACTGCTTCAATTTAGATTTTGCTCATTTCACTGATCTAATCTGAGCTTCAACTAACATCTAGATTCATCAGCAAGAAACCACCATGGCTGGTATCATAAACATGATGTCTTCTAAGCAATAATTTACCCAAAACAAACTAAGCAAAGGCAAAAAAAAAAACTATTTGAAGCCATCACTGACAAACTTTACATCCGAATGTTTGCTGTCATTGATTAGATTCTGTACTGATTTTCTCATTAAAGGTAGGAGTGAAATTTATTGAGTTTTGTGTCAACTATTTTTTTCTTTTTCAACTATTTCTCAAACTGTACTAAACTTTTGATCATCACTGCGATTGTGTTTTTTGTTTTTTTGTTTTTAGAATTTTCTGCAGTGACTGTACTCTCTGTAGCGGGTTTACATCTACACTGTGTTATTTTTGACAACATAAATTATTCAGCACTGTTGTGGATGCACTCCTCTGGGACTTTGGTCTGCTGTGATTCAAAGAGCCCAATGTTTTCTGCACTGTATTAGCCTGAGGAAATCTTTTGCGTAATGAGATGTGCTGGGCAAGCAACAAACAAAGGCTTCTGAAGGCGACCTGAGATGACGATGCGGTGTATCCATGGGAATACATGGAGTCATACAAACACGGTGACAAACAAATCAAATTCCATTGATTTTAAAGTGTCTGACGCCACATGTATGATGTATAAAACATCTAAAATATAAAGTGCTGCTCTTATATACTGGTGAGGAGTCAGAAATACAATACTAAGATGGTATTTAGTTATTAAAGTGTCTGCAGAGAAGTTAAAAAGTAATTTTATTTTGCTAAATTTTTTGCTAAAAACACTATTTGGATCTTAATTTCATTTGTTATGAAACCCTAAGTGAGATTTTAAAAAAAAACATATCTTAGGGGAAATATTGCATTAGAGTTTTTAGTAAATTTACCAAAAACTGAATTCTTCACTGAACTGGGATTTGCAGCTGGAAAAGTTCCATACTAAAAAAAAGGGAAAAAAAAGAAGAAGGAATGAGATATAAATAGAACATCGTTTCTGGGGTTGATTCACAATCACAGGGTCAGTGGAGCAGCGGTGCTGTTGGTGGAGGAGGTTTCTAGGACAGTGTTTAAATTTAAAGATGAGAAATTATGCTTGGAGAGAGACAGTGAGATGGCAGAAAAAAGGAGGCAAATCATCTCACAGAGGTCTTACTGATAAGAGTTTTGAGTCCATGTTTTTTTAATGGTACAGTTAGGTATGATCACTCTATTGTCGCTGATCTTTTTTTTGTTTTTATCTTGGTATCATAAAGCCATCTCAGATCAGAGACTTTATACTGCCCAGCAGATATGGACTGGGGCTCCTGTTACTCACATACAGCAGTTCATTTGAGACAATGACTCAGAATCTTTTGAATGGTAACTTCACACGGAGAGGTCTTTTAGGTAATAATTTTATTTTGAATCACATAATTCCTTTTATTATTAATGGCTGCTGCTGAATTTACGAGTTACTTCTAGTTAAAATGGGCATTTGGTTTAAATAAGGTCACCAATTTTGCAAAAATAGCTTGCCAGAAAGTTTGTATTTATTTGGGACAAGAACAAAAATAACTTGGACCTGTCTCTCGCGCAGACTGCTAGAGATAGGCAGCAGCTCCTCATGCCCCGGAAAGGAGAAATGGGTAAAGAAAATAGATGGATGGACGAAGAACAAAAATAAACGAAAATGGCCGACCTCCTGAGAATCACAATTTCTCCAACAGCTGGAGGCTCTTGTACATTTTGGAAATCATCTGACAACCAGTATTTCCTTTATAAGCGCATCTAAGCACTTTTTAATGAGTCATTTTCATCTTTCTTTTGGTCTTCTGTATAAAAAACATGAATGAGATGACAGACTTGAAGGAATCTTTAAATGTCACTGTCTTCCAGCCAATACTCTAAATGTCTGAAAATGAAATCCAATTAAAAAGGTATAATATACAGATAGCCCAGCCTTCAAATTTATATTACAGTGAAGTACTTACCACCTTGTCAGTCATTCTAATCTATCATATAAGAAGCCCTCAGTCATGTTTTGTAACATATCTGAATTCTTTATTTTGAAACATTTACTATCAATATCCAATTTTGGATTAACCTCATGTCCCCCAGTGGTAGTCAGACTGGGATTTCCTTGGATTCTGATTTTTTTTTTACATTGCTCTGCTGTTAGAAATGCACCAACAAATGGGTCAATATATATATATATATATATATATATATAGTCTTTCAAAAACAACAGTGCATGGACCCTCTTGTTTTTTGTTTGTTTGTTTGTTGGTTGGTTGTTGTTTTTTGGGCAGTTGAAGGGTTTGGATTTTAGATTATTATTAAGGTATTAGAAACTTCTTTGTTAGACTTTATTTATGCCATTGTGTCAGTATACAGTCATGTTTCCGTACAGGACCTCTGAAGCTCAGTCAGAGTGAACATTGGTTCTTAGTCATCGTTCTTACTGAGGCCCTTCTCCCTCGATTGTTCAGTGTGGCTGGGTGACCAGAAGATTGTGTCAAACTTCTTTCATTTAGGAAAAATGAAGGCCACTGTGCTGCTGGGATCTTCAATACAGCTGAAAGGATTTTGTAGCCTTGCACCAATCCTACCTCAGAGCTCAGCAGGTAGATACTTTGACCACATAGTTTGGTATATGCTCTAATTGTTGGGAGGTCTTATATAAAAGGTACATGTCTTTATAAATCAAGCCCAATTAATGTTATTTACCACAAGTAAACTCAAATCAAGATAGAAGCAACTCAGCAATCAAGAGAAATGGAAAGTACCTACGTTAAAGAGTTGCAAAATGTCTGAATACTTTTGTAAATATGTCATTTCTTTTTCTTGATAGATTTATTCAATTAAAACTATTGCTTCACTTGATTGTTTTGGGATACTGACTTGTTAAACAACCAAATTTGTAAAAAGTGAAGAGGGTCTAAATAATTTCTGAAACTGGTGCAGAATCAGTAAACATGCCTCATAGACATGCTATTAATATAATATTGTTTACTACAAAAGAGGGGAACTCTGAAAGTTGTTTGTTTTATGAACAGATGTTGATGGTTTACCCAGAAAGACAGTCAGTACTGGAAAACACCATCTGAGTACAAGAATACAAACAACACCAGATGTTACCTGGTCCCAGTTTATTGATGCAGCATTCGCTGTTGGTAAAATATCACAAATTAGCACCTCCTAATATTGTTTTTGAAAACATATTTAATATTTACTGCATTCAAGCACCCTAATTTAATTTTAAAATTTTCATTATCAGGACATATTAAGAAATAATAATTCCTATAGAGTTTTAAATTGAGTAAAATCAACTTTATATGAACAACAACAAATGATGTTGCACCGTATTATTAGTTATTTAACCAAACTAAGCGATAATATGATAATATATATTGCATCTTTTTTAATCATTTCTCTGCATTCAGAGTCATAACTGTGCTGTCTTGTAGTGGGTTTTCACAGCTCCCCAAAGCTTCGGGAGGTGGAGGCTGCGGTCAGTTCACTGCAAAATACAGTTCAGACTCGACCACGGCTGCTTTTAAACCCAGGAGACAAAAAACAAGGACTTCTAATTTTCTTCCATGCTTAAAATTAAGGTTATCTACAGCATAAAAGAGCAGCTGAATATCAAGACAAAGTGAAGTAATTTATGTACTGAACAGTGGATGGATGGATGGATGGATGGATGGATGGATGGACGGACGGACGGACGGACGGACGGACGGACGGACGGACAGTCAGATAGATAGATAGATAGATAGATAGATAGATAGATAGATAGATAGATAGATAGATAGATAGATAGATAGATAGATTGATTGATTCTGACCGGACTGACGAGCTAACAGCTAGTACAAGGGTGGCCTTGATTTAAATGGACTGCTGCCATGTTAAAACATTTTTTTTTATTATTATTATTATTTCACATTTTTTTACAGAACCATGAGTACCATACATAAACATTTAAGTCATACTTGAGACAGTACTTTGGAGAATGAACATAAACTAATCAATGACAAAACAGGAACCAAAAATAAATAAATAAAACAAGACACATAAAAATAAAATAAGAATCCATCGATTATTTCCATAAGTACATGGATAAAAAGTAGATAGCTAAGAAAAAAAA
>NC_051431.1:19717971-19724129 GCF_001649575.2 Kryptolebias marmoratus
GTAACGTTGATACCGTCCAGTGTGGAGGTCAGAGATTCAAAAGACAACTTGAACTCCGCAGACAGGGCCTCTTTATGACTGCTAAGGAGCGAGCTAATGTCCGCGATTGTTATGCTAGCAGTAGCCGGCTGCGCCTCTTTCTCTCGTTCGGATGATTTTCCTTTGGCCTTGGACATGACGAGTAAGTTTGCGATAAATATTAACAACTACGACAAAAAATACTTAAATCTTTACAAAGGAGATGGGGTTCCAAGAAGGTATTAAAGAACACAAATGCAGCAGCAGTCCAAGCGTGCGTCTACTCCTCACGCATTCCAACCGGAAGTCTGCATGTTAAAACATTTTTAAGCAGTTTGTAAACCTTTAAAATGCCGTCAATTTTGCATTGCATGGTTATTCTGATGGAAATACTCTGGTATTCCTGCCTCGAGCTGCACTGAAGTAACAGAAAGCACAGAAATCTTTGTAAAAAATAAATAAATACAAATAACATTTAAGGCAAACTTGATGACAATTTAAAGTTTTAAAAATAAGTGTTTGCATGAATCATTATGTAATTCTTTTGAGATTAGAGTTGCTGTAATGAACTGCTCTCTATATTTACTTTTAGTTATGTATATTTTAGTCACAGCTACAGAGGAAATAAGTTTACCTGTCGTTTCAAGTTTCTATAGCAAACAGGTTAATTACTTTCTTAAAAATAAAGTTACTACAGTATTTCAAACAGAATTACCAAAATTGAAGATAGTTTCACTTATGTTAATTAATATTTCAATTCTATCAAACTCACTTTCTTCATTTGTCAGACTTCTTCTGTACAATGAAAGGAAACATACTGTAGACAACAGTCAGCTTAAAATGATTTTGTTGTTATTTAAATCACAAATAATGTGCACAGATAAGTTTTCTTTTTTACAGAGCTTTAGTGCCAAAAACAAAGACAAAGACGGAACTTCGTTCAGGTCTGTTTTATGTGACACCACGCAGGCATCCTTCTGACAACCAAAATGAAAGCCAAAACTTTTAATCAGCCTTTGGAGTGATGGTGAGATTTTTTTTTTGCTTTGTGAAGTGAGAATTACATTTTCCTTTTATCTATCAGAGCTGATATTCCTATCTGCTCACAGCAGGAGGCACACCAGTGGAAAAGTAGTTGAAAGAAATCATTTCCAGATGAAAATGTAGAAGAGAGATCCTGATGCTTTGCACTGATGAAGAGGAGCGTAAGAAATGAAAGCTCTATTTATACTGATTCCAGCCGAAGCATCAGTCAGTCGTACGGACTTTGGACGGTTATTTTTGACAATGAAATCCTTCACACCGCACTCACAGGCACACGCTCGTTATTTAGAACAAATTCATGCTACTATTAGTGTGACAGGCTACTAATGACTAATGCAACTTTAATGAATCAAGTCCAGTTGAATCATCCATCTCCACGTCTGCTGGGACCACTAGGACCACAGCTCAGGAAATGCCCACATCTCCGAACAATACAAGAATAATGTATGAGATCTCCAAAAACCAGTAAAAGCAATATGAATACATTTATGTTAAAGAAAGGAAACAACGTGAGCAGATGATTGTTTTCTTCTCCAGTGAAAACACATGTGCATCAGTGTGTGACCCCATCATGAAAATGTCAGTTTTCATAAGAGTACAGATGATTAATTATTATCAGTGACCACGTAGTGTGAAATTGATTTCTGGAGCTGTCAGAAGACAAGTAAAAAAAAAAAAAAAATCAGTAATGTGTCCTAAAAATCAGATTTCTTCTTTTTCTTCCAAACCACAGTGGAATTGAGCAAAGATGATTTGATAGACTCCAACGTCTAAATAAAATTTATCAACATTATGTGACGCGACTTCATCCACTGTACCTCCAGATATTAAAGATTTATTCTGCCATCTGCAGGGGAGGCATTCGCCTCCATAAGCAGCCCAGACGCCATGCGGTGACTTTCACAGTCCTGTTCGCAGTGCATGTGGCAATGCAGTTACAGTGCATGTGTCACCATGTCATTATCGCCCCAGTGGCCCCCAGTACTTCCACTGTACATCCCTGCTGTACTTAATCCGAGAAAGTGCAAAAAAAGGGCCTCTGTTGACTTTAAAATCTATACTCTAAAATTATATTTCAAAACTGGACAGGTGTGTCAGGAGAACCGAAGCATTGCGATCTATCTTCGCTTTCTCTGGGAAGGGAATAAAACTGAGACAAAGTGAGAACAGAGAGAGAGAGAGAGGGGAGAAAACAATTCACTGTTGTCCTCTGGTTCTGTCTCGGAGGAGCTTGTTATAATGCAAGATCAGAGCAAAGTCTCCATGTGTAAATATAATGATTTAAATTCCATTAGAGGATACACACAAACACCCATAAAAAAGTCTGCTGGGCCTTTAGGAGCCCTGGTAGTCTCTGCGGACCTTTCTGTTCGTGAAAAACAAGCAAGCAAACAAGAAACTGCAGTGAGTGAGCCACATTCACAAGACTTTTAGTAGAAATTCAAAGGTCACTGGACGGATGCTTTTAAAGGAGCATTATTATGTGACAAATCCAGCTTTGTGTTAGCTTTTAAGCAGGCAAATGTGGAATAACCATGACAACACCATGTTTCTGATACAGCTTATCATTTTAACCGACAGGCTGATGTAAAATATAGACAACGGACTTTATTTTAGGATTTTTTTTTCCACCTCACCTTCAAACCATCTGGCTGCGGATGAAATGAAACTTGTCTCAGCACTTTAATCCTCCCTGGAAGCTTCTCTGCAAGATCAGTTTTTCGTGGTGCACAGGTTTTCAGTGACCTTGGTGTAATACAGTCCTACGCATTGTTGCACTCGAGCAAAAACCTGATCGTAAGAAAATCTGTTCAACTTCTTCTTAAGCTTTAAATATTTAAAAACTTTCTAGACAAAGAAAACCTCCTTCCTGGAAGAGAAGGAAATGGAATGCATTTTCCCAGATGAAGTTTAAATATCTTGTACCTATATGTTCTTCATCACATTTTTGACTTTGTATTTTGCAGATTATATGGTAATGTGGTAATGTTTTCTGTTCAAATCTTTTTTTGCAACCTTGGCCACATGTTAGAATTATTATTTTTAATTGTAAGGGTGACAAGACTGGGCAATATAAAGAGTAGGCACTGAAGGCAGCTGATGACTGTCTTGCATTTTGCTTTACAAGTGAAATGGAAATACAGGAAATGCTAACATCTGAATGATCACAGTGCTATTTGCAAGTTCAGAGTCTTCGTGACATTTTGACTTGATGATTGAGCTAAATAAAAAAAAACTTGAAGAATTACAGAAACTGCTTATAGTCTGACATGAATAGATTAATAAAATTTCATGGCAACACATTCAACAGCTGCTTAGGCTTTTCACTCAAATGTCAACCTCATGCGGTCGCACCACAGGACTATTCATCATTCAACCTGCAGGAAGCATGGATTTATGGACAGAATGTCACTTTGACCCATTCAAAGTTTGTTCTTTGTTCTTGGGAAAGACACTAAAATCGACCTCCGATACGTTCATCAACCTGATGATGTGTATAATTGGAGACTTGTCCTACGTATTCTGTAAGAGACTACAAAGAAGTTCTGTATGAATGTGTGTGTCAGTCTGAAGGAAGCTTTTAGTGTAAATTCTTCAGGTTTTGGGTCATTTGTGTTAGACTGGGTTTCACTCTTCCCATCACACCTGGCCCTAATTTCTTTATCATTACATCTGTTTTCCATCCACTCGTTAATCCCAGAGTTACTGTGTTTACTTCTTCCCCGTTGGATCCTTAGTTCTGCTTATGTCATCAGCCAATGTGCCAAAAATAATTGTATTTTTCATCTGCCTGCCTCTAGAGAAGTGTCTGCATTTGGCGTCTTGTTAAACCAAAAAAGCACTACGAATGTTCAGCAAGAAAAGCAGCCGATTGGGGTTTCCTTAATGTTTAAACCAAGCAGCTACATGACCCTGCAGTTTATACTGCAGCTGAATGGTGAAAATAAAAATCTGGAGTTTCAAACATTAAAAAGGCATTTTGGCTACTCTGAAGTCGTGTTCTGTGTAGCTTTTTGAATGGCCTCAGTTTGGACAAACAGAGTTGAAATGTGACTGGACTGAAGAGCTAACGGCTAGTCCGAGCGAATCCGTCTTAAAACAACTATAGTTTCCAGCAGGAATTTCATAATATTTCTGCCAATATAACCACACAATGTGAAATTCGCTGTAATCTAAAGGTTTAAATAAAAGTTGCATGAATAAAATAAGATTCATCTGTTTTAAGACGACAAAATCTACTTTGGTGTTAGGTGCGTGCAGACTAGCTGTTAGCTCGTCAGTCCTGTTAGATGTAAACTATATTACTACAAACTGAGGTCAGTCAGAGGCTGATTTAAGATATTATTTGATTTTAACTGTTCATATTTTTTTTATATAGAGCACTATTTCAAAATGCCCAAAATATCATTAAGCATAGACATTTTGCTTGGCTGACTCTTGGACTTTGTGAAAGGTTTTTGGTGTCTCTCTTTCTTTTAAACAGGCTTATATATACACTTTTTTTTCTTGCTTCTGCTTTCTCATGCAGACTAATGAGCGAGACCACATTATGTGCTTGTGCCGTGCACTGTATAATGATGTTCCCCTCTGTGATCTGCTTTAAAAGGAGGAAGGCTTGTTTGCTTGCAGCTGGAATCTTGGCCAGCCAGTCATTTTCACAGAGCTGAAATCAAGTTAAAAGTACAGATTAGCAGCTGGTCAGCCGAAGCATTAATCAGATGCTGAGGAGTCTTTATATTCCTGCTTTTCTTGTTGGTAAAACACACGTCTATTTTAGGCCAAGTAGAGACAAAAATAGAATTTTCTAATGATTCTGCTCTCAGTGGGGAAATGTAAGAATAATGAAGTAAAACCTCAGCCTGAATGGGTCTGTGTTGTTGGGTAGCGACAGCAGAGAAGAGCCCAGCATGAATAAGTCACACAGTTTGAACGGCTCCACATGGAGAAGGTCACCAAGCTGAGCAGGGAGGAGATTCAACCAAACTCATTCAGAAGAATTTCTATTTATAGTTTTGTCATAAAAATACAGCAACCTCATGTGGCTCGAGATCTTTGAAAGATCTTAGCTTTTTTTTTTACACTTGCACACACTTTCCACACAGTTTTTGTTTTCATTTATTTATTTATTTAATGTACAGTGATACAGAGTTTTTTTTCCGTTGCAACATGCAGGTAAGAAAAATGCTTCTACGTGAATGGAAAGTTCAAGGCCGAGTCTCCTGAAAAGCACCTTTAAGGTCAGCTCTCACTCCAATTTACTCAGAAAACATGTGCCTTTGGGGAAACAGGCTTACAGGAAGGGATGGTGCGGGTGTAACTATGAGGACAGGTACAAAAACATATTCTAACACACACACAAAAAAAAACCAGCTGGCCCTGATGACATATGGAACATATGTGGCAGAACAGAAGCTAAAACTTTGTCACCTCTTCAGGCTTTAATTGATACAGCAGTCAAAAACAATAAATGTTAATTCTAACAATAACAGGATAATGAGAATCCACAGGCATGTCATAAGTTAAACAGGCGTTTACGTTCCCTTTCCCTCCCCCACCCCCTCACAACCCCTGCACTCTCCACAGGTATGAATTTGTTTACATGCAAATGTCACACCGGCATGGCTGTGTCGTCGCCTCCGCCCGCCATCACGGCGCACAGCCTCGAAGCGGTACGACGCTCACTAGGACTTCTCATCGCGCTTCTTCTTCTGGAACTTCCTGAACTGGGACTGGATGGTGACCGCCGCCTTTTCGGTCTCTGGGGCATCCATGTCGATGTCAAAGTCTTCTGGGACTTCCGTCTTGGACGCGTCTAGGAAGATAAAGACAGAGTGAATCACATGGTCAAGGGGCATGAAGTGATTTTTGGTAAAACATCTTCATTGTAGCAGCTTGTTCATATATAAACACCTTTCAAAATATATTAATTGTGATTTTTCCACACATTCAAAAAAAGTTAAAAAACAAAAACAACTGGACTTCTATTCTGTAGCTGAAGACGTTTCGCTTCTCATCCGAGGAGCTTTCTCAATTCAGAAATAGAGAGTGTGGAGTTGAGCTTTTAAAGCTGAGATGTGATGTAAGCTGGATTGCTT
>NC_051431.1:19725135-19778506 GCF_001649575.2 Kryptolebias marmoratus
CAGGTATCGTCCACATATCTGAACCAATGGCTTGGTGTAGCTCCCTCAAAGGAGTTCAGGGCTCTCTGCTCCACTTCCTCCATGTAGAGGTTAGCCACAATCNGGAGACACTGGAGATCCCATGGCGCAACCATGTTTCTGTCTGAAAAAACTGTCATTAAACTTGAAATAAGTGGTGGAAAGGCAGAGGTCCAGCAGGGTGCAGGAAACTACAGGAAACCATGGCCTGGATGCCTGAGAATCTACACCAGCATATTTTCCACACATTTCATTTTTAAATAAACTTGACTGAAAGAACCAACAGAGGAGATTTAGCTACAATTTACTTGCATGAAACACGATTTCAAGTACTGTGGCACATTATTACACATCCTCATTAATCTAAATTATTTTGCCAACATTGGAGAGACTCTTTTCCTGATACTGTTAAGCAAAAGATAACGCATAATAAACTGGATGTATTGCAATCTAGGAAAAAAAAGTTATGTAGTACAGTGTTTAAATATAAAACTGAGAACAAAACAGTGGAAAACAGATCCTATAGGAAGTGAGCTGTATTTCTTAGGTCAAAGGAAAAGTTATGAATTAATCTCCAGCTTATCTTTCTTTCTGGTTCTCAAACAAATCTGTTGAAGGCACAATTATTATCTAAGAAAATAAAACTTGATCCTGATTTTAACAAACATTAGGAAAGATAAGTAGTTTTTTTAAGGGTCAGTGACGTTACATGGGGTGTTTCAGTCATTTTTTATGTCATAAATAAGTGGATCATTATTTTTTAAAAGGTGAATTTAGCTGATAAAAACACAGAAAACAGTCTATCCATCCATCCATCCTTCAACTAAAGCCTACTTTACAACTACGACTGAGCCATTATGTGTGCAGAGCAGATAATTGTCACAGCGTGTAAGCACTTACTGTTTGTAACAGGTCTTTATTAATTGAATGTATTTGTTACAAAGATAACCACATTACAGTTACTGTATATAATGTTGACTTTAAACTGAAGCACATCATATTCCTGTACAAAGTTGGGAGGAGCTGATTCAAAAGTGCAGGCAGGGTCGTATGCATGAAGGGGTATATGCATTTGGTAAGTGGATGTGTGAAAAATTTTAATTTCAAAACATGTTAGTACAAAACGTAGACGTACAAAAATTGTAATCAGTTTGTACAAAATGACAGTTGCTGAGTATGGTGTGGGAGTATGATTTGGCAGAGGTGCAAAACACCAACATTAATAAAGACGGGCCAACATCTTCACTGTCTCTTGTTTAAAACTGAAGCCAAAATGTCAGTTTGTTTGGGAGCTGTTGTATTTTTAGAGCCAGAGTCTGCGCACTGGGGGCGTGGGGCTGCACCCTCAAAACAAAGGTCCCGCCTACACACCCTCCCAACTCGATAACAGGCTGTCACACTGTCACTTAGTGTAACATGACCCTTTTCTTAGTTCTAATTAGTTGTTTAAGGCTAAAACTAAACAGTTGAACAGCAGCAAGGTAAGAAGACACCTGAAAAAAATGATCTGAAGTGTCCCATTTGTTTACATGGAGGGGTGGGACTTAAAAAAAATTGCTGCAGCCACTAGGGGAAGCTTGTGCTTTGTGGCTTCAACTTCTGGCTTCCAGTTCCTGTTTCTAGTAAATATATCTAGATGGTACAAATTAACCAGCATCTATTAATATAAATTGAGTTTGGCCATCAACTCAGACCAGATTTTTCTTATTTTTTTCACCTCCCGGTGAAATCCGACAGCCCTTAAAATTAGGCTCCACATTTCAGAATTGTTTCAACTTTCAGCTCAGCGGTCACAATCAGGAGGAAGTTATGGTCATTATTTTTGAACAACAATGTCACCCTCTCAGCTCGAGCTAGGAAGCAGCTTAAGACAATATGACGACAGAGGGAGAGTACACAAGAAAGTAAAGTGAGCACAAATGAGTAGGACTGGTGTCAATTTGTTTTCTAAAGTTTTTTTTGTGTGTGTGTGTGTTTATGAACTTCTGTCTCGATACAATAAAAATACGCTGCTGCTTCAAGATAAAAATACTCGGTTAAGGTGTTGGCTACTTATTGTGTCAATGAAGCATCTTGAAACATATTAAATAAAATCCCAACAATAAACTTCATTTTCACTTAGAATTAAAAGGTAACATATTTGGGTTTTTTTTTCTAAATTAATGAATGCCGAATGGGGATTATTATGATTTGTACAGAAACAAATTTATTACTTGTCGTGCTGTAATAAACATGACAAATATCAGATTTAGGAGTAAAAGGTCAGAATATTCAGTTAAATAAGGTGTGTTGTTTCAGAACAGATTTACTTTGGTTAAATAGGGTTAGTGTTTTTATTTTTTTGTTTCTTCACTACAGCTCAGGAACCTGCTGCTGGAGGCAAACATCATAGATTTTTGTGCTCAAACAGGGCAGGACATTTACTCAGGGTGGTTTCATCGTGATTCTGTCATTTGCAGCAACTAAAGAATACTTTACTTTTTGCCCTCTTGAAAGTTTTACTTCTGCCATTGATCCACACAAGAAACATACAACTTTTTTTAAATTTGTAGAGTAACTAACAGCATGGCTCTAAATTTGGTTTAATCAATCTTTTTCTATGCTTGAAACACTCTTGGAGAGTATCGATCCGGCTGAGTTTGATCAGCAGAGCTTACTGCAGAGAGACACGTGACGGACGAGCGGGAACGCAGAGAGGAGACCCGTGTATCGACTGTGAAGCTAACCCTAGGGTTCCCTCGAGGCTGAGCTTGAGTACCTCTCTCTTCCTGTTCAAGAAGGAAACACTAACTGCTGTGTCAAGCCCAGCTTTGAGCCCTGCATTAATTGATATTGAATTTTCCAACATTCTGTCTGCTGTTTTCATCCCAGCAGTATCATCTGTTGGTCTGTGCTCTCTGGTGTCAACCCCAGTCATGATCGATATGCACATTCTACATGCGGGCTTTTTAATTTTACAGAAAGTTTGCAAGAGTGAAGAGAAACTGGAGAGAATGACGTTTTTAGAGGATTATTTTACTAAGAACTGGAAGCAGGGGGACAGAAAAATGAGCAGAATATGGAAAACCGCAAACACAAAGGGACTGATCAGTTGTAGGAAATGGTAAAGTTCAAAGGTCAACAAGTTTCTGTCAAAGTTAGGATCAAGCCCAGTTTATAAAATCTAACAAACTGTTTATATCACTGTTAACAAAAAATAGAACAAAGGGAGGAAGATGCAGGTTGCAGCAGTGTTGCCATTTGTGAATCAGCAGCTTAGAGTGGGGTCAAAGTTGTTTCAAAATGGAGAAGTTATCTCTGTAACTGTATCACTTAACTGGCTTAATAACACCATGATCTCAAAATCCAACCTAAAAGAATTGTTTGCAATTCGTGACAGCGTTGATCAGTATCTACTTCCTCCCTGTTTGGATTTAGAGAGCGGTGCAAAAAGCTGCATAGTTATGAATAAAGAAGTAATTTATGAAACCCTGGAGTCAAAATCAACTAATGCCAGAACAGTCTGTATTCAGCCTGAAGCAAAACTGTGCTGCGTCAACTTCTGTTTCGAGAGAAAATTACAATAACAAATAAAAAAATAAATAAAAATGTGTTCCTGGTTTTAGGGTTCCTGAATTTAAAAAAAGGAACACATTATTTTTAAGCCATTTAATCACAAAATGCCCTAAAAGCTTTTTATTTTGCCAAATAGTTCCCTTGTCTGTTCAGAAAGATATTTTTAGAAAGCTAACATTTTACCTTCATGTTGGTCTGGTATTAAACACTAAGATTGAGAGCATTAAAATAAAATTTAAATTTCTGAAGGTATATAAAAATAAATATCTCTGTTTGTCAAATAAACTGAGGTGTATTTGGAGGGTGGGGGTGGGGGGAGGGTTCAAAAATACAGTGTTTTATACTTTTTATTTGCATATAAACATTGGGCAGCATGTGGAGGTTCTTACTTAAATTTGCAGCCTTACTTTCTTGACGTGGTTTCTATTTCCTGGTCCTAATTTATCAGTTTTTCATGATTTTTTCATTGTTCGGGACAACCAGAGATGTATGGTTATGTGCATGCATACACACTAGTGTGTTAAAGAACAAAAAAAAAACTTTCACAAGAAACAGAAATATCTATAGGCTATGCTTTGTTTTTCTCTGTGTTTCATTTTATATATTTATTTTTCCTTAAATTAGGTTTGACTGGGACACCATCTATTTTACTCCAAATACTCTTTTCAGCTGATTTTATTTTTCTGTTATTGAAAAAAAATAAGAAAAATCCTTATCCAGATGACAAAACAAAACAATTTACCAAAAAAATAAAATCCCAATAGAGCTCTGAAACTGTTTTTTTTTTCAAACAGTTTCCTGGGTAAAAAAAAAAATTCTTTAAACCCTTCCTTTGCATTTTTGTGTAAAAAGTCAAAATGCAAAATTAAGATATTATGGCCCCACTTCTACTCTAACCTATGACCAGAGGGTGTCCATTTTTTTGGACCGAGTGTGAAAGCTTTATGCTCTTCATCTTGTATCCTTTTTTAGTGTATTTTCCTAGCAGGGTAAAGTGCCACATACAGGCATGACATGGTCACTACAGCCTTTTAGGTTCTTTCAAATGTTCCCATGTGGACAAAGACATTTCTCGAATCGTTGCTGTGTTTACAAGGACAAAAAGATTTTGGGGGAAATACTGTGTTTCTGTGCGGACAACGTCTAAAATGCAAAGAAAGTACATCCTTATCTTGGCTAAAGATTCTTGTAGTTTGTGTTTTTTTCTTGACACAGAGTACAATGTCCTCTCAGTTATTAACCTTTGCAGCACACATTCATAGATAATCTGCAACAGGACTGGCATAAAGACAGAAGCAGAAAACTGGAAAAAAAAAATAGGTAAAAAGTGACAGTGGGAATGGTTGAAAAACTGCTGCTATGTCATAAGTTCAGAAAACTCTAAATGTGTTGTCTACACAATTACTACAAAAATTAAGTTTTTAAAAATTCTCCTTTTCTCTGTTTGCATGAGGGTGAGAGGTGCAGAAACCTTCTGTTTAAAAACAGAATCGAGAGGACAGGGTTTTAGTTGCAGATCAGTTTTGTAACCCAAGACAACTGCTCCACCCCTACCTTTAAGGTTACTTATTACACATTTTAAATGGTAGCATGAGGACAAAATTATTCTTTTTTGGAAGCAAAACAGAAAAAATGCACAATTTTAAATGGTGAATTGTACCTAAATAAGTTTTTGTCACCTTTCACCATCACCAGACCTTCCCATGCACACTTGAACAGCTGCTACACAAATTAACCCCTTCCCACAAGCCCGCTGACAGTTTGTTAACGCAGCTTCTTGTTGTTCTGTTCGAGCAGCTTTTTGTTGATTACTGCGGGCACTAAAGCTGCTCCTATTATCAAGTCAATGAAATAATTCTGCATTTTAATCGGCCTTCATTCTGAAATTTATGCACTGATTAAAACACAATTTACAAACTTTTTATAGTCTTCATCTTTCACAGCGAGGCAGATAAATTATAAATTAGACAACCTTAAACAATATAAATCTGCCAGACGTCATCAAATCCTAGTTATAATAAACTAAAGACAACCTTATTGACTCGTTTAAAGTTGTGTTTTAATACGAACATCAGCTATTTCAGTTTTTTGTGCTGCGCATGTTTGAGCAATAACTACGAACTAATTAGGTTAATTTTTTTGGAGGATTCAGACATTTATCTACAAACTATCATCTTGATGAGAGCATGCAGAAAGATTTTCATCATCAGTCTTTACAAGACCGGAAACAGAGGCTGAATGTGACAGTGATGGATGGTTTTTAGCTTGAAGATCTGTCTCCTCAACACACACACACACACACACACACACACGCACACACACACACACACACAATGGATTTCCAAGCCTATTACTTCTGGCAGCACTTTCAGTGTCCCTGTCTTCAACAAATGGGTGTGTTAATATCAGCTGCAAGGGCTTTCAGCGAGCAGAGGAAAATAAATTCTTGTGTGTAACGTCTGCTGAAATAAAGTCTCAGAAGATTAAGTCCTTTCATAAAAAGACTTGATGGCGTGTTGCTTTATCGGCGCAGACAATATGGATTCATAAATGACCAAATAAAGACCATCTATTGTCAGTTGTTTGTTTTTTTTTTGTTTTGTTTTGTATTGTAGAAACGTTGCCAGTAAAAACTGGGACGTTTATTTATTCTACTGTTTAAAACTACTTCAACCATGAAAAGTATTTATGTGAGTGGAGGATGGGAGATATAGAAGAGGAATTTTAAAGCATTGTGGCAAAAGGCAATATTTTTAAACAAAATATAAGCTGTTTTTACAATTAAAAACTGCTATGCAACAGACATTAATTTACTTCTATGGAAACTTAAAGGAAACAATAAAAGAGTTTCTGTTTATGAAAAAAACCAACTGGAAAGCAACATATATTTTTTAAAAACTCGGGGTGAGAAAGTAAAAAGACGACATGAAAAAAGAGATTTACTTCTCACAACATACTTTTCCAATGTCTGGTATAGTGTGGAAAGGGGAAATTAGATTTTCTTTGTTTATTCTACAATCTAAATGTAGTGGCACATTTCAATGAAGACAACATCGATGAAACACCTTAAAACTCGGGTCACATCCTGACAGCTCATCTAGCACGGTGAAATACGGAGGCAGGTGTTGACAGATTCAACTTTCTGGATGAATTTGATTATTTTGGGGCTGCGGCTTCTAATAAGGTGCAGGTGTGAAACAGTACTGTCACCAACTTGTCAAACTGAAGAGTTCGCAATGACCTCTGCATTTTATCTTCACTTTCACAATGTCTATGCATGTGTGCGTGTGTTTGTCTGACTGTCTGTTAGCGAAATATCTCACTGAAAAAACACTGAAAAACTCAGAGTAATCACTGGACAAACATATGCAACTGATGAACTTAAGGAACCGACCCACCTCAAGATGGCCGCCACAGCTGATGGATCTTTGCAAACCCAGAAATGGCTCCAACTCAGTCAGTTTTACAGATATTGAGCTAAAATTTGGTGTGTTAGTAGCTTAGGGTCATCCCCAGTACATACTCTGAGCGTTAACAGATCAGATGAGATCTTTGTTTAAAACTTTGACATTTAAGGTTGACGGCAAAAGGCAAGGCTTTCAAGGACTGCTAGTTTTGCTTATTTGAAGTAATTGACCAAATTCTTTCAGCCGTGAACATTTTCAGTGCCAACGATCTGATCACGACAAATTTTGTACAAGAGAAAAATCGACAAAGGTGGGTCTACTATAGTTGTGGTTTCTAGTGAAGGGTCAATACTTAAAAGCAAGAATAAGCATGGGCGAAGCAGACTCCTAACCTGAACTGCTATGTTGTGTGAAGTAGGGGCGCTACATGCAGCGCACTGCACTGATCAACAACACTGTTCTCCCTACAGTTCCAAACAGAAACAGTAGTGGTTCGATGTCTTTTTTAACACCAATAAGACAACTAACTTATGAACAAGAAAAGATTAATGTCAAGTGAGTTTGCAAAGATCAATAAAAAAAAATTACAAGAAACAAGACATACCATGATTTTATGCAACATATAGAATTTGAAGAGATTGTAAAGATGAAGGAGCTAAAGCAAAAAGGAACAAAAGCAGGCCTAATATCTAAATAATGGAATTGTAGCCATTTTGGTCAAACCTTGAACATGTCATGTCATGTCTTGCCCTAGTTCCTGGGTCCTCTTATTTCCTTCATCCCCTCAGGTGTCTTCCTCATTTCGCCCTTATGTGTTACACCTGTCCTCGTAATTATCTGTCCCTATTTAAACCCCCAGGTTCCCTTCCCCCTTTACTAGTTTGTCTCGACTTCTGTCAGCATCCCAGCCTTCACTCTGTCCTGGAGAAACTTTGGGTTTTTGACCTTTGCCACATTTTTTTAACTATTCCCCGCTGGATTGTAGATTACCTGCTGTTCTTCCTGAATAAAGTTTGAGTCTGCATCTTGGATTCGCCCTGTGTTTGTGTCAACACAGGCAAAAACCTTGTCCCTTTGCCTTTTGGGAAATACTCCACTCCTTCCTGCTTGTCCAGATTCTTACTGAATTGATAAAACTGAGCGCAGGCAGAATGCATTTTAGTACATAACTTTACTTTGTCGACACTCTGGAGCGCATCAGTTTTTAAGTTCTTATTTCCCAGTTCTATAATTTTCCCACATTACAAATAAAATCTTTAGTATGATGGACTGCTGTTGTACATTGGTAATAACATGTAATACATCAACCAGGTGGAAGACGGTACATCAGACACAAAATGCTTGTGCAAACCTACAGGTATATGTCCACAAACTGAGTGTATATTTATATTTAACAAACATGTGTGTGTTTATGTGTGTGTGTGCATGCAGTGTATCTGTCAGCCTCTACTGAGAGCAAAGGAAATTTAACCAACCCTGAGGCCTCAAAGCACCACAGGGGCACCAAAGTGTGAGAGAGAGACCGCACCAATCAATACTCCAACACACATGAAAAGATGGTTGTGTAGGGATCGGCGGTGTGAGTTCGGTTTTCCACTGTAGCTCAGCTCAACTTTGTTTTGGTGAGAAATGTGTAACCTACTTGGACGTATAAAGTAAATCTGACAAAAAGAATCGTGGAAATGTGGGAGTGTTGGAAGACCTGCAGAGGAAATTTGTGGTCTCAGCTCTTTTCTGCAACGAGGTGTGAATTTACTGACAATATCTAACAAAATCAGAATAATTCATTCCTAAAGTGATTTGGTACAGCAAAGCTAATTAAAAACTATAGAAAATGGGTCATCATCACTCTGGGAGCTTGTCCAAAGCTAATTAGAAAGGATGACTTTGATCTCTAAGGTGAGCCCATTTTTGCCTTTTTCAAACAAAGTGGGAGGTGCGGTTGATGTAGCACTTTCTACACTACTCTTTGACAATACTCAGCATAACATTTTCATTGGGAAATTAAGCTGTTTTTTATGCTCTAAATGAACATTCACAAAATGGCCAATTTGTGCAGTATGACAAAGTTGTGGTGACAGCTGCTAAACTGACGAGGACGATCTGCCTCATATAAAGGTCAGTAACCAAAATGAGCATATGGCACAAATACACAACATCTGGACTCTAAACATGACGACTCTTGTTATTGAAAGAGTTTTATTGTCATTAAATACCACAAAAAGACATAATTTATGTATGTCAGGAAATACTGGACACCATACAGGAACCAAGAAGTTAAAGCCAGAGTGAGTAGTACATACCCACAGGATGAATCCAGCACTTTGTTTTAGTCCATAGTGACTGGTAGGTGGGAACTAAAACTGACATCACTAGTCAAATCAAATTCCACCAAATTTCCCCACATATCTGTACTGAGACTGTTGCATTTTCTTGATGACAGCTTAACAACACCATAAAAGTGGTTAAAGATTTGTGATTGGAAATAGTTTTGCTAAACAAAACTCTTAGCAGCAGTGTAAAAATGGCAAATTTATGATTTTGAACTGAAACTATTTGAATGAAACTAAAACAGTGCCATTAAATGGGTCTCAGAACATATCATGAATTGACATTTACTAAAGATTACATGTGCTATATAAAATGAATAAGATGTGTGTGAAAAACTGAGTTCACCTCAACTTTTGACAGCTTGTAAAACCTTGGTTAGCATCAAAAAATGTCATTATTGTCATGTATGCCTTCATTAGTATTACATCATTGTGGAGGAATTTTAGCCATTTAGTTCATTGAGGTTTGAAATCATCTGTTAATACATAGTTATACTTATTCAGTCTTTTTCTAATTGTAACCATGAACTTTAACCTTTAAACTGCAAACTGGAAACCTGTAAAGTCTGAGCATTGCATGTTCTGACCTTGGGGTGGGTTTAGCGGGTTGTCCAGTCCTGGGAAAATTGGTAGCTGTCTTAAATGTTTTTCACTTGTGAACAATCATTTTCTCTGTAGAATTATGGACTCCAAATTGTTTGGAGATGACATTTAATCCTTCCTGGATAGATGGGCGGCAACAGTTGCTTCCCTAAGGTCATTGCTGATGTTTTTCCATCTTGGCATTGTGCTGACACACACCTATATGCTTCAGAGCAGCAAAGTGCCAAAGGTCCTGTTTTTATAGAGGTGATCACGCTGATGTTGATCAGATAATCCAGTGCATTTAATCAGCAGCTGCTTCTTTCCCCCTTAAATCCCATGGAAGCAGGTAGACATACACAGCTTTACCATTTTGATTGTGTTTAATAAATAATGACACAGTAGAATTTGTTATGTGTTTTTTTCTACGTGTGAGGTTAGATTTAAATCATTTCAGGACCTGGTAAAGACCGAATCGTGTTTCATTATGGACTGTTATGTAAAACTATTACTGAAAGAGGGCGGACTTTCCTTTATCAATGACGGTAAACATGCAGGATACAGCAAAGCAGGAAAAGCTCAATTCAAATGTATCCACTCATACACATTCATACTTGTTCCAATATAGTTTACAGTAACATTTAATCCTTCATCTTTCCTCATTTTTGCTAAAATCAGGCGAACAGCGTTGGCTGCATCCTTGAGAAACACACAGTAATATGTACCCAGTTCTACTGCGTTCCTATGACTGTGAAAGCATCTCGCTGTAATTGTGGTTGAGACCGGGAGAGGTTGTCTCTCTAAAGACTGTATTTTGCCCTGCATTCAGACATGCAGTGTGGGTGAAAGTCAATAGCAGTGTTTCTCCCACCGACTCTTCTCAGAAGGCGCACTCAGGTCTCTGTATGAAGAGACAGGCTGGGGAAGCACTCCTTACAGGCTACAAATTAATTTTCAAGGTCAAAGAACAAAGAAGCACTTGGTGTGTTTACTGCAGGCTGTGTAGTTTCCTTTCCCATTCTCTCTTTTATAAAGAGAGTAGAAAAGCAGATCTGAATTTTACAGACGGTAAAGAAAATTGGCCTCCTGCATCCTGATGTCACAGCTGCTTTTGATAATCTGGATCCCATTTATTTCCGCAAGCAGGAATAAATGGGATCCTGAAAGGTTAACTTGAAACTACTCAATTCTCCACTATGAATCTAATTAAAAAAATTAAAATTATGTCTATAAAAAATGATTAACGTTACATCTGACAAAATTTTGCAGCTGCCCTTTAAAGTTTTGTTATCATTTTAAAAAATAATCAAGTGGGGAAAAAAATATTTGGATATTTGAATTGACTGAATCACTAAACACAAACATTGCTCAGACTTCTTTCTCTAATTGATCGTTTCTAACTTGCTGCCTCACATGAACTGTTTAGGATTGGCTTGAGCCTATTGTGAGGAATACAAAACAAAAAGTTAGGATGTGGTCAATAATAGATGCACAACAGTCCAATCAATGTAAAAGCTGAGAACTTTGCTTAAAAATTAAAGTTGTTAAAGGAATGCATATTGGTCGCTCCCCTTCGTATTCAGAATCTCATGAGATATTGTAAGATGTCACACTCAGGATATGTGTTGTGAATGACCCTTAGTTATTTTCACATTAAACTTTAGCTTAATATCTTTACATTTGACTGAAGTATAGCCATTCTTGTGTTGGTTAAGGCTAATCAGTTATAGTAGCCATCTTGAATTGGTTTAACTGTAAAACAATTGCTCATTTACATCCAAAGATTACTTTATGAAGTTTTCATTAAAGTCCATCTAGTGGTTCATAAGATATGTTGCTAACAGACAATTTGGGTTAACTCCAACATTTGATGCAACAGTTTTAGGCAAAGATTTTGCACAACGAGTAGTACTTGGAGTATGTGTTATGAATGACTCTCTGGTACAACTGCACCAGATTTTAGCTTAATACTGGTAAAATTAACAGAATTTAAGTCATTTCTTGTGTCATTTATCAGTTAGCTGTCGTAGGCATCTTGATTTGGATTAGCTCTAAAAGTCAATCGTATGTAAAAGTGCATTTAGTGACTATTTCCTGAAGGTTTCATTCAAACTTGTTCACTGTTTAATGAAATATACTAATGGCAAAATTTTAAGCAAAGATCTTCCGCTACGGCTCAGAATAATATGTGTTGAGGATGACTCTCAGCTACTCCCACACCAAATGTTAATATCTGTAAAAATGACTGAGATCGGATGGTTGTGGCAGCCATCTTAAATTGGTTTGACTCCAAAAGCTGTAGACATACATCCAATTATTGCTCTCTGCAGGTTTCATTAACCTCAGTGTCCAGTGGTTCATGAGATGTTTTGGTAAAAGACAGACTCTCTCACACACACACACACACGAGCAAAAACGTCTTTCTCTTACGTCATCTGCACTCACCTTTCGGCGGCAGGCAATAATAAATGAAATTAAGAGTGTAAACAGCTTATTCTTAGCTCATATACATTTTCATAAAGTTGTTACAAGGTTGTACTAGATTTGCGCTACACAACCTCTTTTTGAAAAATAAAAAAAACAACATACTTTATCTTGTTCTGTACATAGCAGGAACACAACTTATCACTCTGTGTTTAAAAGGCTCTTCAGCATCTTTCACATGGTTGTTAAATCAGTGCAAAACAAAGTCCTCCTATAGCGGCTGCTCTCCCCTTTATTAATTCATAGAGAGCAAACAGAGGCGGCTCACAAATATCAAAAGCCCCTTTTTACTCAATGCTTTGAAGTTGGGCCTGATGCGTCTTCATTAAGCATCTAGGTCATTTGTAAAAGTACAGAGTTGGAACTGAAAGTAAAACTAAATCTGCAACCATACAATTCTGAGCTGTAACAGAGGTAGTCACAGATCTGAGTTGGTATGCATAAGGGATGTCAAGATTAACCAATTTGTATGTGTATAATGCAACTGCACTGGTAGAGCAGCTGTGTGCAGATGCAGTTTTGGGACTAACTCTAGATCTTTAAAGTCTTTGTGACGATAAAAACTGATCTATTTATTAAATAAAAGTCAGCAGCAGGTTTGTTTCTGTTTTTACACACAGGCGTTCGTTAAAGAAATTACTAAAAAATGTAGTTACATTTGTGTATGAAGAACAGATTCCCCCTTTTCATTTCTTATAGTAGACAATTCTTCTTCTGACTGCACTTCCTGCTTTTTAGGAGTACTGTTTTTTTCTTGAGCGACACCTACAGTTCAGGAGGACAATTGCAGGAGCACAAGGGTAAACAAGAACACTTAAAGCAATGTGAATCAACTAATATTCCAAAAAAAAAACAAGGTTAACGTGCGCTTTATTTTTTATAATGTAGAAAATACATTTTGCTGGTCACTGCTGAATTATTAGAAAAAAACTATTAAACACATCTGCTGCTGCTGGCAGGTTTATTAATTTTGCACTAAGCTTTTTTGTGTGTATTTTTTATTAATTGTAAGTCGAGTTTTATGTAAGTGTTTTACATTTTTATAACAAGATCTGTTAGTTAGCTGTCATTTTTTTTATTAAGAAGTAAATTATTGGTCTCAGTTAGTGCCATAGGACCCTTCCTTTGCTTTGTTGTAATATATCTAATCTCAATGTGTTGAATCGTTTCTTGATTAAAGACTGAGTTGTATCAGGATTAGGGGCATCAAATTGGATTTTATTGCCTGTGTATCTTTAATAAATCAAATTGTTGGTAGCGTAGTGAGATACATATTGCATTGGTGACAGACCAGAGATGCACAACCATAGCGTGTATGCATAAAGTCAGGGGCAGTAGAAGCAGTAAATTACTCTAACATTGCTGTCACTCAGCTGCAAAGCTAGTTTGCTGTGTGTGCTTACACCTTGCATGCCAGTGCTGAGTGACTTCCCAAAGGGGAACAGCATCGTCTTAATGAGGACATTTTTTGCACCATTAAGAAGCAACCGAAGAGTAAAGAAGGCTAATGTGCACTTACAAATATCAAGCTGATGTTGCAAATCTAGCTGAAGCTCTTTTAACATAACATTTTGAAGCTAGGCCTGAAACGCCTTCTTCCCAATTTAGTGTCATGTGTGAAATGACCAAATCAGCAGGGAGGTAAAGTTGATCGACCACTCATTTTCCTTTGAGCCAGGCAGGCAGGCAGTCACAGAGACAAGTTGGGGTTAATGTATAAAGTGGAGGAGGAGTTAGCAGTTCTCCATTCTGCTATTACTTCACTGTTTCTATGCTGCTAGCTTCATGTGTGTAAGAACACAGCTCAGGGTCATGTCAGGGTTTTCTTTGACATGTGAGTTACCAAAAGGGAGCACTGGATGGCATTTGGTATTGGCATTGGTCAACAGGTTTGTCAAAGGTGGTTGACTGTTAAACAGTTGCTTATTGTTGCTGTTAGCTATTTGACTAATAGATTTATTTGCATACTAGAAACGTGGGCTTTGACTGTATCATGAGTGGAAAAAATATTCTTTGGGTTTGGATTTTAGCTTTTGTAATTTTGCAGGGCTTGTATATGTAAAAAAAATATCTTTAATACTGCAGGTAATGAAAAGCTATACAATGGCATCTTATAAGTGGCAGCATCTAGTTGGAAGTTAAGTAATTTGTTCAGTAATAAAAACTGCATGCCAAAACCCCACACCAGCTTTTTCCATAAGAATAATCTTTACAGTTTTCACACATTTATACTGAAATTGCTACATTTGTGGGGGTCCTAAGTTAATGTTACTGTCAAGTTTTAATTTCTCTGTGGTTATGCACAGATTAACTGAATAATGTGCAGCCTCTTTATTATCAAATAGCCCGATCCACTTTCATCCATCTTGAGCTGTGGAATAATGCTGAGTCAGGGCGACCCGTCAAATTACTGTCATGATTTAGAGGAGGTGAACTCAGGGTGGATATTAGTTTTCTCGTTGAAGACTTTATTTGCTTTGCTGTGATAGGTTTAATGACGGATGCTCAACAATAAATGTGATTTGTAACGCACTTGGCACATGGAACTGATCTTTATTTCCCCGAGGACTGAACTGATACAGGCAGTCTGTCTCTGCAGAGGAAGGCAATCATCAGAGAGATGGTGTTCACAGAAGTTTGATGGGTCATCCCAGGTTTTTTTTTTTCTCTCCTGGTGTATTTCTGTACCCAGCTGAGGTTTGCCAAATAATTTATACAACACTTCACCTTTAATTAACACACCAGATTGTATTGCAAAGTTGATTTTACTGTATTTATCACCAAATGAATCACATACTGTATTTGAATAAATACCACCATTTTTAAGGTTGTCACGCTCATACAGATGTCTCTTGCAGGCATACTAAAAAAATTAATTTTAGTTAAATATATATATATATATATATATATATATTACTCTTGTAAGATTGGATTCAACATAAATCCCTGAGTTAGTTTTGTTTGTTTGTGAGTGGATGTGTGTACTGCAGCCCCTGTTAATGTCAACCATTTGTTATGTGTCTTTTAGAGCTTCTCTTGGCTACATGAGCTGTGATGTACAGTAAATCCCGGCCCACTAACCCCCTCACTTCAATCATTTTCCTCACTTCAGTCTCCGTTATGCATCAAAAATATGTTGTTTTTTTTCCAATGTTCCTGCATAAAATATCAACTAAGTACATGTTTTGATGTGACTTTTTCTTTTACCTTTACCTCCAGAGGTCTTGTTGTTGCTCGCAGCTGCCCCGGATCCTTGTCTCTGCAACATAAAAAAACCAAAATATACAAGTTAAAAAAGGTAAATTTGTCCAGTAGAGTTTTAACACAAAAACAAATGACTCTGATGCATGCTCAGTAATCCAGATAAATAAATCTAACAAGGTTGAGTCAAGTCCTCTGGACGAGAAGACTTGACTAATTAGCTTTCTGAGTCTTGTCTTTAAATCGAAGAGCTGACATGCTGTGATTCTTTGTCATTCATAACTAAGCTTCATCCTCTTGATTTATCTGATGTTTACTGAAGATAACTCTAAAAATCCCTATGCATCCCCTACAAAGTATTTCAGCCAGTCAGGATTGTCACTCAGCCTACACTGCGCAGGTTAATGGCATTTTACTGTATGATCTGGAGTGACTCGAAACCCTAAGTGTTGATCTTTGCCGAGGTTACAAGAGTAATCACATTACCAAAAGGAAATATCTTAAAACATCTTCTCTTCCAGCTGTTTTTTTTTTTGCACCACTTACTTTTACAGCCTTTTAGCTGTCATTTTTGAGCCATGTTGGTGCCATTACATTTAAAATTACCCTATGCTTGCCAAGAAATTGTACAATTTCTTAGTTTAAACATGTGATTTGTTTACTGTGTTCCATTATGAATAACATATGGGTATATGAGATCTGTATATTACTGTAATTTTTTTCTTTTACATTTTACAGTGTCCCAACATTTTTGACATTGGGGTTGGAGATGAAAACGTTAATTGCTGCTTTAAATATGAGGTTAAAATGAAGCCAAAGGACAATGTTCAGAGTTGAGCAAAAGCCAAACAGAAATAATTTCAGTTTGAGAGTGTGTTTGTGTGTGTGTGTCAAAGGATTTATCCTGCTCATACAAACCCGCTTCTACTCCCTCATCAAATATTGAATGCACTCATTCAAATTCGTTCCACATCATAAGATAATGAGGTGTAACAAGAACACCACAAGACCGTACAAAGAACCAAACCTATAGCCTGTGCAGCATGAAGGACATAGTTCGGGTATGTGTATTCTCTTACTCAACAAATGACTTTGCAGATGTGTTGCTGCATAATGGTACATGGCCACTCTTACTAGATATAACACAATAATTATATTTTCATATTCCAAAGTAGCTGCATTTATCTAAATGTCAGCTTCCATTGTCCCACAGCCATTTATTTGCCCCAGTGTATTACTTATGTGTTTCCGAACGCCCTCGCTTTCGCCTGCCGTTTATTAAACCACAAATGGGAAGCCGATCTCCAGAGAAATAACAACACAGGCTGGCTGTGGTAATGTATGCAGCGCCCATTCCTTTAGGTGTGAAATGTGATTTTGTCAATGTGTATTAAAAATGAAAGTATGCACAGGAGAGCTGGAAAAGTTTACTCTCGTAAGGAAACATCCACAGTCTGACTCTGAGTTTATGGTGCAAATGGCTTTCTCTCCCATGAAAATCCTGGCTTGGCATTTTTTTTTTTATCTTATAACATGAGGAAGAAAAAATATTTAGCACTACTTTTTATGTTCGTATTCTTTGCATTCAAACGGGTTCCAGCAACAGTATAGTTCTAAAAAGAGGAATAAGGAGTGTTGCTTCAGAGACTTATACAGTACTGATAATCACAGTGAGCAATTTATGCAAAGCTATACTTAGAACCATTTTATACTGCAATAATATGCAGCAAAGAAAAAGAAGAGAAAAAACAGACATAACAGGAAATGATAAAGCAGCTCAAGGAAGCATTTGGGTAAAAATGGAATCAAGGATAAACTAAGAAAAGGAACTATGGTAATGTATGATCTCAGTCTTCTTTACTCCCATTTCAAATCACAGACATAGAGTTTTTCTTTCCTTTTCTTTTCAGACTTCAGCATAGAAGAGCATCTTATACTGCTGTCACAAATTAGGCCTTCTTCAGCTTTACAACCATTTCATTTTCAGGGTGAGAGTGTGCATGCGCATTTGCTTTTGTTGTATGTGTTTGTGTTGGTCCTGTGATGGACTGGTGACCTGGCTGTACCCCACGTCTCACCTAGGGACCATGAAACTACTTCAGCCACTCTCACAGATTTATTATAGACTATACTGCTTACAACCAGAGCAGCAGGTACCAGTTCAGAGTGGAAAAATAAAAAATAGCCTGCCTGAAACTCAAAGTATTCAACGAAAGGGACAAATCAACATGTCCCCTGGAGCTGAAGAATATTATTTGAAACTTGCCTAACATCTACAAATTATGTCCATACATTCAGGTACTTCAACAGAAAGCACTGAGAGCCCACACTGAGTTTGAAAGAAAAGCTTTTAGAGTCGTCCTCAGTTTATACTCAGAGTGCGAACAGATTTCGTGACATCTTTGTTGAAAACTTTGGCATGCAAGAAGGCAGGCAATATGCATTTATTTAAAAAAAAAGCTTCTTTGCCATTTTCAGCTGTTACATGTGTTGGCCAGGAGGAGGTTTTAAATTTGCCACAATCCAGCAAAGTTCTAATGGGTCATGTAAGTCAAGGAGACGGTAGTGAGGCAGTCATCCTTTGTGAAGGGAGGCCAACCAGATTTACCTGACATCATGACTTGTAAACATTTATTTATTACTTGTTGACTACGTTTATTGGGCAAATTTATTGAATACATGAGTCTTTGGAACCAGGTCTGAGCAGCTGCTAGTGGCATTTCACATTAAAGCTCTTCCTCTTCCTTACTTTTTGCTTAGTCTGTTTTTATTTTTTTCCCAAAACATTGATGAGATCAATTATTTTAGACTGATACAAATGAAACTCAAGATCTGCATCTACAGTGCTGTTAAAACAAAGCAATTCTATGCTTAAATTAAACAATATTCTGCTATGTCAAAATCTTTAAAAACTTGTCTGTATGGACAAGTCAATAAAAAAAAAAATGTTAGTTTTCAGTTACTGAGATGAAGAATATTCACCATAGTCTTCATGGTTAATGCAGCTAAAAATGTTACTGCATGAAAGGATCTGCTTGTTCGTTGCTCATTCAGCTCATGGTAATTAATTAAGTATTAGCTTTCTGCTCTTAGGTTTGTGTTTGGTGGCACCTGGGTGGCCATTTATCTTCACAGTCACAATCTAATTATTAGCTGTAGAGGAGAAGTGCAAACACTACAATACTTTATCACTGCTGCGAAAACATTAAATATGCACAGCAATTTAACAAATGTGGAAAAGAGTCTACTGATCGGAAACTCCAACTAACTTTCTGAATGGTACCATGAGTTGAAACTGATCTTGTGATAACTTTTTCCTGTTTGATTTCCATTTGGGACTTGCGACCTGTCCAGGGTGTACCCTAAATCTTGCACAATGACCGCTGGAGATAGGCACCAGCTGCCCTGCAGCTCCAAAAGGAAAAAGCATTTAAAGAAAATGGATGGATGGATTTCTATCCTGAAAGTTGCAGAAAATACTGAAATGCTGAAAGGTTCCTGTGCAATCAGTGTGTCTTGATTTGAGCTTGGTTGTGAATGTTCTGGAAAAAATATATATATATATATATCTGCTGAAATCCTTACAGAAATAACAATCTCACCTAATCATGAGCATGTTTATCTCCAGCTGGCAAATCATTTTTAGCTTTGGTTTCATGTGCCCAGTCTGGGTTGAAGCTGTTTTTTCCCCCGCTCTGTAATGAGCAGGATCAATACGTCCCTCTGCAGTTAAGATGTACCATACAAATAGTGGCACAGGGAAGATGAATAACCAGAATCAACTTTTTGATCATTTTCTCTGGTCTGTTGGCAACAAAAATCAAGAAAATGGGGTACGGGGGGAGGGTTTGGCCTGAAATTTATGTGAGCATGTCTGCTGCCTTCTGTTTCCTACATCTGTTTTGAGTGTGGGATTTGTCTTTCCTCTGACAACAGAAAATTAAATAAAGCATAGCTGGTGGGAGATCAGTGCTGTTTTCAAAAAGGAAGGAGAACTGCAAGAATATATGAAAAGTCAGAAACCAACACGGCAGAAAATCAGAATGGATTTGTGTTGCTGCTATGCTCAGTCTACCAGTCATTAGTAGCATGAACTGGCTAAGCCATTTTCTTAATCACCAGTCTAATGAGTTTAATTCCCAACAAAATGACACTGCTGCACTTTTATGTGCGTTGCCATGTTTTAACTGGTTATGCAAATCAGGAAGTTCTATACAGCCTGAGCTTTTCTGGTTGGCTCTGTTTCCACACAGGGCCCCAAATACTGCTGCTTTTTGTCAAAACAGCTGCCTGTGAGCACTACATGTCATTTCAATCATTTTATTCAAAACCATTTTTCCATTCATTATCCATCCATCCATCCATCCATCCTCTTCTGCGGACTGGTCGCAGAAACAGGTCCAGGAGGGAAACCCAGATAGCCTCTCCAGCTCTTCCTTGACGATCCAAGGCATTCCCAGGCCAGAGAGGACACATAATCTGTCTAGCGAGTTCAAGGTGTCCCCCCAGTGAGATGTGCCCAGAACATTTCCAGAAGGAGGTGAGCAGGAGGCATCCTAATCAGATGAACCACCTCAGCTGACTCCTGTCAGTGCAGAGAAGCAGCACGCCTCAGATTACGTAGAAGTCACTGACTGGCTAAAACACCATCTTAGATTATTTCCAGTTAAATCAAGACCATCTCATCCCAAGCAGTTCAGTTCTTTTTAAACTAAAATCTAGAAATAAACTTAACTATGAAGCAATGTCAAACTATAAATACTGCAGGCCAGTGTAAATAAGCAAATATTTCTATGTAAATAACCATCGAAAGCAAAAGTGACTGCGATGTAAAGTATTATAAAATAGCATTTGTATGACCCACTGTGAAATCTTTGAAAATTGAAGTTGTTTTATGATGGCAGAAATCTGCTATTGTCTTGGTCCCAATCTAATTGGTCATTGGCTCAACTCCATCATGAGAAATTCTCTTTGGTTTTTCAAACTTATGAGGGTAGTATCATTTTGGGTTGTAACTGTTGGAGACTAGCTAATAACTCAAAATTGCAAGAATACTGGCAAAGTTTTCATTGTAATCTCACTGAATTCTGAGTGTTTGCAAGCAAGTGACCAGCGAGCCATCTGGCCGTGTTTCTAACAGCCAATTTTTTTTAAATAACGAACCATTTTTGTGTGCACGGCTTGCAAAACTGTATTTTAGAGTGTGCACCGTAATTTGTTGCCCACATTGTATACACTTTGTACAGACCTAACAGCTTGCCCCATATTCATGATTGTTTCTCCTTGAGTACACTTTTGATAAGAAGATAAGTAGATTTGGACAAGTTTTTTTTAATATTTATCATTGCAGTGGTTTTTAGGCCTGGGCATTCAGTGCTGCCAACTAGTCACCAACAGCTGCAGCCTGGTGAGATATCTACCACAGGTAAAATACTGACTGCTAACAACTCCACAGAACACAACAAACATCAAAACCATCCCTTTAAGCTATATTTGCACTGTTTGTGTTGTTGTCACAAATCAATCAAAACATTTGCTCAGAAATCAATAATTACACTAGAGAAACTGATTGAAAAGCAAGCTGTACTAACAAAACAAGATTTATTACAAAATTTTGGGGAGCATAATTTTCAATAATACATGACCATCTGACCAAATTCATCTGGTCTAGTTATGTATTCGTTTTTGTTTGTTTAAACAGGTTACTTTTTTATTTTGGTGCACTCCACCTGACCTGAAATCAGTCTGTAGGGAAGCTGGGGAATATTTATGCTTATTGGATTTAATTCTATCAAGCATTTTGTCGTTTCTTTCTTTTCATTTCACTTCCAACCACCTCAGATAGAAGCAGTCAGAAAGCACGGGAAAAAAAAGGAGAGAACAGAAATGGTTTCATTTAGGTAACATGTATCTGTCTACCTCCTGGGGGATTTAGCTCCAGTTACTTTCATCGTAACCTTTTTCACAGCTTTTCCCATCCCCGTTCAAAGGTTTCCCATTTGGTCGTGTCAGAAAGGTTTTGCATGCTTCAATAGCGGAGGAGTCGAGAAGGCATCATGTTATGCGTCTTCTTTTCTGAGCTCGTCTTTCTGCATTATTAATCCCGTGCTTTCAATGAATTTCAAACAGTGCGAGCTGCGCTTTGATGCCGTGGAGAGGCATGTGAAGGGAGAGCGTACCGAGCATGCTCGTTAGCTCCGAGCTCAACAAACCCGTTCCTTTGGAGAGGAAGCGTCTAATTTGTGATGGCTCTTTGATGCAGAATTTTAGAAAACTTAGGATTTGTAGCGTGCTAGGTGCAGGTGATGTCTGTTTGTCTGACAGAAAAACCGTAAAGTTAGACAGCTTAGCTCATTGCTTCTCATTGTTCGGGGGGGGGGAAAAAACCCATCATAATCACATAAATCAGGTGCATCGTTTTCTTCCCGACCAGTAATCCCAGTTCAAAGACAGTAACTGAGTCTCTCCGGCAGCCTTTTCTAATGAGCATAAAATTAACTGGTGATGCAACTGTAGCTGATTCTTCACAAAACACCAATGTGGCTGCCGAGCTGAGTGTGTTAGAGTAAACAATTTTAACCACACTGCGCTGTATCAGCAGCCTCTAACAGCGAGCTGTCCTCCAACTCATTAGCAATCATGTTTAATTTTGGAGCATTTATGTTGATGGAACATTGCAGCTTTGTTGCAGCAAGATTAAAGACAATAAGTCATTTTTATTGGCACTGAATTGGATTTACTAGTGTGAAAAACTTGATTCATATGGATTCGTAGTTTCGAGTTAAGCCCAGAATCGGTGGTTCGATTCCCAGCTCCTCCACACATCCAGCTGCCAGCTCAGTTTAGTGTGCATTCAAAATTAAGAAACCAGAAAATCATAGTGGACATAGTGAGATGAGGTCACAGGAAAACAGTCAGCAATTCAGTCATCCAGTTATTCTCAAGTTGACAAGTAGTGCATATTTATTTATTGCTTACTTTTTAAACTGCCCAGTAGCAAAAAATGAGAATGACCAATAAATTTCCAGTTATAACTTTTGGACATGATGGTGACACTCTGTGGTACCATTTGTACCTTTGCTTCTCTCCTCAGAGGTATGTTTACTTCTGCTTTATAATAATAATAATAATAATATTCACGTTGGACTCACAAGGGGTGTTAGACAGGTTAGCTAAAATTTAAGGTGTGCCCTGGGGTCGTTTGGTTTTTGGTTTGCGGTGAGGATGCTCGGCTCAGCACAGAGGTGATGAGCAGCTATCACCCTCCAGAGCGCGGTGCAGAGTGGTGGAGCCATTTCAGCTGAGCATCTGTGGAGCCAAGCCAAGTGTAAATTGCAATAACAGCAACTTGATTAGTGAGATTACAGAGGGGGTAAGGGACTTTTCTCACCTGACAGATAAAACCAACACACGTCTCACACTGGTGAACAAATCAGCGCCCTGTACATGCAAACTATCAGGTCGGGTGGTTCAAGGTCGGACACAGAACGCAGGCAACACGAGGAGCTTGAGAACCTAGAATACTTTTATTAAGATAAACTTTAAAGAATAGCAAGGAGCCACAAGGACAACTGCTCAGTTCATTACTGCAACAATGCATGAACAATGACAACCTGACCAGAGACTGAATATAAAGGCTGGGCTAATGAGGGAGTGGGAACAGGTGAGTGATTACAAAATAGAGACAGGTGTAGATGGGAGTGGCAGGCAGACATGGAAAATCACTGAGGAAGAAACTAATGACACTGGGAGATACTGGAAACTGAAACTAGAAATCCCCTAGACTAAATCTAAGTACAGAAACACATGAGGACAGAACACAGAACTCATGAAATTAGAGAACTACAGATAGACAAAAGGCCACAAAGAGAACCGAACTCCAAAAACACACGAGACAGGTCACACAGAAAGAAGACTCAAGAAGGACACGAACACACAGAATCCTTAAAGGCAAACTACCAAAACCTTGAAGCAGACAGAACCGCAAGAACAGAACACACAGAACTTTGGAATCACAAGAGTGACGAGAACACACGGGAATACGGAACTTGTAGAAACACGAGAGCCATGAACAGAACCACAGAAAGACAAGACGGATCCACGAGAGCAGAACACACAGGAACTATGAACTGAACTCCAGTTACAAATGAAAACAGATCGACAAGAACCACCAAATCCACAACCAAGATGACGGAAAAGAAAAACAAAAACCTATCAAAAAAATAAACTAAAATATAAAATATCCAGATCCTCACAGAAACACAAAATCTCCTCTTGAAAGGAGAAACTGATAAATGAAGCTAAAAAAATCATAAAGTTGGCTCTCTCTTTAATCATTACTACACTTAGAAGTGTACACGGTCAGCAAGCAATGATGTGATGTGCGGTTTTGTGCAACTTTAGGTAAAAAAAAGGCACATACAAATGACCACTGCAGGATACTACTGCCTGCAAGCTCCACAACGATTGTATCAGAACCTGTACCACCAGGCTTTAAGGTATGATACGATGAGCAGAAACCATAAACGCAAGCACACACCCCTCCAATCACAGTCAAGCACTTCGAAGCACTTTGCACATCAGAGAAATGTAAATACTGTATGTTTTCTCTCTCTGATTGGGAATGTAATAGGGTACAACGAAGGAATGAAAGCGAGATTTTCTTAGAGAATATTCCCAAATATCCTCCCCGCTTAGCTGTTGCAGATAATGTAGATCTTTAAATGGCCTCAGTTTGATTATGACCAGATTGAGGAGCTAATGGCTAGTCCAAGTGAGGCTGGGACCAAAGTCTCAAACAATAAAAAATCATTGATGTTCACGTGGACACTATTTTAGAAACATTT
This sequence comes from Kryptolebias marmoratus, assembly GCF_001649575.2. Classification (NCBI taxonomy): domain Eukaryota; kingdom Metazoa; phylum Chordata; class Actinopteri; order Cyprinodontiformes; family Rivulidae; genus Kryptolebias; species Kryptolebias marmoratus. The sequence goes on from NC_051431.1 coordinate 19,749,559, forward strand.
ACACTGCCATTAATTTTGCCTTACACAATTATTTACATACATATTATTTTCAAGCACAAATGGTGGTCCAATAAAAAAGCTTGGAGTTCTTCTTTTAAGACAGCAACAATCCATTTGGTTTTTTCTCTCAACTCAGACTAGCTGTTAGCTCTTCAATCTGGCCAGAATTAAACTCCATTTCTCCAAACTGAAGTGGTTCAAAAAGCTATCTACAACAGGTAAAATGTTAATGGTTGATAAGCCTCCTACAAAAACCCTATTTCAAAAGATTTGAACCATCCCTTAAAGTAACATCAAGATTTTTGCTTTGTAACAAAGTATTTATGCAGTGTGGTATTCATTTGTTTACCTTTTTGTGCTGAAAAATAAATGACCATTTTGATTAAATCTCTGCATTTCACAGGTGCAAACCATCCACAGTCCCAACACACTGACGGGGGAGGGATGTCTTGTTTCCATGACAGTGATGTGTTCATATTATTCACGTAGCGCATCTTTAAGGTTACATTTAGTCAGTGTTGCTGTGCTGAAAACCTGCACACTGTTTCCCTTTTTGATCTCCTAACATCCCTCTCCTCCTGCCTCTTCAGCTCCTCACAGATCAGCCTCCCCATCCTCACAGTGCAGGCAGTGGGAGTGTGTGTGTGTGTGTACTGTACGCTCTTTATTAAAACTGTTTGTGTGCAGGGCTGTGCGTTACAGACCACTCATCTGTATGAGCTCCGCTGGCAGTTACATAAACCATACTGTCATAAGAGCTACAGGCCATTGTGAAGCATTGCCAAATCAGTGCTGGGTCAATAACTCCCCACTGCAGATTTTTTGGGATTTTCTTTCCTTTGTTGGGCAGCCAGTGCACATCGAGTTGAAAACAAGGAGAAAGTGGGTGGCTTCTAGCCCGTGCAGTGCAGCGCAAGGGTCAGTAATTACCATGAAGTACAGAGTTTCCTGTGGAGCCCTTTTGTCTGAAAACACAGACAGAAATTTGACTGCAATAATTAGAACACAGAGGAATGTATTTGTGAGCAGCAGAGAAGAATCTATTAAGGCTGAATTGTATCTAAGCTGCCCATTTGAAAAATAAACCCTGACATTAATACTAAAATCTGCTTCTGACACTGAGAGATGGCAGCGGTTAATTAGTTGGATTTTTCTGGTCCCGTTATGCTAAGACTGTGGAAGGGTTTTTATCCCAGTCAGCTCTGACCACATACATACTGTGAGTTCTTGGGAAACAAATGCAGCATGTCTTATATGACGGCTCTTATTTATTTTATTCTAAACTTTGGTGTGATCGTGATAGTGAGATGATGAAACAGGGGCCATCCTCAGCTCATCTCCTTGGTGGAAAACACCAAATTCACTTTAATTCGCTGAAATCACCAACACTCATCAGATGACTGACTGCTCATGCACATCGTGCGTGTTTAAACATGTATACGGACAGGAGGCAGAAGGCTTATCCAGACAGAAGTAACCATAACAAAAAGTGAAACCGGAGAATGTTTAAAATGACGTGAACTTAGAGCTGTAACATCAAGACTTGCTTCACTGCTCATATTATCAGCTGCCTTCACAGCTAAAGTGGTAAATGTGGGTGTTTTTTGTTATTTTTTCCATTTTTTATTTAATTTGATCCCACTATTGTTCTGACAATGTCACATACTTCTTTTTTATCAGAACATTTTGGTGTTCTTGACAAAAGAAATTAGTAGAAAATTGATGCTAATTGTGTTGTTTGACACGTGTGATTTTGATCACGCAACTCTCAACAAAACTTCCTGCTGAAATTAATTTCAATGGGAGGTTGTTTTTTTATGCCAAGCACTGCCATTTGTGGATAGAACAGGACTTAGATTAATGTAAGCCTAAAAAATCTGATTTGCAGCATGTTGTAAACAAGCGCTTACGTACGGACGAGCCATGACTTTTTTTCTAATCCTAACCATGTGGTGTGTCGTGCCTAAACCTAAGGAATGAGCGGCAGCAAAAAATAACATCAACTTAAGTAGTGAAATCAAGCATTTATGCCTCAACATGTCATGAAGAAGGTTACTGTAAATATCTTTATTTTACACCAGTGGTGTCCTGGTCCTGGAGGGCCGCTGCTCTGCATGTTTTAGATGTCTCTCTGCTTTGACACACCTGACTTGAATGACTGAGTGATTAACAAGCTTCTGTAGAACTTGAAGACCTGCTGAAGAGCAGGGGAACATCTAAAACACGCAGGATAGTGGCCCTCCAGGACCAGGATTGGACGCCACTGTTTTACACAACCCAACATTCCTGTTCCTAAACAAGCTGTTGTGGCTTGTTTATGTCCCTAATCCTCCTATACCTCATTGTGTTGCATAAATCTATCCAAATACAGAATTATAACTGTTAAAACTCAATGTCTTGTGGCTTTTCCACCAAACCAGGAACTGGTTACAGGTGATGCTGAAAATGATCTTCCTCTTTAAGTCTTTTAACTGTGGGGTACATATGATTGCTATACTGTCAAAGAGCTTTCAGTAAAACTTATGAGTCAAAGTCATAAAGGAGGACAGTTTTGTTTCATTGAGAAGACTTATTGAGACCTCACATACAATTATTTATCTCTTTTTTTTAATCAAGCATAATAAGAAGGAATATTGCTTTGATTACTCAGTGCATTCTGTACCAAACAGAAAAGAGCTAAATGATTCTGCAGCCCATAACCAAAAGTCACGAAAACACAAAACTACAAATTATTTCTGTAATGAGATGATTCTTATCCGAATACAGCCTCTGCTGTTGCTGACAAGGAGGAGTGAGAAGAAATGGAGAAAAAAAAAATTACAACCTATTCTCAAATTATTTTTTCAAGCTCTTGTCTGTTACACAACTTAATGGGCCGAGAAATTGGTGAGTTTCTTTCATTAGCGTGGGTGTCACCAGTCTCAGGGGACCGGCTTCCTCATTTTGGGGATTGTTCGGAGGGAGTGCACCGCATCGATGAAAGCAGCAATAAACTAACCAGCAAGCTAGTAAATAAATGAGGTTGTTCCCTGGAATCAGCTGGAGGTTTGGTTCAATCAGCTGGCCGATTTATTAATGCTGTGAAAATCTGTTTTCCACTTAAATCACAATCAAAGCAACACTTGTTTTTCGCAGCAGTGCCTCTTTGTTTTCAGGACATGCTGTACTTAAAAAATAAGATTCAAAAAGACTCTTGCAGTGTTACACTTTAGAGTTTTACTCATTTTTCAGTACTCCTACTGGACAAGAATTAGATCAAACAAAGCTTCCATTTTATTATGGTGGATATTAAGCTGATCCATGACACAAAAACAGTTGACTTCCTTATCTTTTTTTTATTGTCTTCTTACAGAAAACAGATGTGTGTGAAGCCAGTTTCAGTTCAGGTGATGCAGTTGCTGTTCTGCACCTTGGAACCGAACAGATCTGACCTGAAGGACATGGCTCCACGGCGGTCTACATCCCTTACCTTCTGTTATTTATCTTACCTTTATGGTAATCCTTACTGGTAATTCATTTTAGAGTTTTAGCCTGGTTTATTAATGAAAACCAGTTAGGTTTAGTTATTAGATTCATTTCCCTAAAGGCTGTGTGTTCTGAGCTCTGTGCTCTAATAGTCTGGATTTTCAGGGTGTGTGTGTTTTAATGATTTAAACATTAACTTGGAGCTCACTGAAAATTATTTACTCCTGGTTTTGTGTTCAGGGCAGGTAGATTATGTAACTCAGGTTACAAAAGGATGAGATGTTCAGTAATGTGCAAAAGTCTTGAGTCATCTCTCTTCTCTATGCATTTTGTTTCCAAGAAGCCAGACTTTCTTTTAATCTTTTCAAGTGGCCCCGATCAGTAGTTTTTGAAACTTTCTAAACCTCTTTTAAAGCTTTGAACTTCCCTTTATTTTTCACTCATTTTCTGTCCAATCACTTTTTTTGTCCAATATCTAATCACCTTTAAAAGGGTAATAATTTATAATAGTGGCCTCCCATTTGTTGTTGGTAATTTGGATAATATTATTTCTGGTGGATGGAGCAACTTTGAGTAGTGAATTATTTTTGATTGGTCTAATATCCATCAGTTACATAGTATTTTACATCCTAAATACATAAACTTATGAACACAATTCAGCGCATGCACAGATCTATGAGGACTATGCATTAAATTATGTATTTATTTTTGCTGTAGTTGTCATTCTTCTTCAGCAGCATATCTCTGAAAACGAAAGCAAAATTGGTCCGCAGCAGTTCAGTGAACAAGATTAGTGCTTTCACCATTCTCTCTGTGCATTTTGAATTAAAGCATGCTGTTTCCTTAGCCACCTTGGCTGGTTTTTGATTAGTTTTTTTGGAGTGTTGAAGTGGCTTTGTGTATTAAAGCCTCTGATCAGCGACTGTAGCAAAACTTGTTTTCCTTCGTTTCACTTTTTTGTAGGTCATAAAGCTCGAGGATGAGGGCCTTCATCTTGTTTGTCACAGAGGCTGAGAGTTTTTGGTTGTTGCATTGGCTTTATTTTAATTGTATTAACTGTTTGCGTGGGTAAAAGTGTGGATTAAAGGTGTGTTTTATGAAGATTGCAGTTTTTTACCTTCATATGTTACTTCAACAAAACACCATAATTGTGTTTTATTTAAATGTAAAAACTTCAGTAATTTTTTTTTCACTTTTTGTTTATTCATGTCGATTTTGAGTTGGTTTGTCACAGAATAAATTTTATATTTGGGATCCACATTGTATTTACTACCAGTAAATTTTAGATAAATCGAACCAAAAAGTGCATCACAATCTGTTATTATGACATATTTTAGGCTCTATTTGACCATTAGACAGCTTTGTTGTTTGTGATCAAAAAATAAAATCTATATTTTGTTTAAACTTTAACTTTCAAAGAAATTACCTTTAACATTAACTTGTCAAATATTAGTCTGTAGTTTCCTAGATTAAAACTGTTCTGTGAAATTTGAGCCATGTCTCTATTTGTCGTCGTCTAAGCTACAAATTCATCTTTTATCCTAGAATTTATCTTAAAGGAGCTGAGAATGAAAAAAAACCCTGTAAAAAATAAGAGTTTCTTCATCTGTTAATAACTGATTTACAACTCTATGATTAAAGTTATAAATTGAGCATAATTACCATTTTGGGGCTGAGAATTAAAATCCCAAAGCGACTGACTTGTTTCGAGATGGGCCAACTTTTTCATAAACAACTTTGTCTTTCTGATCAAAGGCAAGCGGGGGGTCCACGTGACAAAACAAGTGCCCGCCACGTAACCAGGTGACCCAGATAGCACTTCTGTCTGCATTTGTGGGCCAGGCAGCTTGAGAGTATCTTTCCAAATGAACTCAGAAGAGCAAGGTGTTCAAATTAAGCCTCTAATTATGTTGAATGATGAAACTTTCTTGTGCCTGTGCTGTCCCACCAGACCCCGTCGGATAGAAACATCACACAGAACATCTTCCAGCGAAGTGATTTATTGGGGCAGTAATGAGGAGACTCAGTTCAAACTATTTAAAGAAGATTAAGTTTTAAAAACAATACACATAAGAGTGTTGCTTAGTAAATACAATTAAAGAAGGAAACGGGATAAAAATAAAAAGGAAAATTTGGAAGAGAAAAAAGAGCAATGGTCTCTTCGTCTCAGTTTATTTTAAGACTTGGCTATTTGCTCAGTTCAAGAGTTCTCTTTGCACACCCAATGGACATTAACAATTTAGAAAAGCTAAAGTAGGCCACAGACAACTCACCCAAAATGAACACAAGGACAAATTATTATTTTAGAACCATGTGCCCTGCATTTCACAGAAGCTGTAAACACTACCAACCCAGAACCATAAAAAAATAAAATAAATGAATCATCTCACAGCAAAGAAAGCAAAGCAAAAAAATAAAAAAAAATTGCAGGATTGCACCAAACTAGTTGCTCCTAACAAGCAATTTTTCAAAAGCTGCTGTAAACTTATAGCTAAATCTACAACTTTGTGTCTCTGTGGACAAAAACAGTTTCAGACTAATTTTACCAAAGAACTGAATTTTATAGTTTTGTCTGTTTAGCACTACTGAAGCAAGGTCACGTCTTACATTTATTAGGAACTGTCATTTTATACTGAATATAGTGTCCTGAAGAATAATATGTACCATATATATACATATATTTACTGAGTATTCAGGAGGCAGGTCGAGCCTGAGATACTGAAGTGTTTATATTACGCTGACTATCAAGCTTTTATTGCTACAAAATGGTTAAAATCCTGCTTCCCAAAATAAATCAACATTTTGCATCAATGCAATACACATCAGTGGGTATGAAGTTCTGACAATGCCTTAATTAAAACTACCACAATTTCACATTATTCATCTATCCATCAACTGTTTATCACGGTGTGCTGGTGCCTATCTCCAGCAGAACCATCACAAGGCCACAAAGGGACAATGTAGAGTAACCAGTTAACCTAGAAAAAAAACATCCATGCATGCACGGGGAGAACATGCAAATTGCACACAGAAAGGCCCCAGCTAGGGTTCAAACCTTATTGATTGGATTTAAAACAGTACTATAACTATAACTACTAAAATATGGCATATTGAAATCACACCACTGTTATCATTATAGCTAGATCCACATTCATTTGATTTTGATGCACAAATGCACACGAATAGAATAATGAGTGTGTCAACAATTTCAATTAAAATGAACACTTTCAGCTAAAACACCAGAGATGTGCACAGTGGTGGAAGACCTAAACAAAAATATAGAAATGACACACGTTACGTGTAAATGTATTACTAAAGGCTGCTGTTGTGCAGGAAATTAGTTATTTTTTCAGTTTGTAACGTAATGGGAACCTGACTAGCTTATGTTAGCTAGGTAATTAGCTGGATTAGCTGCCCCAGCAGGGATAGACTTCCTAACTCTTGTAGAGTAGCTCGTTACAAACCCCTGGCTTGTTTTGTTTTAAAACACAGTTATGAATAGAACAGAATGGAAAGATACTTTATTAATCCCCTAAGGGACAAATTCAAAATTAAAATTATTAAAAACACTTCTATTTCCAACAACAACAACAAAAAACAGTAACTGGTAAATGCAATTTAGACAAAAGATTGTGTAATGATGGTAGGGTATACATAATTTATGTATTTCCAGCAGCACTGTGTAATGATGGTGGAGTATACTGTGCATAATACCATTTTTTACCATTTTTACAGGAGTTTTCTGCAGCTATAAGTTTACTGGTGTTCATCTGTTAGACAGAAATAAGCTGGTATAAAGTGCAATTTTAAATGGCAAGAATGATTTCCTGTAGCGCTCTCTGTGGCAGCAGAGCTGAGTGAGTTGGTTTGAAAAGGAGCGTTGCTGCCTTCATAGGATGTCAGGAAGGGGACGGGTTGTCCATGATGGAGAGAAGATTGTTTAACGACCTCATGTCCCTCACAGACTCTGATGTTTCAAGCTCTGCCCGATATTTTTTCCAGTTTTTTAAACTGAAAACCAGGTCCTGTCCGGACCCAGCAGCTACTAATGTTATCTTACGCTGTCAGATTTTTCAACAACTTCATACAAAAACCAATTTAACAAGTTTACTGTAAAAACTCACACATAACTTGTCCTTAAGTCTAACAGTAATGCCGAGCCTGAACAAAATGACTCACAATAGAAATCTCCTGCCAAGATTAGATTGACAGAGATGACCGAGCTAACTTTGCACATGTTTAAGCATTTGTCCAGATATTGGAACTGGGGGTCCCTCAGTCACAAACCTATTTTGTGACCTGCCTACGTATTAGATTAGCTTGCAGACCCTTGCAGTCCCCGAAGTGTTGGTCTCGGCCTCTACTCTGCGGAGTGTGATGCAGTAATGATTTTGTGGGAAGTAAATTTGCAGCTTGCAGCAGTAATGGCGCTCTGTGGCACTCTCCTAATTCAGCCCCTCCTCACCCACTGTACTCATAAGATGAATGAGTAAAGTACAGACAGCAGCTGACACGCACGGTGCACCTCTGCTGAGACTGCTGAAATGTTGATTTACACGAGTGCAAAGATGAATGCGACCTTTCTTCACACAGCGATGACACCTAATATCGTAAACATTTTCTAGTTGTCAAATTGCCCATTTAAGCAACCGTATTAATGCTGCACAACAACTTACAGCCATTAAACAGTTGTGGGTTTGTCTCTATTTTCAGCTTAAAACTTTTCTTCTCAACTGAACGCAAGTTTTGGAAAGACGAGTGACTTTTATCTGCATAGAGATAGTTTAATCTAACAAACTAATGCATCCAACAGGATGAAACAATCTCTGTAAACACCTTCCAAACCAGTGGGCTTAATGAAGATGTCATTTCATTTTACTGATTCACTTTACTGTACAATGGCTGTGCAGCACGCAGCCTATGAAAGTGAGAAACAAGAGCCTATCAACCCTGCGTATGCACAGCTGGTGAATTTATGAGCGCATACTAATCAGATGACAGCTACACTCGCGCTGCAAAAACTGTTTTCATCCCAGACACTTAACTACCCAGTGCGTAATAGCTTCAGAGTGCATTCGGCACCAATCCAAGTGATTTATGATGTTGCTGGTGAGTAAATTGCCATTCACATCGCCTCTGTTGTTGATAAAGATCATGTTAGTTGATAAAGTGTTTGCTGATTACACTCACAAGGGAAAATACACCTGGTATCAATCAACAAACAGATAATAAAGAGGCAACTTGGCTTGTTGATGTGGCTGTTTACAAGAAATTACAGAATTCAATTACACATATGACAATATTTGTGAAGCTTTTAAAGATTTTTTTCATTTTTTAACTTTGACAACATGTTGGTTTCTACTGGCTTTGTAACGTGTGTGCATGTGAAAGAAATACTTTTTTGTTCAGTTTAATTCTTGACAGTTCTAATTACTGATTTCTTTTGTCCAAATTGACCACAGAAGAGTACTATCTGTGTTCACCTGCCCAACATTAAAATCAGATCAATATGATTAAAGTTATAGGACTTTCTTGCACTCAAAGAACTCTTCAAAATAAACAGTAATTTTAGCTTTTATTTATTTCATATGCAGCAGCACTCTTGCAAAGTGCCCTCCAGTCATAAGGATCATTTCAAGTAAAGGCATTTATTCAATCTACTAATCTATAATTGTGTAACCTATACTGCAGAAAAGTAAAACAGCACATTATCAGTTCTGTTCAATATCCTGCAGCCTGAAGCTATTAGGATGAAAAACCATCTCCATGAGTGTCCGTGTCCCGCTGAACAGTGTAAGAAACTTTGGCCAGCAACACTGTAGGTTACAGGACAGCAAATCTACACAATCCCCAAAAGTCCTCTAATCCAGCAGAACATGCTCTAAAGCTGCTTAATATGTGACTGTAGGGACAGACCAGTCTCTGCCCTGTATCTGTAGCTTTTTTCACGCATTTTAAGCATTAAAGGGATTGTTCATATTGTTTTAAGTGATACTCTGTGGAGTTGTTATCAGTAATCAGTATCTTACCTGCAGTAGAAGTCACTCAGAGCGTTCTCTGTTTAAAATAATAAAGAGAGGCTCTTTCAGTGGAGTTGAGCAAAAGGCTAGTCAAAATAAGGCCAGTCTCTGCCGTCTTAAAACAACTCCAGTCTTGAAAGGTGAAATGTGAATGGTGCTTTACGCAAACACAGTTTTACAAACCTTTACACGAACATCAGAGGTTTTTTTTACCGAAGACCCAGTTGACTGTAGTTCATTACCAGTTATGATCCATGAGAAACTTGTGAACAGTCTTCTGCATAAACAACCACTGATTTTAATTAAAATTCCTGTCGAATGGAAAAGTGGTGGCAGTATAAAAACCTCTAAGACCAAAAAAGGTGTTTTTAGGATGGCAGAAATCTGATTTGGATCTAGCCTCGGTCTGATGAAACACTTGTCTCCCCGGTGAGAAGTTCTCTCTGATATCCCAAACTGATAACAGTGATTTCTACTGCAGGTAAGATGTGAATTACACCACTTTTAAAAAAAAATCTGAAACATTCCTTTAAAAACTTCACTGTACAGCCGCCAGCCGTGTGTCTGTATTTAAATTGCATGGGGGAAAAACGAAAAACTTCATCTGAGAGATGAAAAGTGCTGAGAGCAGCTAAAAGGAGGGATAAAAATCATCAAAAGTGATTCCTCACACCTACGCAGATAATGACCCAAAGTGGAAATGGTGCCATTACTGCCACTGGTTTAATAAAAATAGCCCACTGAGCTGCATTGAAAATACATTTAATTTTGTCTGGAGGCTTTAAGACAAAGGATTAATTACGTGGCCTGTTACAGTAGCTACCTGAAGCTGACGTGTTGGGCCTCATGAGGAACATTAAACCATTCGATCTGATGAAGGTGACAGTAGCTGAAGAAGTCAGTCCATCATTATAGGAGACAAATGGTAAAATGTCTTAAAACCAAAAACAGATTATCGTCCGTTTGTCAGGAGTTATTATTACAGTTACCTAAGATGCTCAAAACTACACTGTAAGTGTTGTGCTGGGAGAAAATTATTTGTTTTAAGAGCCATAAATGTGGTGACGTCATTGTTGCGTTACTGGTCTGGGTTATTTCAGTTCATGAACAAAAATAAATTAAATCTCTCGCTTAAAGTGGATTAAACAGCTCTCTTTGTCATATTTATGTTTTCAGTCCAAGTTCAAAGTGAAGCTTATTCAGGCCAGCCGAAATACTGAGAAGAGTTACTCTCCTAAATCATAGATAAAAGTGATGCACATTGTTCCAAAATGCTGGAAGATATTAAAAGAAATGGCACTCGATGTGGAGGATTAAACCAAAGCAATCAGTTTTTCTAATCATTTGTGTTTAGGGGTATTTAGTATTAAAGAGTTAAAAAGAAAGTCCATAACAACAATCTTTTGATGTTATTTATTTTCTAAATATAATTTAGTCCAGACCTGGTTTTTAAAGTCCAAGGTCAGCATTGTATTCAACTTTAATAGGGTGACAGAAAAACTACATTTTTCTCATAAAGCTGCTGAACCCATATTTTTGGCTGCTGGGTGAGAAACTGTGGCTTGAAGACTGCGTAGTTCTGAGTCAATATTTGCAGGAATGTAACAGCAGAAAGAAATTTTGTGCTTTGACAATACCTCTGAGTCAGTGTGAGTTCAGGCACTCCTGGAAATTGCTCCATGAAACATTCATTAACCCTTTACAGTTGTCCTGAATATGCAAAAACACCCCTACAGAGAGGCTCTTGTAAGAAAATTATTTGTGGATGTCTCCATATCGACTGATGTATATTTGTCTTTAGTGTTTTTTACTAAAGAAGGGTGCACTTTATTGTGGTCTGCAGAGTTTCTGGAGTTGTTTTAGGGCAACATTTGACACAGCAGATCATCTGCCGGTTTGATCAAACTTGCAACTTTAATACCTGCATCTACAGACATGAGGAGAGGAGGGAAAATACATGTCGTGTGATGAAAAATGAGGGAAAATAAACACGACTGAAGTGCAGTCTGTTTCTAAAAACAGCCAACAGATGGACCAGCTGTCAGTCGGAGCCAAATTTTGTTGGTTTAGACTTTAAACTGTTTGTACTCGCCATCCAACTCCTAATTCAAACTCTCTCCTACAACCATCTGCACATGGCTGTATTTTTAATTTTCTTTTTTAAGTTTCCCTTTGAAGACTTTTTGGCAGCTCTGTGCATTTTTATATGCAATTGCTTGTTCAATAACTAATGTTTCATTGGTAAAATAGATTAATTAATTCAGATAAGGTTCATGTTGCTGTAACATTTCAAAAAACTAAAACCTCTAGCCAGAAAATAACTTTTAGCCTTTTGAGTTAGTATAACATGAAGATTCACATTTAAAAACTTTTTTACAAATAGATTTAAGACTACATTCCTGTTTGACAATTTATAAAAACAAAAAGTTAAAATCATGGAGCTGAATATATTGGACTTGCCTCAGGGGAAGACAAGTCCATTACCACAGCAGAGGTTACTGAGGTAGTCAAAAAGCTCCCCAGTGGCAGGGAGTGAGATTCGCCCTGAGTTGCTAAAAGCTCTGGATGTTGTGGGGCTGTCAAGGTTGACACATCTCTTCCCGGACCAGAACAACATCTGTGGAGTGGCAGGCCAGCATGGTGGTTCCCATTTTTAAAAAAGGGGGACCGGAGAGTGTGTTACAACTATCAAGGAATCACATTTCTCAGCCTCCCCGGGAAAGTTTACTCTAGACTCTAGGGTGTTGGAAGAGAGACTCCGACCAATTGTCGAACGTTGGATCCAGGAGGAGCAGTAAGGGTTTTGTTCCGGTCGTGGAACAGCGGACTAGATCTTCACCCTTGCAGAGTTGCTAAGGGGGTCATGAGAGTCTGACTCTTCAGTCTACATGTGTTTTGTAGATCTGGAAAAGACTTATGACAATGTTCCCCATGGCATTCTATGGGGGTTGCTGCGGGAGTATGGGGTGCCTGAGTTGCTTTTGAGGGCTATCTGGTTTCTGTCTAACCAAAGGAGGAGCTGTGTCCACATCCTTGGCACAAAGCCAACCTTGTTCTCAATGTGGGTTGGACTGTGCCAGGGATGTCCCTTGTCTCCAATCCTGTTTGTGGTGTTCATGGACAGGGTCTTGAGGCACAGTCATGGAGAGGAGTGTGTCTGGTTTGGGAACCTAAGGGTCTCATCTCTGCTTTTTGCAGGTGATGTAGTTCTGTTGGCACCTTCAGCGTGCACTGAGACGGTTAGCTGTCGAGTCTGAAGTGGTTGGGATGAGAGTCAGCTCCTTCAAGTCCGAGGCCATGGTTCTCAAATGGAAATGGGTGGAATGCTCCTTCCGGGTGAGTTTTTGCATCAAGTGGAGGAGTTCAAGTATCTATGACTCCTGTTCATGAGTGATGGTAGGATGGAGCGGGAGATGGATGGGCAGATCGGTGCCTCATCTTCAGTAATGAGGGCGTTGCTTCAATCGGTTGTGGAGAAGAAATAGTTGAGTTGAAAGGCAAAACTCTTCATTTACCGAACCACCTATGTTCCAACCCTCACCTATGGTCATGAGGTTTGGGTCGTGATCGAAAGAACAAGATCCTGGATACAAGTGGCTGAAATGAGCTTCCTTCACCGGTTCAGTCTTAGAGATGGGGTGAGGAGCTCCATCATCCGCGGGAAGCTCAGAGTTGAGCCGCTGCTTCTTCGCGTCAAAAGGAGCCAGTTGAGGTGGTCCAGGAATCTGATTAGTATGCCTCCTGTACGCCTCCCTCCTGAGGTTTTTTGGGCACGTCCCACTGAGAAGAGACCTTGGGGCAGATCCAGAACTCACTGGAGGGATTATGTATCCTCTCTGGCCTGGCAACACCTTGGCATCTCCCAGGAGGAGCTGGAGGGTGTCGCTGAGGAAAGGGATATCTGGGTTTCTCTCCTGAACCTGTTGTCTCTGCGACCCGACAACAGATAAGAGGTAGAAGATGGAGAGTGTTATGTTCGACCAGGTTGGAAAAGATAAATCTAAACTCAGAGCCATCGCACTATTATGGCTCTCCATCTCAGCATAGCCTGTGTTTCTACCCAGATTTTAATCTGGGGAAACCTTTAGCTCAAGACCAAGTTTTGTTTATCAAAGCAAAATTTTAGAAGTCTGCCCGCCCCAAATCAATTGATAAGAACCTACATACACTGACATGCGCTCATAACCGGATCAAATGCCCCAACACCAAACACACAAAGAGTGAGAGGGACACTGTGATATAACAAATCTGCGTTGCATTCAGGTAAAAACAACAAATTTTTTATCTTATTTGCAAAAGCACAATGTTCTTGTTGCCTTTCTTATAAAAATTCATATTCAGGCAATAAAGTGTAGCCAGTGGTATATTACAATCATAATAAAGGCAGTGTGCCCTTTTGGGTGTTGTAAAGCTTGATATGAGTCAGAGAGAGCAACACAAAGAAAAGCACAAAATGGAGAGTTCTGTAGTCAATGTGAATCTTATTTTCTTGCTGATGTCTTCCTTGGAGGTAGAGCTGCCTAACCTTTTAATTCTATCCAAAACAACTAAAAGATGTAGATTAATTACATGTATAATAGTAGTTTTTGACTTTCTCAGTAGTGTTACTGGTCTGATCCTCTGGATGGGATCATGATGATGATGATGATGCTTGCCAGAAATGTTTCAAGTTCATCTTGCAGAGATGTTTTCTTTTTGTTCAGCTTTGGGAACATTTAATTCATGTGCATAAAGCTGAAATTTGTGTTTATTTCTGTTGTAGGTTTTAGTGCTGTGTGGCACTGAGTGCCTGCTGCTGCCGATGAATTTAAATTAGCCCACTTAGTGCAGAAACTCATCTAAAGTGAGAGCTACTGCACAGTTTCTATTTGATATTAAAGTGCCAAATCTTTTCATGTTGTTCTGAGACTTGCCTCTAAGTGGTTTTGTATGTTTTCTTCTCTTTCATGTTAATAGGAAAGTGACGGCTGCAGTTTGCTTGAGGCACAATTCTCCAACACCTTTATCTGCTGGACACCTTGTGTGTAAGTGAGACGACCCACTCAAACTGGGAGTATTGTCTGGTCAAGCTTTAGTTTCTTCCAACAATTTCAATTTATCCAATACTGCGGTTGTCGAGAAATAAAGTCAAAATAAAGGTGTGTCTGGTTTCATTTTGATTTCATCAGCCTGCAGATGTCGAACTCCTGCTTTAAAATGTTTTCTCCCAGTGAGAAACTTGCTCAGGTGTGTAAACACAACCGCCCACCTTCACTCTTTAAACCCCCGTTTGAAAATGTCTGTATGAGATATTTAAAGTCTTTATTAACCAAATGAAAATTTATTTTTCCAACTATAATTCTCTTTTTTTTTCTTTTTCTTTCCCATGGGTCTCAGCATTAGCTTTGCACTGAGTTGGTTTCTGTCTGACACACAGAGCAGGAGGCCAGCTGTTGGGAAAACTGCAGCAGCTGGTTCAAAGTTAATGCTCAGAAAAACCTGAATAGAATTGCTTCATTCCATATGGTTTTATTGGAAAATGCTTGTAATTTTATAAGTCCTAATTCTACTGTTTTAATCTCTAGGGAAAGAAGAACATGCAAATAAATTACCTTTTAACAAATACTTGCCAAGGTCTAAATATACAAAAAGAAAAAGCCAGAGGAGGTGCTACAAATTACTAATTGTAAAGATCCTGAACAGGTCTCCAGTGCATCACAGGGACACACAGAGACAAATGAGACAAACAACCATTTACACTTTCACTCACAGCTAGGGGCAATTTTAGAGTTACAAATGAACCTGACATGCATGTTAGGTTCGCAGCCTGGTTTGAACCTGTGACCTGTTCAATGACAGCTCTAATCACTGCACCACCATGTCGTATTTATTCATTGTCCCTGAAAGAGACAATAATGTTTGTGGGAGTGTGCATGTGTGTTAGTTTATCTAATGAATCAAGTTAATTGGAGTCTACCCAATTCAAGATGGCTGCCACAGCTAATCCACATTAGCTAACACAAAAAGGCTTTCAACTCAGTCAGTTTTACAAACATTAAGCTAAAGTTTGATGTGGTAGTAACTGAGAGCCATTCACCACACACTCTGAGCAGGACGTCTGGAGGTATAGCATGAAACTGTGCATAACGTTATTTTCAACATTTGACCGGAACGGCTACTAATTGACTATCTGGATCGATTTCATCCATGTTTCCTTTTACACGTTACAGAGCTTAGTCAAATAAACTCACTCAATTTGCATTGTTTGCACCCATCCACCTCCACTCCCCACCCGCCTGCCCTTCAAGTCCTCTCCTCTCAGAACTCTGATTAGGCCCATAAGTACCGGCTTATTAATCACCATTCGCTGTGTCCCTCATACTTCTGTACGTTTTGATTGCTTTGTTCATGTTGAAGCAAGTACCTGGATGGTGCACTCAAGAACAGATGAGGGAAGATGACCAAGGACAACCAGGAAAAGACGTCACCAGCTCCCAAGAGGGCACGAACACCAGATAAACGACGAATAGTGGGGCCTTGCATTAATATATGTAGTTGCGATTTTCGTGTTGCATTGAGTTTTTATTTCTCGCTATTTTTCACTTGTGGGCAAAGTCTTGACAAATTGTAGCATCTAGGAAAATCTCACTGACTGATGAATAGAACAACTACTAATTACCTCATCTGTTAGTTGGAATTTAAAAGTTCTTTCCCCCTCGACTGTAAAGACAGACAAATGAATTTGTAGCCTTTGAGAACTGAGAAACTGAAATATTGCAACAGCGAAGTAAAATGATTAAAATTAAACTCATATGGCCTGCAGCCTTTCATGCCAGAGATATAAAGAATATAGGCATTTTGCAATCTCATGTAATATCTCAAGATGTACAGCTCAGAGTATGTGTTGGGGATGACTCTCAGCTACTACCACCATAAATTTTAGCTCAGTAGCTGTAAAATTAATGTAATCAGCTGTAGACGTATGTCCAATGGTTACGTTCTGACAGTTTCATAAAATCTGCCCATTGGTTCATGAAATACTTTGCTAACAGACAGACAAACAAACTTTTTACATTCGGGTGATAATAACTGTCTCAGGGGGTTGGGGTCTCTTCACTGAATCGGCCATTTTCCAGCACGTATCTGTTTTGGGTTTTTTTTTTCTCCTTGGCATAAAGACCCTTTAGGGACAAATTGTTGAGTTTTTTTGGAAAAATAAAGAAAGTGGGAAGAGGGTAAGCTCAAGTTGGGCCGAACCTGTGAGTCTTGTGCCTTTGAGCAGCAGATGAAGAGGCACAGGCTGTCTTGGTGATGATGATGATGATGGTGGAGGAAGCACTGCGGTGCTGACCACTGCAGGACTCATCCATCCAGAACACGTTAAACTGCTCTGCTTCAGTTAAAGTTAACTTTGGAGACCAAGGACGTCGTCTTCACTCTGCACCACAAAACCCCAAACCGAGCACGAACACACAAACGTCACTCCCCATCCTCTTCGTTTTTCACCTGCCTTCTGCTTTCCTTAAAATTACAAGACTTTTAATCAGCAGAGCAGCTTTCTCTTGACTCTGAGTGTTGTTACCGAACAAATGGCTGAGGTGGTTTCACTGCCGGCGGAGGGATTCAATTACCCCTAAGATGTTGAAGCTTGTAATATTTATACACAGAGAATTAATCTTTTGTTGGTGCAGTGAGTATCTTGTAATAGGCAGCTTGTGGGGAATAAAACAGATGCCTGACACAGATCCATCTGAGGGAGGGACAAACCACATATCCACTAGACTGCCTTTAACTCTTGTGTTTCTGGAGGTTTTTTAATCAGATTCATTTCATTTGAAGCTGAAGTTGCACACAATGAGGGGCAGAATGACTCAGACCTCCAACTAGGGCTGCACAATATATCAAAAATTTATTGTTACCCTAATATGAGCAACATCAGTACCACAAAGGTACCTGCAATGAGCCATAAAAGTCTTTGGATTGGTCAATAATACATCTGGCCAATCAGAGAGACTCTCGTTGTCCTACGAGTCGCTGAAACACACAGAAGGTTGTGGCAGAAGAGAGGAGTGAAGGAAATGTGGGCTCATCGCAGCTGATGTCGCAATATTCATCAACAATAGCACAATTTCAATTTGTGTGTGTTGTTGAAACGCTAGGCAGGTGACTTGGCCCAGCAAGTAAGACGGTCGTCCTCTAATCAAAGGGTCGGGTGTTCGATTCCCTGCAGCAAGACACTGAACTTCCCCCTGCCTCTGATATGTTTAGCAGCAAGACTACAAAAGACTGTGCAGTCATGGTGAGCCACTGGGTGACTACAAAACAACGGGAAGTAAGTGCATTGCTACACTTTGGGTGCAGACCATTTCCTGTAATTGACAGTTACTGATATTGTTTTTGGTCATGGTGGAGCAAAGAAAAAGACCAAACTCTAATAAAGAAAAAAAAAAAGAAACATTTTCCTGTGTTGACTCCCTTTGATACAATCTAAACACTGAACTACGCAGGCCTATGTGAACCTATGTGAAAAACTAACATAAATATCCCACTTTGACACAAGAAGACTTCATATTCTTAGTAGTAATGGCTCACCATACACTTCTATTGTTTTCTCGTTACAAAAATAAAGTTAAAAATGATTCATTTCCATGTTATTTTGGTCAGAGTTCCAGAGAGCCGCTGCAGAAGAGCTGCGTTCGGCCCCAGAGCCACAGGTTGTAGACCTCTGGCGTAACTCGACAGTCCGACCCTCTGAGTTCACACATCGAGAACAACAGAAGGAGTCACTCGGTGGCACGCAGAGAGAAAAAACAGTTTCATGGCTTCATTCGGGTATCCTATCCAAATCACTTCTTTCAGCAAGCCTGACAACATTCTGAGTGATGCTGTGCAGAATCAAAAGAGCTATTTCCATCTGCCTCCCACTGTGAGGTGATCTGAAGCCTCTGAGATGTTTGACCCCCCTGCACACACACACACACACACACACACCCTGCTGATCAAGAGACAAACCTCACAGGTTGGTTGGTTGGTACACTCTCTGCGCACCCGATATTGTGTTTTTTTCTGAAAGAGATCCATAAGTAAAAACAGACTTTTCTACCTGTTACCATGGCGCACATTGCTCCCCCTCCCTCTTCTCACTGTGCAACGTAACGGAGCTGCTGGAGAGAAAAGTAGTCATCTCAAGCAGAGGAGGAGCACCCGATGCGCTCCGGTGTTTTCCACACTTTACCCGAGGTTCTGACACCAAACACTAGTTCTGCCCGAGCTGCAGCAGCGCACGGGCTGAAATCTCGTCAGATGAGGCAGATCCGTCCTCATAGCCATGACAGAAACCCCTCATAAATAACGTTTCTCCCTGCGCGCAATGCGTTTCGGATAAGGACCGCGCGTGCTGGAGTCGGTCCTTTTATAATTATTATTCTTAATATTATTATTATTATTATTATTACTATTATTATTATTATTATTTTAATTAAGCCAAAAACCGGTCCTACCTCGCTCATGGTGAGGATGTTGAGGAGGGGTTTTGTGTTTTTTTTATCGCTCTCTTGCTTCCAAAAGGGAGAAGTTTCAGCCTCGGCGCTCTTTCAAAGAGTGGCTCGCCGCGCGCGGAGCGCCTTTATAAAGTGTGAAGCGCGACTCCTCCGTCTCACCACGTCACTCAGAAACCAATAGGAAGCTCGTGGGCAGAACGAGTGTCTCCCCCACCCGTGAAGTCACCTCCCAACTTCTCCAAGCCTCGCGCGTTGCTGTCTAAGGCCTTTTTATTATTATTATTATTATTATTATTATTATTATTATTATTATTATTATTATTTATTTATTTATTTTCAAAAACGGGGCTCAGCCGATTGGAGCGGCTCAACATCCTCTCACGCACCCGCTGCCATCATGTCATCCGCGGAAAGACGGTTGTTTCCACCTGAGCGCGTGGGCGTGAGCTTCAGAACAGCTCCAATTTTCATCATTATTATTTCAGCCTCTATTTTATGAGTAACAGTGACTTTTCCTGGTGCGAAATGCGCTCTTTTAAATCATGCTGGCATGGGGTGTTTACAGGTTTCAAGCCTACTCTTTTATGGTTTTGCCTATTTCTGTGTGTGTGCGGTCGCTTGTCTGTCTGTTAGCAAAATATCCCGTGAACCACTAAACATATTTTGATGAGCCTCTCAGAAAGAAATTATTGGATGTATATGTACAACTGAGTCAATCCCATTCAAGTTGGCCGACACAGCTAAGCAAGCTTAGCAAACACTAAAATGGGTCTAATTCGGTCAGTTTTACAGATGTTGAGCTAAACTCTTGTGTGGCAGTAGCTGACAGTCATGCCAACGCATATTCTGAGCACTAACACATCACACAAGATCTTGGTTTAAAAACGTTACCATTAACTATTGGAGTCAACCTTTTTTGTCTGTTAGCAAAATATCTCATGAAATGCTAGGCAGATTTTAATTAAACAATCAGAAAGTAAACATTGGATGGACACCTACAAATAATTCAATTTTGAAGGCAAGCGATTTCAAATTAGCCTACATAGCCAACTGACCTTAGAAAACACAAAAATGTCTATAAATCAGTCGGTTTTACAGATATTGAGGTACTCTGACTGCTACACATTGCGTGACAGCTTTGCTCAAACTTTGGTGTTAACTGTCAGAGTCAACGTTTTTTGTCTGTTAGCAAAATATCTCATGAAACACTGGGCAAATTTTAATAAAGTTTCAGAAATTGATTATTGGATGCCCATCTACAACTGATTAACTTTTGTCATCAAAACTATTCAAGATGGCCCCCACAGTTAATTCATCTCGGACAATTTTACAGTTATTGAGCTAAAGTTTGGTGTGGTAGTAGCTGAGAGTCCTCCCCAACACGTACTCCAAGCAATAACAGATCACTTCAGATATCATAGGGGTTTTTTTTTTTTCAGGATTTCACCGAAAGGGCCTTAACATAAAATATTTTTTGTTTTAAAACTTTGGTCTTTGAATATAATATTTGATTCTATGTGCCGTGCTGATTGCCCAGCTGTCTCTCTTTTACTGTGGGATTATTTATGTCTTGTAAAAGTTTTCTGTGGTGTAATAAAATAATTAGATTTTCTGTGTTACTTTCCAAAACTTCAGCACGTTGAATTTATTGCATTGGTGCGATTGAGCTTTGTGCTTATTCATTTCCCTAGTTGAATACAAAACCACTCAATCATCCCCATCTTCTTCCGTTTTTGTTTTGTTTTGTTTTGTTTGTCTGAGTTGTTTTTGTTTTTTTCGCCTACTTACGTCAGTGCCAACCTCTAACTGTAAATGTAGATAATGTTAACGTGCACCCAGTGCACAAATGGAGGAAATATTATGAAACTAAGGATTTGAATGGCTCGGTTTGAAACCACCAACCACCATCTGATTCCTGTACATGTAAATGGATATTGATTCAGGCAGGACCGGTGTTCTCAAAGCTCTGATGTGGATGTAAATCGAAGCTTGTGCAGCTCACGGGCCGTCACTAGGATGCCATCAGAAGTCCCCGAGGATTTCTGATGGATGGAAAAAGAGGAAAGCGATTCCAAATGAATCATCTGTGCTGCTCTGTCCCGACCTGTGTGTGTGAGTGTGTGACTCTGTCGAAGCGCCTGGCCGAGCTGCAGTCGATTTCTCCTGAAAATGGCTCCGTCCCGCAAGAAAATGCACTCAGATTCCTCTGCTTAAGACACTGCAGGCGAGAGGAAAGAAGGAGTCGTTTTCGCTTTGCCAAATGCACCAGATGGTATTGAGGTTTTCTTTTTTTCGTGTGTGTGTGCGTGTGTGGAAGCTCATGAAAGTTAGCGAGACGGTGCACAATCTGTGCTGCCTGCAAATGTAGCAGCAGAGCTCAGCTAATGTCCTCCACAGTGTTCAGGCCTCTCAGTTTCCCGTTGATGTTGGGGGCGTATCGGAAATGGTTGCGGACGTAGAGAAAAAGGGAATCTGTGCGACAGACGACGCTCTTGTTCTTTCTGCGTTCCTGTTTCTAAACGGCTTTGTTGTCGTGCAGGTTTGCGTGACTCTTTTGAATAAAGCGTTTCCTCATGAAGGGGCTGCATACAGTGGAAACTACTGAACTTGTTTTTAAGCGTCTCTCGTGATGTTCGACAGCTGCCGGCTCAGTTTCTGTGTCTTGTCTCTTTACGGCTCAGGTGTGTGCGCTCTGAGAACCAGGCAGGTCAGGAACGGAACGAAGACAAGTCCGAGCTTGGCGGCAAGGGGTTAATGGGGAGAGCCTAAATGGGATCCCTCCATTTCGAACAAGTGGCCTCAAACCAAATCTGGAAAAATGAAAAGAACTCATTTTGTTTTACCTTACAACCCCCGCTGCTGAAAAGAGAAGGAGGACCTTAATGTTTCTGAACCACTGGGCAGATTTGAATAAAACATTCAGAAAGTAATCACTGCACGTACATCTTCAGCTGACTGAGCAACACGTCTTGCAGTGAGGCGGTGCATTTCAGCGTTTGCTACAACTGTCTCATCTTAACTTAATCTTAGTCTAAAACTCTGCCATGAAAGGTGGCGTGTGATTAGCATTCCTTCAAGGAATGCTAGGCCTTTAATCAATTTGCCTTTTTTTCCAAGCTGCATTAAATTCAGAAGCTGTAACTGTTTAGTGGTCTATATGGTGAAAATTCCCTGATGTCTTCTCTGCCCTGTTTATTTCTTGTGACAGGTGCTGATTTCAGTTGTTAGTTTCCATCAGAGTTTCGTCCTTTGAGTCGCTGATGAAACACCTCCTTTCATGCTTTGTTTTGCTGCAGATCTTACCCCCTCGGAGAGCTTGCTCAGGACCTATTTTTATACTCCTCTTCCTGTTTGCACATTCATGCAAATGTATGTCAGCGAGACCTTTCACAATGATTTCTCCCAGATTTGAATTATTTTGTTTTTCAGCTCCGAGGCCCTTCAACGCAAACACACCCTGCAGTTCACAGAACAGATGACAGCTATTCCACCATGTTGCCCCTTCTTCAAATCCTACCGTGCCCTGGCTGTATCTCTCGTGCCATATTGTTGTCATATTTATTACAGGAGATCAAGAAAAGCGCTTCAACCACAGACAAGCGTTTTCTTTTTGTCTGTCTCAAACAGAAGAGGCCAGTGGGAGCCCGGCAGGTCGGTACACAGGAACAAAGAGTGACCTCAGTGCGCTCCTCGCTGCAGGGTGAAGCTGCTGGATAAAAATAAACACCTTGACAGATCTGCTTGGAACTCCACAATGAAAGGATGACTGAGAAACAGACAAAATCAAACACTGACGCATTTTTAGATCATTTGAGCGTGTCATGTAGTTATCAAGCTTTCTATGCAGCTTTTGTTGGTGCTCCACAAAAACATCAAAACACACCAAATTTAAAGACCTTGTATAGTATGTGTTAGCACTCAGAATGTATTGTAAAAGACTCTTAGCTACTCCCACAACAAATGTTAGCTCCATATCTGTAAAACCGGCTGAGTTAGAGCCACCTTAAATCATTTTGGCTCTAAAGTTGTAGATGCACACCAAGTCATTACTGTCTGAGTTTCATTATAATCAATGCACAGGTTCACAAGATATTTTGCTAACAGACAGACAAATGCACACACATATAGACATAAATGGTCATCTGCCTTTCATGGGCAGTGGGTGATAATTAGACCACAACCTAAAAGTTCGACTGAACCGGATTGTCGAGACCCTTTGTCCAAAGAAAAAAAAAGAATTGTTTCTTTTTGTCAGAACCAATGAAATAGAGATAAACTGGAATAGCAGCTGACAGAGCTAAGCAAGAGTTGTGGACGCCATCTTGCTAGGTGCTAGGTTTATCACTGTGTACTGTTTACATGTCGAAGCTACACATTGTTAGCGACTTGTGTGTGCTGTATGCTGTCCTCAGTCCAAGTTTTTACTTAAATAAACACATATCATATGTATTTGAACAAACAGGAAATATAGAATGATGTAATGAGCCTCCTGTTGTACACAGTGAATGCATTTATGGTCTGTTCGCTTCTGCAATAAAATTGTAAAATGCTGTAACCATTCTAGCTGGGACAGTACCTAACTGCACCTACAATAACTTGGTACTTTTTCTACTTATTCTAACCAGAGCTCTGATACCAGCATCTGTAGTTATTTTCACTTAGACTAATGACTCAAACCTATTTAATGTAGCCTTTTTCCTATTTTTTCCTGCTAGCGGGAAGTAAGCATGCCATCTAGCACCTACAAACATGGCGGCACAAATTTTCACTCTGTTAGCACAAACCCCGCTGTGCTTGGCCATTCCAGCCTATCAGAGTGCTTCATGAGTGTGTTGCCGCCATTTTGTCACTTTTGTTTTGTTTTTTTAATTTGTTTTGTAGCTCTGATCAAACCCAGTGTGCTCGGCGTATAAAAAGATGTGCAACAATCAAACAGCAAGAACTGAACTATCTAATGGTATGTTGCATGAATATGTACTTAGCTTTCCACAATTCCTTGCATACAAAGCAAAGGTTGTCCAGAAAATAATAGCCGCTGGAAAATATGGAATTTTCAAGAATTACAAAAACACACATAGAGATGGAAAATTGTTGAAGTCAAATCAGCTCATCAGGTGTTTTGTACTTTAATCAATATGTTGACCGTGTGGTGCTTTTGATGGGAGATAAAAATTGAGACTCAGATTTGCAGCACCAGCGTGGACTCGCTGGCTTCTCACAGTTTCTCAGAGCACATCGCCTGAGCAGCAGGAACAAAGTGTAAAGTATAATTCACAGTCATTCTGCACCGCAGGGGACATCGCCAGATATATGATACACAGACGAGAACACAGTCTGAACCCGCCGTCACATGCACAGGCACCCTGCAGCACTATTCAGGACCGTGGGTCCTCATGCAGTGCATCTTGCAGTATGACTGAATCGGCAGCGACGAGTGATTTATCTTTATCGTGGTGTTATTTCAAACTCCACGGAGGCAGGCTGAACTCGCTGCCTGCAGGTGATGATAACTGCAGGTTGTTAACCTCACCTCATGTATGACTCCCTAACACCTGTGACTTTCATTTGATAAAATCCTGTTTGCTTTGCTAATAAGCCTCCTTCACAAAAACATTGCACGTTTTGTAATTGTAGTTAAATCTTGCTTTTAGTTGGGAAATCCTGTGCAATTGGAAACCATCATTTTCATCTTGTAAACAAAGATTGAATCTGTACAGAAATTTAACCAATTAATAATTTAAAAAATGTATTAAAGATCTGCAACCATGTGGCTATTGGCTTTAAGAGACAGATGTGAATTTACTTGTGTCTGAAACAGAAAGGAGCAGGAGAAAAGTAGGGCATGTTCAATGTAATCTCCTGCACTAAAGTCAGGAGATTATGGAAGATAAGATGTAGAAAAAATGAAGGAAATCCTGTTCCTTCAGGAGTGCCTCTGAAAGAGAAGAGTCAAAGGAATAAGGATTAAATGTACCTTCTGGAGGAAAGTACCAACATCCAGGAGTAGATTGGGACATCTGGTGATGTAAATGTGAGGACGCTGAGCTAAAGATAATTACAAAAGAAGGGAGAGTGAAATGAAAAGGAGAATACAGCGTCTGCGTACATAAACTGTGAGGTGCGGCTTAGAGCAAGAAGGAATAAAAACTGAAGGAAAATTAAAAGGCAAGCTGGACTGAGACGAGTGGAGGAAATCAAACCTGGGATCAATTCTTATAGCCAGCTTTACATGTTTTGACGCAGCTCATAAATCTTTATAACATCAAATCATTTTAGACCTATTGCTGAAAATCTAGACACTTTATTAAAACCTGCTGCTTGTAGTTTCATCTCGACGGTCTATTTTTACCCAATTTAGCTCAAAGAAAAAATTCAGCAGAAAAAGGGTTCATATCCTGTCAGAAAAATACCAGTACTTGTTTTATTTTTAGAACAAACATTTCCTTCAACCTTAAAACAGAATTTTCTTATTTAACAGCTGATTATCTGTGATATTCACAAACGCTTGCGTTAATTAAAACACTCTGAAAATTATTTTTGTTTGTTTTTACAGGTCGTTGTAAGGTTTAAAGAAACCTTTGTATGTATGCAGTCTTGAATTTTTTCTGCCTCAGAATAAAACTTATGTAGATTAAATATATATATATATATTCTTTCTGTGTGTGTAAAACCTAATTTGACGGTTTGAGTGTAATCTTAGTATCTGTCGTGATTGACTGTACATGTTTTATTCAGACACTTATCCTTCTTTAAGAAAAATATCTTGAAACATTTGCGAATTTCAGTTTAGGCCCCATCTACACTAAATCAGATAATTGCATCTTTATCTTTTTCCATTCTTTTTTTTTTCTTTGTCCAGACGTTCTAACAAAAATGCTGAAACGTCCATGCAGCGCCACATTAATGACATATCAAAATACAAAGAAAACTCTTTCTTAACTTTGCAAAAGATTCTTCTCAGATAAATGTTGTCCATTTTTTTCTTTGACACTATTTACAATTTCCTCCAAGTTATTTATCATTTTAGCACAGGTTTAAAGTCTGATAGCAACAGGATCAAAGTAAAGTGAAACCATCTCCGAAAACCTGGGAAAAGCTGCTCTGTTGTTGTTTTGGTTTCTAGGACACCAAATGAGAACAAGATGCTTAAAATGGGTTGAAGTATCATTGTTTCCTAAAATGTCTGTATTGCAAATCCACAAAAGCACCAAATACAAAACAAAAAAAAAATTTTGGAATGTTTTTTTTTTAATTCTGGCTTTGTTTTTAGAGTTTCAACCGCACGGAAACATCATTTCAGGAGATCCAAAAGAACATGTTTTGTTCCAGACTGAAAATATCATGAAATGCCACCCATTCTTGTCTGAAAATGCAAACCTTTCAAAACAAGATGACACCATAGCTCCACTTTTAATCTAACCTACAGTCCGATGGCGTCCACCCCTTTCTTGTGTTTATTCCTTGCGCCCAACACGTACGCTTTATGCACATGCTCCACGCTTTGTTTCCTGTTTCTGGTGTATTTCAGTGGATACGTTACAGCACCACATACAGGCCAGGCATAGCTACTACATCGTTTTGGGTCCTTTTTTTTTTGGTGTTTTTGTGTGAATGAAAACATTTCCAGAAACGATGCTGTGTTCACAAAGATCTTTTCAGAAATGACAAAAAAAAGTTTGTTTTAGAAAATCTGTGTTTCTATGAGGACAAGGTCTAGGTTTGTGTGTTAAAAAGAGCTACAAACAGCAGATTTTTTTTTTAACATCCTGTGTAGCAAAGACAGAGACACACCCGTCAGTCATTTATTCAGGGAAAAACTTCTCGCTTAGCACTTTTTACTGTAAACTTAAGTTCTGCAATTTGTGCATTATTTTTTAGCCAATAAATCTATAATGTTTTACTATAACTGGGGAAATAAAGTAACATTTTACATTATAGTCTTATTGTGTAACAGAGGCAGCTGTTACACAATAAAAGCATCAAAAAGCACTTAGTGGATCCTCTCTACACGGGAGCCTCACAACATTACACAACATTTACTGTTATAGTTTGCCCACAGTCTCAGATTTGTGTGAGAAATATTCACAGCCTCGCACTCTTTAAATGAACACTGTGTCTAAAAGGCCTGGAGAAATCCTCCCTGTTTAATGGCTGCAGTCGCTAACTTCATCTGATCCTGTGAGCACATTTAACAACAACAGCTGAATAATAAAATCCCACATAAGAAAAGTTTGACAGCCCCACCTGCCTCCATGAAATCCACTGTGTGACCTAAAGCTACTATCCCTCTCTTCTTCCATACTTCTTCTTTATGTTCTTTCCTCTCTGTCCCCTCCTCTACGGCGCTGCTCTTATCAGGTGCTGCATCGTTCATTCTGCAACGCTCTCTTCTGGATGTCTGTGTGAGGACAAACTCCTCTTTATCAGAATATGATGAACTATTTATATGTATATTTAAATTAAAAAAGGCTTAGCATTCCTTGAAGGAAGGACTGCATATTACTCACCACATTTTGAAACTAAGTTTATCTCACAGTCAGAGTCAAACCTTAAACATAACATTATGTGTGCTCTAAAGCGATATTGTGAGACCGTGCTGTCTGTCAGTGCTCGAGTAGGTGATGGATATGACTCTCAGCTACTACCACACCAAGTTGAC
Organism: Kryptolebias marmoratus; assembly: GCF_001649575.2. Taxonomy (NCBI): domain Eukaryota; kingdom Metazoa; phylum Chordata; class Actinopteri; order Cyprinodontiformes; family Rivulidae; genus Kryptolebias; species Kryptolebias marmoratus. Next base: position 19,777,182 of record NC_051431.1, read on the forward strand.
TAATTCCAGCCATTATAAGGTTTGCTAAGGTCGATTACTTGTGGTGGCCATCTTGAACTGGGTTATTCAGCTGTAGCTGTGCACCTGATAAATACTTTGGTCGTGTTTGACCAGAATTTGTTTCCTCAGAAGCTCTGTTTCATTTGGGCAGGTGTGAAAGCTCATCTGAACTCTGGTCCACCTGAAAATGTGGGCGTCGGTGCAAGTTCACTTACAGTGTGAAATGCAAATGATCTATTTAGGGAACCAAAGAGAGGAAGTGGATAGCTCGCTGCCCCGCTTGCTGCTCGTACTGAGCAGCTTCTTGTGAAAAAGCAGCTTTTTGAACGCCAAAGGAAAATCAGAAACCCTAAGGCTGCATATATTTGGTGCTGCTCAGTTATTTGTTTTTGTGGAGAACAAGCTGGCTGAAGGGGATGAATTTCTGTTTTCGGTCCCGGGCAATCGATGAGCCTGTTTTGTTTTTTTTTCTTTCTCATGTTTTTTTTTCTTCATGGTCAGTGCTGGTGTTGTGCTGTTTCTGCATGATTTTGTCCAGACAGTTCAGTCTGGTTTTATCCACTTCCAAAAGTGCTGTGTGAAAGTAAACCAAATGAAAGTGTTGCATTTTTCATTATTCCCTGCCCAATCTAACTGAGCTTTCCAGACTATCCTGATGTGAGATCACTGAGTGCTACATTTAAATCCACCCTCTGGTTCATGGGATATTTTGCTAACAGGCAAACAGGTTTGACTCCAAAGATTTATGCCAAGGTTTTAAGATCTTGCACAAGGTGCAATCCTCAGAATATGTGACAGGTATGTCTCTCAGCTACAACCACACTACATTTTAGCTCAATATCTGTTATTTTTACTGAGTTATAGTTGTTTTTTGTGTCTCCTACTGGGTTAACTCCAAAAGCCATAGTTGTAGAAGCACATCCAAAAAGTACTGGGAGTTTTATTATAATCTGTTCACTGGTTCATGAGATAATTTCCTAACAGAGACACAGGCAACAACTTTATTGCTGCTAGTTTCTAAAAACTGAACGCCACAGAGAGTTTTTTTTTGTTTAAGATAACCCATCATGATTGTCCTTTTGTATCATAAACCCAGGATTGTTTGTCCAAAGAGCGAAGCCGAAACCAGACACGGAAATGTAAATAAAGGTAAGTGAGTTTTATTTACAGGTGGTGCGGATATATACAGTGAGCAGGTCTCGGGAGTAGTCTGTAAGGCAAGAAGAACTGGATGAGTCTCGGGTACGATTCTGGTCAGTGTAGTTCGAAAGATGAAGGTAGTAATGTCTCTTGTTTTCTTACAGATCCAGAAGGTGAGTTGCTGC